>NW_017263599.1:117305-448697 GCF_001500285.1 Mollisia scopiformis
GGAGCGGGCACGAGGCCGTGGTGAAGCTGCTGCTCGAGAAAAACGCCGAGCTCGAGACGAAGGATATAGAGAACGGCCAGACGCCGCTATCGTGGGCTGCTAGGAACGGCCACGAGGCCGTCGTTATGCTGCTACTCGCCACGGACGCTAATGTTAGCATAGAGAACAAAAGTGGCTGGACTGCCTTACAATTAGCGGCACTTGGTGGGCATGAAGGGGTAGTACGGCTCTTAGTAACACATGGAGCACCTGATCCCGAAGATTTTTACGGGCTTGAAAAGCTGTTTTCATAGAGTAGCCTTCGAATTATATTATATATATTTTTCTAACTTTGATAAAGAGGGGCTTGGGGGAGGTGATGTTTATATACTATACCTGTGCTATAACTAATTTCTAAGCATAACTAGATTATTTAGGCTAGAATATTCTAGAAGCTTCGTTTCTCTTCTAATAATATAATCAAGACGCTTTCCCTTTAACCAACGTAATTCAAAGAGTAGTCAATTTAAAGTTATCCAAAGAGTCCGAGCACGGATGCTGTGACATAATACAATGGCCCTAGGTATCGCTTAACCTTAAATTTCTTGTGTTGCACATTTCCTTGATTTCTGCGTCGTGTTCCAAAATCTGCTTCAAGAGACTTTTTGGAGCTTCGAGTACATCTGTATCCATCCGCAGATGCATACTAAGCACTTCTTGTTTCTCCGGTCGTGGCTTCTCTTTGCGAAAAATATTTCCAGTGTCCACGGTATTCTTTCGAGACTGGTAAGCTTTTCGAAAGATTGTGTCCGATTTGCCATGATGCCCCATGATTCTCTTCCTCCGGGTTATGCTAGTGCCATCTATAGGAGGTTCAGCTCAGTCCCACGTGCGGGTGATTGACTTACAGTCATCAAGTGTATTGCCCATTGTTCGGCGCAAGTTATAGAAGGTATAACGTCCTTCAAAACCCACTTCTCGAAAAATCCTTTGGGCTTCTGAGTTCACGGAGCTGCAGCCCCACGGAAGGTTGGGTGATAGCTTTCGGTCGGCACCTCCACTCAGCCTCCGAAAGATTGGCAACGGCAGCTTGTCTCTTTTGAAGCGGATAGGAATATCGCTAATTCCAGAGTTCTTCATTTTGAAGAGATCCGCAGGCGAGTTTATTCACGATCGAAAGCATCATCCAAAAAAGCCAAAACCAAGAACCACAGAATGGTGCAATGGGCAAGGTCAGTCCGCTGAAAGTAGGTTTCCACATAACTGCAATTCACAAGGATTAGATGAGAATAAAAGTCCCTGGTATGTTGCAAGAAACTTACTTCTCATGTTTGTCACGTTCGTTTTTACGATTGTCGTACGTGATGCTCATCTTGATCCTAGGACCAGGATGTTCGTCGGAAGCAGGTCGTAAAAAGAGCTCAACGTCCTCCACGCACAAGTCAGTCTAGTCGCTTTTGTTTGGCATTGCTGTGGCTACCTTGTAACACAGTGCTATATCTTCCTGGCGATAGGATTCCGAGCGTGCAATAGCTCCAAGCCGCTCGCCATTCTCGGCCACAAGCAGTATTATGCACACAATTTGAGCCCGGAATCGTTTATCGATATAGACGTGTGCATCTTCCGCTATGATATAGCGGATGACAATTTTGATATCCTCCCAGTCGGCATACCCTTTAGGCATTTCCTGATCTTGGAGTCCGAGTTCTTCTGCTACGTCCGTCCTGATATACTACAACTAGTAAGCTTCGGTGCACGATTCCAAGGTAGCAGCTCCTCACCTCCCTAACATCCTTGAGATCTTCGTCCGGTATCTGGTATTTATGGCAAGCATTATACAAGCGTTGAAATCTCCCCATATTGAAGCACAATGTTTTGATATCCGCTTTCTCGGCTAGCCTTCCTTTACTCTTTGATGCGCTCCACCATGCAAATAGTCGAAGGTTATCAGTATCGGGGACGAGATTGGGTTCGGCCATTTCCTTTTCAAAACTAGGAACGAGAGGGGATGAGATCTGATTATAGTGCACTCTGAGGGTAGCTCACCTGTCCCAATTCTCCTCTTGGGCAAGATATTGTGCTCTTGATGGGACCCGAAAACGTTTCAAAAAGTATGCAGAGTCGTTGATCTGTGTGCGTTTGGATTTAATGGCCTCGCGTTTAGCAAGAAGAGTAGCCATGCCTGCGGTTTTTTGTCCAAGGTTGATGAAAAGGAGTTCGAACAGAGTTGGAAAAACTTTGATATTGGTGCGAGGAGGGGAAGGGAGATGAGAAGGGATTTTGAAAAGAGTGAGAAGGGCTGAAATGAAGACAGGCACACAGCAGGGATGATGCGAAGAGGACGGGACATGTTGGGGCTTGGGCGGTGAAACTTCCTGACAACATTGACAGTGTGATATCTTGGTATCTTGATAGCTTGGTATCTTGATAGCTTGAGTATCTGTAAATATCATGACGAAAGTCGAGAAACGGTATAAGCACAACAAACGATCCCCGCTACTATTTCGCCCTTCGAAACTTCAGGTGCGGATAAGAATTCGCAACAATTGATTTGTGGACGGAGCAAAACGAAAGCGTGCAAAATGATCGTGATCACAGACGTTGCTTCGAGGCGCGAATTACAGAAAAGCACGAGGGAACGAGAAATGGTTTTACGGTTTCCAGGCATCTCGCTTGAGGCCACACGGACAGTTGGATTGGCGCGACAACCCAGCGGCAAGGGGTCAGCCCACAAGTGGAAATTTTGATCATACGAACAGTCGAAGAACCCAAATCGTGATATGTTGAAGTTGAAAAAAGTGAAAAAGAATACAGAATGTGAAGTATCGTTGGGCATGATGACATAATGAGGAAGATAAAGATTTAGTCCTCATCATATAACAAATTGTGCAAAAATTTGGCACCACCACCCAAAAATCTTTGATGGTCTAACGGTCATGATTTCCGCTTGTCATATGACAATGCGCGGGAGATCGGGGTTCGACTCCCCGTCAGAGAGTAAAGCGCTCTTGAGTTCATGTCCCCGAGTTTATCTCGGACACCTCATACTTTTTTGATATTTTTTAATCACATTTCGAAATCCTTTTTGAGCCCACTGGAGTTTTCCATTCCGTATTCATTCTTTCCTCCCTTCTGGTATTCGAGGTTTGCTTGGTGGAATTACCGAGATAGGAGACATCGGTTTGCTCCGTTGTATCTGCAAAGTTTGTTTGGATTCCACGGGTTGCGGTGACCCTCGACTCATGTGCTCTGCCTTCCTAGATATGCCTATCGCTCTGTTTGACCAATAATCAAATCACAATGCAGTCAGACTCGCCTCAAGACCTTGTTCTCTTGATGACTCAGCGTTTGACTCTCGTTTGCCTCGTAGCTTTACCATAACAGTAGGTCACATAAAACCTCTTGAGATGTGCTGTGTATTGTCTGCCATCTATCCACCGCAAAAATATGAGTCCAATCATCTGCACATGCTCAAGGGCCTTCAAGAGCGAGATTTCCATGCTCCAACATCTCGAGGACTCCCCAAAACATAAAGCCGACCCTCCACCAACCAGTTGGGAGAAACGCTCGAGCCTCCAACGCAACACGCTCGCCAAGATGAAGATATAAATCATGCAGCCTTAGAATATGTCGTAAGTGGTGATTTACGTGTTTCAATGTTGCATATTAAGGTGGTTTAGGTAACTTCAACGTGGGGAGTTACTCCAGCGATCTCGAGTTTTGGGCGACAAATACTTTCGATCACTTCCTCGGAGCCGAAAGAGAAGAATGGAAACAAACAAATTGACGACACGAGGGATTGGATTCGAGAGACGACTTTAGGATCGAACACAACTACTGGGACGGCACACACGGGTAGTCTGATGGCACAGAGAAGTGAAGAAAGGATGCAATGAGATGGAAGGGATTTTTAAACGATCAGGTTTAGTCAGTCTGCCATGTTGTGACGAGGACTATGGCTGGTGTGGGCACGGTGGTGATGAGATCTTGGAATCTTACTTCTGCTTCAAAGAGAATTCATGACATCCATATCATCTATTTTGTAATCTAAACCGGAACTCCACCATCAGCATCAGCATCAACATCCATAACCTCATCCTTCGTTTCCTCTCCTGCCAGCTCAACAGCAGGGTTCCAAGTCCTTGCATTCCTCGGCCACATTCGCTTGTACAAACTAACACCTACTGAATCTTGAGGATTGATCTTCCCATCAAATGTAGCCTTGAAATACCCGTGAGTACCCAAACTCTCTTTGATGAATCCGCTTCGTCCTCGCTTGGTCCAAAGTTGCAGTGCTTTGAACCACTCCACATCTTCACGATTAAAGAACATGTACCGAATGGTGACAAGCTTCTTGTGGATCTTGTATGGGTGACCAGTGAGAATAATTCGTTTAGCGATGACGCGGGACGATGATGGTGGGAGAGAGGTGCCGGTGGCGATGAGCGTGAGAGGAAGATTCGAAACTTCATCGTCGTCCATGTCATCGGCTGGTAGACTACGCTTGAAGAACAGTGTAGGCACTGATCCCCATGTAAGTGGCGCTACAAATGTGGCAGTGGCTGAAGCGCCAGGATGCAAGTAGCGGTCGAATTTGTGTACATCGTTTTGCGTAGTGCCTCCTTGGGAGAACAAGGGATTGATAACAAAACGGCGTGGGCCACAATGCATAATCAGCTCTTCTTTTGACTTGATTGGTGAAGGGTAGTCGGAGCTGAGAGTAATGTTGAAGTTGAGAACTGCACGTTTGTGCTCGTGGCGCAAAAGGGAGAAGAGGCTAAGTGGGCACGATGGATTGTATGAAGCTCTGACAGAGGTAGGGACATTTCGCAGATGGATGTGGACTCGAGTTCCAACTGGTACACCTCCAACAAGAGCTTCACGAGTGACTTGACTTCGTGCCGATTTATAATCTGGCACCTGAAGCAGTCGTCTCCACTCTTCTGGCTCATGTGCTTTGTCTTCGTCCTCTTCCCAGTGACTCGTACGCAAACTCTTCAATCCTCGATATCGTGCCAATCTTTCTCTTGCAAGAACATGTGGATGCAGCTCGATCTCGTCCGGGAATTCTCGGTCATCCGCAGCTTCATCAACCTTTCTGTTTCTAAAAGCGGCTAGTTGTTCTGCTTCTGCTTCATCGTCAGGATTTGGATCCAGGAACATTTCTGACTGCGGGTATTCGGTAGGTGCAGCTTCTGTAGGTTCTCTTGGTGCAAAACCTTCGACGCCATCTTGAGGTAGAGCTGGTGCATCCATGGATACATCTCCTTGCTCATCGAACTCCTCATAATCGGAGCCTGAATCTGAGAAGTTGTCACCCAAAAACCAAGCCGCTTGGTAAGCCGACGTTCCCTTTGGTAATCTCTTAGGCACAGCGGGAAGGTGTGTTTCGTCGTCAGAAAAGTAGTGATGATCATCCAACAATACTCCTCTCTTGTCTGTCATCGCAACAGACATCGTGGCATCGATGTCATCCTCCATCACGACTTCTTCGGGAGCTAGGTCTGCGAGATCATCTTGTTCGGAGCTTGGAATCTCTAGGATGTTCTCCAAACTGCCTGCATCGACTGCCATTTCTTCCACCTTTCTCTTCTTGACAGCCAATGGTGCCGCCGTGATCTTTTCGATTTGATAATCTCCCCAATCTGCAACCTGGACCAGCCTGTCAGCCTTCAGTCCTTTGCCCCGCACAACTCCTGTCAGAACGGTATGTCCTTCCTCATTCTCTGGCCACTCAACCTCGTCAACAAGCAGCCAACTGCGTTCATCTCTCCATCTGACGCCTTTGGGTGTTGTCGTACATAGAGATCGCATAAGATTCGCACATTCTTGCCTCGAATCTAGGTTGTGAACCTTCTCCTGCTCTGGATGGAAATGTGTGATGTATGACTTGAGCGATGACAAGACCTGGGGTCTTCTTTTGGCAGGCTCTACTTTATCCATGCCTTGAACTACTGTCAAAAGAGTTGATAGTCCTTGACTTTCGACACTTCTTATGATCAGCTCTCCAAGTGCATCTACCTCTTGCTCTGGCGACATGATAAATATGACAAAATCTGCCACCCTACCAGCATCTAGGCATGCTATCAAGTCTCTCTTGAGAACGAGATATTGCATTTTCTGCTTGAATCGGTCGATATCCGTTCTGACGATGCCTTCTTCTGGGATCTCGGCCTCGATGTCCAAACTGCCTCCCAATGATCGGACGGCTGCAGCTGCATCTCCATCTTCGCAAAGAGGTATAACAGCAACAATCCTAGGCGCTCCATCTCGGCCTGCAAACACATTCGTCTCCCGTAAATGCTCCTTGTGCTTGTTCTGCTGTTTTTGCCTGGCTTGGTTTCGGCGGTCGAACTTGGACATCATCTGCTGATGGGGTGTCTTTCTATGGCTCAAATCTGATACTTTGCCTACAGTATATTAGCATATTACATGCTGGAGCTATCTTCAGACATACCTTTGGAAATCTCCTTCAGAGCACCTTTGCTCGCCTTCCTGGACTTGAATGGTTTGTGAGAGGCTTTGGTGGTACTCCGGTGCGAGTGTTGCACGGTAGAAGAAGGCATACTGCCGTTGCCTCCGGCTTTGAATCTGAAAGGTATCGAAGCCACGATGAAGGATTTCAAAAAAGTCAAGTGGAATTCTTTGCTGGGGTCGCAATGTGGGGTGAAAATGTTTGGATTTTGCTTGTGCGCTATCGTTATCGCTTCCTTATCGGTCTTGGCGTTAAAAAAGTTCGATATTTTGGGACGAGCACGCCTGAACTTTTACCAATTCACGACAACGCTTCAGTCTTCAAATTCGAATATTAGGAAAGACCGATTAAAGAGGCAATCATGGATGTTGACCTTATAGATGCGCCTAGCCGCAGTGAGCAACACTTCAATGGCGCTGTGCCGATCAAAAGAGCGAGATTGGACCTGACGACGACCACCGCACCGGATGCTGCCCTGATTCGACAGAGAAGAGAGGCTGAAAAGGCGTACGGCAGAGGGCGAAAGATTCCATGTAAGCGTGCTCCTCAACTCTTGTCAAGTAGTGCCTCGTACAATAGCTGACAACCTGCAGTGAAAGGCATTAAAGACAGGAAATTACGCGGGAACCTCAAAGCTCTAGAAAGCAAATACAAAACCGCTGTTTTGCGAGCCAAGGATGCAGAGATTTTGCATGAGAATACGGAGGGTTTCCTCGAACCAGAAACAGAGCTGGAACGGACCTACAAAGTACGACAAGATGAGATTGAAGCAGATGTCCCCATCGAGACCGCGAAGAAGAGATTCGAGCTGAAGCTGGATACCTTGGGACCTTATGTGTGTGACTATACTCGGAATGGACGAGATTTGCTTCTCGCAGGCCGAAAAGGGCACATTGCGACAATGGACTGGCGAGAGGGGAAGCTGGGTTGCGAATTACAGCTTGGAGAGACTGTTCGAGATGCTCGATGGCTGCATAACAACCAGATGTTTGTGGTGGCACAGAAAAAATACGTCTACATATACGATCGAGCAGGTGTGGAGATACATTGTTTGAAGAAACACATCGAAGTCACGAACATGGAATTTCTCCCATATCACTACCTCTTAGCTACAGTGGTAAGTTTTCTCTATATTTCTATCTAACTATTTCTAACGATATCAGGGTAATGCAGGATTCCTGAAGTACCAAGATACATCTACAGGTCAAATGGTCATCGAGATACCCACTAAGCTCGGCTCTCCTACATCTCTTACTCAGAATCCACGCAATGCTGTCCTTCATATGGGTCACCAGAACGGCACAGTCACTCTATGGTCGCCCAACTCGACAACACCATTGGTCAAATTACTGGCACATCGAGGTCCTGTCAGAGCACTGGGTGTTGACCGAGAAGGAAGATATATGGTCTCCACGGGTCAAGATCTCAAGATGTCAATATGGGACATCAGAATGTTCAAGGAAGTGAACAGCTACTTCACAAGACAACCTGCGACGTCAGTTGCGATATCAGACCGAGGATTGACTGCCGTAGGATGGGGAACTCAGACTTCGATATGGAGAGGCCTGTTCTCGAAATCATCCCTGGAGCAAGAGAAGCTTCAAAGTCCCTATATGGCGTGGGGAGGCGAGGGTAGGCGGATAGAAAGGGTCAAATGGTGTCCATTTGAGGATCTATTGGGTGTCTCGCATGATGCTGGATTCTCGTCCATCATCGTACCAGGAGCTGGAGAACCCAACTTTGATGCTCAGGAAGTCAACCCCTACGAGACTACCAAGCAGCGACAGGAGACTGAGGTCCGGACACTATTGAATAAGCTTCAACCAGAGATGATCTCTCTCAATCCTGACTATATCGGCAACCTGGATTTGAGGTCGGAGGAACAGCGAAAGGCGGAGAAAGATCTGGACAAGAAACCAGTGGATCCAATTGCGGATATCAAGAATCGTGGCAGAGGCAAGAACAGCTCTCTGAGGAAGTATCTCAGAAAGAAGGGCTCCAAGAACATCATTGATGAGAAGAGACTGAGGATTGAGGAGTTGCGGAAGAGTCAACAGGAAAGGAAGCAGGAACGCTTGAAGGAGTCGGAACAAGAGCTTGGTCCTGCTCTTAGTCGGTTCGCTAGGAAGTGAGTTTGAGAACCATACCTAGGTAATGTAGCTTGATACCCAATTCGCAACAATAGGTACACATATCTCCATGCTGGATCGCTTCGGCCACTAAATGCTTCACTGTAATCTTCTGGCCTCATATTCCGCCTGAGGCCATCTTCAAAGTAGGCAGTGATTCAATTCGGTGTGACCTTCTCATGAGCCAAAATTTTGTGACTGGCTCTTTCCTCGCATTGCTGTAAGATTTCTACTTAGAATCAGAAGCTTCCAACCGCATCACCGGAAGACGTCTCGAAGGGCTTTCATCAAGCAACGACAAACACCAAAAGGTCCTTGTCATCGTACCCCATTCTTATCGCAGTTTGTTGCATTTCGCAATTTGTATGCCCTGAACACCAGGCACACTCGCGGAATCCAAGCGCTGTCAAAGCCCCAGAAAATCTGATTGGCGCCTCAGTCTGCGGGATCTCGACGCCTTATTTTCAAGCTCAGGCACCGCGGTGACGTACAGGGCTCGGTGGCTCGGTCCCCTGAATTTTCCACTCTGATGATTTCGCGACTTGATCGCGTCTTCTCCTTCACCAATCTCCGGCAATTCCTAAGGACAATTGAAAACAGGACATTATGGCGGACATTCGAGCACCACCTACGCCAATGGCGATGCTGATCGGAACAGCGATCATTGCTGCGGTGAGCGGATACATGATTGGCATTGCGTCCTCTTTGGGGTTCATACCAATACCATTCATGTCGAAAGCAGTCACGGCCCGCGGAGTCTCGAATTATGATGACGAGGAAGAGAGCGAGGAAGAGGATATCGATGAGAGCATATTGGACCATGCGCCCAATTGGGCCAATGGGTTTGAGGCTGATAAGAGAGATGGGTTGAGAGCTACTGCTGCCGCGACGAAGAAGGGAAAGGAGAACAATCAGCTTGTCGTAAAGCCTTCGCAGGAGACTGCGGTGGTGGATTCGGGGGAGCCATGTAAGATGGTGCTTATTGTGAGGACGGACTTGGGTATGACCAAAGGTTGGTAATTTCTGTTAATGACTCCGAGAATTGAGTTGACTGTCATAGGCAAAATTGGTGCTCAATGCGGCCACGCGACACTGGCTTGCTACAAGCACTTCCTAAAGAACGACCCGAAGTCAACCATATTACGAAGATGGGAGAGAGAGGGTCAGATGAAGGTCGCACTGCAGGTCAAAACTGAAGATGAGCTGGACATGTTACAAGCACAGGCCATAAGCCTGGGTCTGGTTGCTGAAGTCATTGCCGATGCTGGGAGGACGCAGATTGCGGCTGGAAGTCATACTGTGCTTGGTATTGGTCCTGGGCCTGTCAGTCTCATTGACCAGGTCACTGGACAGCTGAGGTTATTGTAGGTTGGACAGACCTACATCCTATGCATGTACGGCGTTTGGGATCACAAATCGATGCATATTTGGCGTATGAGCGGTTTGGTGGGGACTATGAAGAATACGCATGCTGGTTTCTGGAATGTCCATATTGACCAATACCATACCGTTGTATGAAACTGTCTACCGGCTCTCCTCAGCCTCAAAGTGCCATCTCAGGCCGGACATCTATAGCTGTGTTTGGAAGCGAACGAAGGAATCGCCTGGAAGATGTCAAATGTCCCTCAATAATGCGGCCTACTGACAACACTCACCGCTCTTTTCAAAGGGGAGATAGATGAGCGTAAATCATCAAGCGGCTCGTTCGCGTCGTCTCTCGCAAACATTTTGCTCAAAGGCACAGCAAGTGCTGATTTTCCAATAAGAACCCTCGTCATGTGCCTTTATCCAAAGTATCAAAATGTCTGAAATATCTCAAAGGACTCTTCGTGTGCTGCAATGCGCCTTAGGATCATGCATCAAGTTCCACGAAATGTGCAGAATCTATCCTACATATAGTCTCACCTCGGCTTTGTTCTCTGAAATAGAGACGTCTAAGCGCTCTCATTGGCCATCTCCTTTGTGCGTGTCACCAATGAGGATCCCAGTCGGATGATGGGGAACGAAGAATCTGCCGGCAGGATATGCAGATATGCAGGGACCCCCCGATCGACATCTCCAACCTCGCGAAGTATGACGTGAGGTTGGGTGGAAGTGGAGTTGAATACGAGGAGGAGAAAAGTTTATATATAATGTAAGCCCTCATCTGGTTCTGCGAAAGTCGGAAAGAGATTAGTGAATAACCACGATGATGTTCCAACAAGCATTAATTACGCTGTTTATTGCGGTTGCGGTGGCGGCTCCTGCTGCACTGGTTGGGGAGGAGAACGGGATTATTAAGAGGCAGTCTGGGAATGAAACTGGAGAGGTATGTTGAGTTTATCTTCTGATGAGATGAAGGCTGATGAAGTGGAAAGGTTATCTTATGTACGGAAGCCAACTGGAAAGGAGAGTGTACGGCTATGACGGTTTCGCTTGTTTATGATAGCTGCACAACACTCACTGCGCCTTGGTATGTTCGCGAAGATTCGAGCATGTGTATTCCTTTGGAGGTCTGTTCTGACTAGTTTCTCAGGGCATATAATGTGTCGTCGTTGGAGCCGGTTCCTGGAGTTGTATGTTGGATGAATAGGTATTGTTTTCCATTCCTCTTCGGTTTTATTACTCGAACTGTTAGAAGCTGATATGCTAGTAGGAGTAATAACTGTTCGGATATCTGCAGGAGTCCTGAAGGTTGCAACGAGATCATTGAGTTCCCAGGTTATCCAGACTTGTCGACATACGGGCCGTGGAATAACACGATTGGGTCTTTCACTTGTAATCCTTCTTCGACTTCGAGTTAGTGTTAATTGATGGAATGATAATTTTCGCATCCGATCAATAGATTGAAAAGAAATAATGTAAATACCCATTTCTTCTATTCTGGAACCCATTTCCCAATATCAGCCCAGAACTCACATCTTGCTCCTCTCCCACCTTCCCAACTCCATGCATCCACGACATCAAAATTGGCCGTTAGTCCCGGCCCCGCATACTGCGTCACGTTAAACTTGACACCATCTGCACTACTCCAAAGAATCTTCGTCTCATGCCCACCAGTCATATTCAAATTCAACATCCTATACCCCGCCTCTCCTCCTCTTCCCCAGACAGGCCAGCTGCCTGTCCCAGCAGCAACAATATCATCCCCTGTGGTAGTCCCATTTTCCGTCATCGTTATACTCTTCACTACATCCATAGGTAAAGTCGGATCATCAAACATGATGAACCGTCCCCAAATCATCTGCACCGCTGTCCTGAATCCCGGGGAAAGCGTCCCATACCCCAACGCTTCCCTATTGATGGCATAATAAGCATCAAGATCAGCCCCGTGCTCAGACGGCGGGACCGAATATTGGTATTTCCAGGCTCGGGAGTACGCGCTCGCGAGCCAGTAGCTGGGACACACGAATGTGGTTTCTGCGTATAAGTTATCGAGACGTTGTTGTTGCCCGATGCCGAATTCGGATTGGTTGAGTGCTGTAGGACCGGAAGAGCCGAGGGTGCTGAATAGCGGTCCGGGAGTGGTGGGGGCGATGGCGTAGGTAGTTTGGACTTGGGTGAGGAGAGTGTCCTTCATTAGTGGGAAAAGGCTCTGGGTGTAGGTGTTGAAGTCTGCTTCTGTTGTGATGGTCTGGCGGACGAAGCCGGGTCCTTCGTCTGCGTTGTTCTTGGTTGTTTGTTAGAAAAGACGAGAAGAGGATAAGACGAAGTCTTACCCCTGAAAGCATCCTCAACCCGTTGACTTCTCCAGCGAGCAGTTGTTCTGAAGGTCTCTTCTGAATGAACTCCCCATCCGTGACAGGGAGGAAAGCCCACTGTCCATACTTCCCATCAGCAGATATATACGCACTCGCATTCTGCAACGTAACCGTATCCTTCCTTTGCAAGCACTCAAAGATCGTCGAGTTGACAGTATTCAACATCTGATCAAAACATCCAGCAGCCTGCGCAAACAAATAATACGACTGCGTCGGCACAAAATCATCATACCCCCACTGCGTAGGCAAATACGGACTCGCAACAATAGCATTACTAAACAGCTCCGTGCCCTGTTTCCCACCATACGCCATAGCCTGAAGCATCACAGCGCCAGCACCAGCGGATTCTCCCGAGATCGTCACATGCGAAGCATTGCCTCCAAAGAGGTGGATATACTTCTTCACCCATTGAAACGAGAAATGCATATCAAACAACCCAGCATTCGGGGTCCCGAAATGAGAGACTTCGGCAGAGGATAGGAATCCGAAGGCTCCGAGACGGTATTGGATTATTACTACGATGAAGCCGTGCGAGTTGGTCATGATTAGTTCCGAGAGGTCGTTGTTTCCTTGTCCGGTGCCGTAGCCGCCGCCGTCTGTGGTGCGTTAGCATTGAGAGCTGGGATGGGTGGGGAGGGAGATGTGCGTATCCAGATGAGGACTGGGAGGTTGGTTGCGTGTTGGGGGGTGAAGACGCTGAGGAAGAGGCAGTCTTCGTTGCCGAGGCCGGAGGAGGTGAAATTGTAGTTTGCTGGCCTGGGGTTGAGTTAGCTGCCTTGCTGGGCCAAGTAGGAGATTTAGGCATACATCGGAGCATCGTTGCTCTGCGGACATCGTGGTGGGTATGCTTTTGCGGAGATCGTTTGGCTTCGGTTTGTTGCTGGTGCTTGTGGTTTTTGCCATCTCAATGTCCCAGTGGGCGGGGCAGCATAGCGAATCCTGCGTTACGTTAGCAAGTTGCTTTCCTTTGGGACGAATTTTATGTCTGATGCTCACCCTTTGAATATATTGAGTTGAGATGTGGCGTTGTAGTAGCCTTCATATATTCCGTAGCCCAGGTCGACTACCGGGGCTTGAGTGGAAGTATTGTCATTGCTTTGTCTATGATGAATGTTTGCACTTGCCAACACATTGGTCCCGATCCAAAAAGTGGAAGCATAGAGAAGCTTCATGCTGAAAATCATAATATGGCACGGGAACACGAATAGTGTCAAGAGGCAGAAAAAGCAGTGACTTATACATAGCGATGAGATCAATCGACTGAGATGTTTCAAGACGGCCAAAAGGATGAACAATTTTCGTCATCGCGCATGGTATGAACATCTGCGAGCCCGAACTTTGACAACAGCAAGAAAATGAAGTCGGAAAAATATTTCTTTGTTGTTCGGGGCTATGTATACCGAAGGGACGCTACGCTCATGGCGGGGTCATGAGGCTAAATGCGGGGTGTTCGACCCCTCCATCCTATAGGTGCAGTGCCTAAAGAGCTATGCGAGATTTAAAGTATATGTGGTAATAAAATGAATACGAGCTTCTGCGCTGGAAATTCGAGCGAAAGATTAGGTATTCAGATTCAAAATTTGAAAGGCTAAAGAAGAGAAGCTGAAGTTGGCTTGTAAAGGAAATGGAAAAGCTCGCGCACGACCGAACCAACTTGACCTCTATTAATCATAAATTCATTGTTGTTGAGGTCTGAATTTTTGGTATGGAGGTATCAAGATGTGGTGTTATTTTGGTATGGTGCGCCTACAAACACTACTTGTACAGCAGCATATCTATCGAAAGTCAGTGTAGGTGCGAGACATCAGAATAAATACTCCCGTTGAGGTGGCAGTGAACACATCAGTCATACGGGCATTCGTCGTTAGAATCAAAGTAAGCGCAAAGAGGATCGTGAAGGCGGCAATAGTACCAAGCCGTCTGGCAGAACTCTCGATAGCGTAGAGAATCATGATGGAAGCAACTGGTAGCGAGAAAGCCAAGAGTGTTGTCAGAACTCTTGCTATGCTTGTGACAAATGCTTCGGTGTAGACAATGGTCCCAGCCAAGTGTTCTTCGTGGCCAACTTTCTAGTTTACTGTTAGGTGATATTCTTAGATATTTCTCTTGGAGATCTATTCATACTTTGAATCGATATCCGAAGGTTCGGTGGTACCAGTGTATTAGAGTCTCGCAAATCCAATGGAATAATGGGTCGTCGGCGGAGCAAGCATTTAAGGAAGCCAGGTCGGCTTTCTAATCCTCACTTGTCCAAGTCTGATTCTCTGATCCGTGAAGACGAACATTTTTCCCCATATCCACACGCTCCATCTTTGAACACTGAGAACGGAAAAGCGACGCAGGATTGCAACCCCGGGAAATTCTCCCATAAGTAGGGCAAGCTTTGCGTAGCCTTTCATGTTGAAAGTTGTGATTTTATGTCCAAAATACTCGATACTAAGATGTAATTGGAGATGTAGTTTTGAAGTCTGTTCCTTCAATGTTGAGAGGTTCCGCCTTCGAATCAAGTGCAGTGCTCGTCTCTGACCGCATCCCGTGACTGCATAGCCTCTTTTTGATGCACGATTTTTGACGCCTTACCATAGCAGTCGGGTGTAGCTGCAGGATGTATCTCGTCAAGTCCCAATGGCAGAAGAGTATCACCCTGCATGCGCTGCAACGATACTGTGTCCAATGGACTCGCCAAATTTAGATAAGGGCCAGTTTCGACATGCAAACGATCCCAGGAAATATTCTTGACTGGGAGAACGCCTGGTTCTGAGATTTCGAATTACTCTTATCTCACTCATCACTTTTAACACCGCTTGCTGTTACGTCAAAGAAGGCTCTCTAGGCAAGATCCACGGTTGCACCACATAACCCGCTAAATACGAATATGATGCCTTATAAAGATCCGCTTGTACCTTCTAGTTCGAACAATGACAACGAGGCTCAGGATGATCAGTACGACTCGCATCCGAATTACTATCCGACGATGTGGAGTGATTGGGAGTGGGATGCTACGCGCGAATCTCCCCGATGGGCACGCTATCGTTAAATCGCCCGTGGTTAGAGTTCATAAGTATGCTCTTCGTCATGGGGCGTTATTGAATGCATTCTAGATGAATACGAGTTCGATCACGAATCTGACGAACGCAAACCACGTTCTTACACCAGGGAAGATTGGTTATCAATAAAAAGTACCGCAGCTAGCGCAACACTCGTAACATCGAATAGACACATTTCAAGCCCGTCCAGTGCAAACAACGTGAGCCCAGCATTCGAGAAGCTCAGGATTGAGGACCGGGTGCCAATTCAACGCACACAATCGGAGCTTGTCGGCATGACTGTAAGCTTGTTCATCTCTTTTATATCCATACAGATTGATCTATCTTTTAGCTAACCCAAGTTTCAGAGTTATAACCGTGAGAAGCCGATTAAAGTTTTGGACTCTGCAGGGCTCGAGCAGGACTGCATTGCAGTTGTGGATACTCTAGCTGACAGCTCCTGGATATCTCGCCGCCGTCTGTATGAGCTAGGTTACAGTAAGAATACCTCGCGAAGAGGGAAAATCACCAAGCTCGGCGATGGTACGCTCGTCAGATCGCAAGGAACAGCACAGCTGTCGTGGAGAATGTCAAATGGACTCTTAATGCGAGATCATGAATTTGAGATGCTGCCCAACAATGATATTGATATCATTTTCGGAGATGATATTATCCGGAAATATGATTTGGTGGTTATCAACTGGGAAAATCTTTGTCCTTTGGTAACAGCTCAAGAACACGAGACGCCGGGTAAGCTTGAATGAACATTTTGTCCCTGTAGTCTTCTTCTTTCCGCCAATTGGACGATAATTGACATATTTTCCAGAGCAACGAACAGCTCGCGAAGAAGAAGAAAGGAAGCAGAAAGAAGGAGAGAGGAGCTCAGAAGCTAGAAAGAGTAGGCAAGATCAAAGAAGGAATGAGGGTAGGAGGCAGTGACGAAGGAATTAAAGTAAGCTGGTGTCTTGGAGAACTAGTGGCTTCTACTCTTATGCACTCCTCCTATTACAACAATAAATGCAAATTTGAAGACATATATCAACTTATCAATGTCATTTATGAGCACAATTACTGTGTCCGGCTATTGACCATAAGCTGCATAAGTTTGTTGAATCACTTGCTCCAACGCCACAAGCGACGCATTGCCACGATAGCCGCTCCAAGTATGGTCTAGAAGACCTATATTTCGTCAGCATACTGAGTTCTACAACGAAACAGTGTAGCTTACCATAGCTCTCGTCCGAGTCCTGCGTTCCAGATCTAATATAATAACTCCCGGCAAGTACCCAGATCATCCAACCCAACTGCCTTTGAACCATGAATTGAGTAAGACATGTAGAATAAGCACTATTGTATGCTCCACTTGCATCAGTCTCATCGTGTCCCCATTCAGTAACCACAAGTGGCGCCCGGTTCCCATTAGTCTTTGTCGTGGCATCAAATCCAAATGTCAGGAGTATCCCTTCATAGATCGAACATACTGATGATATTCCCTCGTCGTATTCGTGTATCTCGAGAACAAACTTGTTGGCCCAAGGATAGGATGCGACTGTGAACGAGAAGAGGGGATCGGCTAGTGTCGAACCTCCTACAGCTGGCTCAATGTTGAAGTCTGAGTCTAATCCGGAGAAGAAGATTAAGAGATCTGGGTTGGCTGTGTTTACTGCTGTAGCAGCGGCTGTCATGTAAGTCTTCCAGGTACTCCATGTGTATGGTTCAAGTGTTGGTGCCAGAGTAGTCGATAAGCGAAGCTCGTTTCGGAGGCCAATGCTGCTGAATGTTGGCCAATTGCCTTTGCCCTGAGATAGTGTTTAGCATAGATCAGAATCAAGGTGGGCATGAATCAGGCACTGACATGTGTCGCCATGTAAGAGAGGCCTCGGATCCACTTTGTGGTGTTAAAGTAAGTGTCCCCGAACCACGAATTGCCATCATTCAGAGCGCAACACCACATTGCCTTCGAGACATGATTGTCCAAGTGAAGATAGATACTCTGTGCGGCAAGCTCTTCCGCTACTGCATCAAAGACCTGCACTCAAAGTTAGATTCCCAAGCTAGGTATCCCAGGAGGAAAAGCTCATACTTGTAATCTTGTAGTGTTTGCAGAAAATTGTGGATTATTTGCAAGTATTTCGCTCAACACCACTGTCCCATTTTCCTGACCCAATGCAAGTGTCAACGTATTACTTAGTGTCACATCGCCTCCGTTATCAAGAATATCATCAACCATCTCGATCGCAAATGTCAGGCGCACAGCATTGAATCCAGTCTGAGATATCTTTCCTACAATATTGCTGATAGACTCGTACTGAAGTCCTTCTGGAAACATAGTGTCTGCCGCTCCTGGCCAATTGACTCCTACATATGGCACGTTGTTGCCACTCGCATCGACAATCCATCTGTCTTGGCTCGAGAGTGGCAGAGGCTGCAGAGCTCGCTTCTCAGTAATAATTGACACGCAATAAGTGACAGAGAACCTGCATAGGATACTTATGAGAAGCTTGGTGCTCACCATCTTGCCGGCGGAATTATCGACAGATATTCCAAAGAAATCGATGGTTGGGGAATATTTCTATTATATTTGGTATGTGATCATCGTTATATTCTCAAAAGGTCCGAAGATACCATACCCAGAGCATCAAATGCATGGTTGCCAATCAAATGAGGAAGGTGGCAGTTTGAATGGGCTCGCCATCCCTATCCTGTTCCTGTTCCTTTCGGTTGTTCATGTGCGCAATGGGCCAGCTGATGTTCTCATTCGTCCCACCACCTGCCAAGCGAGATGGTCTCGGCAGATCGAGCTTAGAAACCTGCACAATGATGGCAAGCATTCTCATCCTACCGTAAATACGAAATTTGTTCAACTTGATGATGGCTGGAGGTTGGTGATGCAACCTTCCAACTGCAATGCCGCAAGCACATGCGATGAAAGACATTGGCATTTGTCATCTCCATTATAATCATTGAAGAAGAGCTTTTGATTGCTTTTGATTCCATCATTGCCAACAAGCGTGAAGTGTTGTTCAATGAGAAGTGCGTGGAGTTATACGAAAAGCTCTTACAAGCTCTCTGTATCGGGAGCGTGCTTCAGTCTTCCGCATCCATTCTGAAGTGTCTTTCTTTCTTTTCGCAAGCCTCTAGCAGGATGCACGACTTTTGACCAGTTCACGCAGGTGAGGGCTAGTATGCATGCAAACCTAATTTTAGGGTAAGATTTTGCACGTAGACAACATAATGAAGTGAAGTATACTGCGTTTTGAAAGAAAACCTTGTTCATTAAAGCTGAGGAAGTATTTTAAAATACCCTGAGTATCTATTACACAATTCTATAATTGACGCTACTGCCACAATAAGGTGCCTCTGGCTCTCGAATCTGATAGGTGTACCGCAAATTGACTACAACTGCCATGAGCTAAGATTGGAAAATCGTTTTATAGTTGATAGCTTCGGAACATGGCTGTCACCCGCCCATAGACTTAACGAACTCCTCGAGCCGTTTCGCTTGCTCTACCGAAAGACTCACAGAGCTTTGAGCTCGCCCATTAGCTTCAAAAAACCAAGTGAGTGTCCCTCCGTCTACTTCAATAGCGCCAGCCACTGAACCTTGTTCTGTGTTTGCTTCCCTGGCCACACTCTTCGTCTTTGGTGAGTGACACTTCACCTTTTGGGGCTTCAGAATCCACTGAGCGCCTACAATTTCATCCTGTTGACTTGGTGGTTTGCTTTTTTTAGCGACAACGCTCCACTGTTTCATCATCGATCCCGGGGACTTAGTTGATACAGGTCGCGGCACTTTGGATTCAGCTGCCTGAAGCGGCCTTGGTGGAGCTGTGGGAGAGGATCGTGGGATATCCTCGTCATCATCGCATTTCCTGTCTAGAATCCATGTCGTAAGGGCGGGAACGTCGTAGCCCACTCCAGCATATTTCATTGCATCAAGCACTTCCCTCGTGGCGAATCCAATGTCCGCCAGTTCTTCAACAGCTTTGCATCGATAGCAAGGCTTGTCAATCTTCGAGACAACAGATGGAAGTGAAGCTGGCTCGACAGGTTCCTCTGGCTGAATAGCTGCTTTCCTTCTTGTCCACAAGCGAGTCTTGCGATATCGAAAGGAGACGGGTACATCCCCGTTGAGTGAGTTGTTTGGTGAAGTAAGGGTGATGGATGGATTTCCACTCTGTTCCAATGAGGAGTGCTCGGCTAACAACTGCTGAATGTGGAGTTTAGACTGCATGATTTTGGACTCTTCAAATGACAGGCACTGCCCTGTTTCTAGCGTGCTAATCGCCTCAAGAATCACCTCCCTTGCTGTTTTGTCTCCTTTTGCGCCTCGGAATGGCTTGAAGTTGACGTCTAGTTCTGCACCGAACTTGAGGAAAAGATCAACTAGCTGGATCCAAACGTCCAGTTTGTCTACTTCAGATGCTTCAGTTTCTGGACGGCCAGCTTCGTCGACTTTGGTCGCGGCTGTGAGTCTTGAGGCTTGAGTTGGAAGGCTTTTCGATTGAAGAGACAGTATCTCTTGCCATGGTGTCCTTTCCCATACATTTGCTGATCGAGAACTTCTCGCGTTAACTTTGAATCCCGAAACCAACAAACTGTGAATGATCTCGAAGTGTTGCTCTCTCAGTGAGCTATGATGGATCGCCCAATAACTCAACCGTATGATCATTGACTTTCCTCCAGCCTCCAGAGAATCTGACCCAGACAGAGGTCGTGTTTGCAACTTCTGACACACGTGTTTGCAAAGTCCATAGCGTGCTGCTAACGAAAGAAGTGGATCCAAGTCGGGTTCTGCAGTAAGTTTCAAATGTAACTCATCAAGTAGAGACTCGGCCCAATGATATTCGTAGTTACCGAGAGCGGCCCCGTGTGCTTTTGATCGTGTCTCCAAAGCTCGAACTTGCCAAAAGTACGTGAGTCTTCTATCTAGTTCCTCGATGTATTTGATTTGCTTCGAACCCAGCTCCTGCTCGCATCGCTGGCAATAGACAAAGAATGCCTTAATCTCACCAATGAATGCCTTCCATTCGCGCACTCCCTTGATGGAAAAGAATCGCCAAGTTTTGAATGAATACAAGATAGATGCACTCAAACGTTCGTAAATCTCGGCTTTGAATGGAAGGGTCTCGCGCTCTATCACTTGCCGGACACCAGGCTCGTTCAAAAGGTCGGACACAGTTCGGTGCAAGAAAGTAACCCGCCCTTCCCGGATGTGTGAAACATCTTGAGGGCTAAGACCGTCGAAATATTGAACTTCAAAGAGACCACAGCAACGACTCCGAAGTCGAGCTTCGAAGCTGGAAAGTCTGTCTTGCAGTTCTTCTGCGCTTAGGATTTCCAATGGCGAGTTAATCGAATGATCTGGCTGATCTCTTTCCAAGAACGACAGGCGTAAAGCTGTTGGAATCTTTGACTCGACGCTTTGAGCATGGTGGATAGCTTGAAAGAGCCGAAAGGCCTCATCTCGGTGCGATGGCTTCATTCGTTTGAACATGTGTTGGTAGAGTTCGTGAAGCTCCTCTGGATATGTTTCGATTATTCTTTCAAGGTCTTCGGGGTAGCTGCCATCTGATAGACATTCGAGAAGCGATCGGACAACAAGGAAGACCCACAAGAATACCCCACAAGCCTTGGAGGCGATACTATGAGTGAGTTTCGCCCCCAGTTCGGAACCCTGTCGTCTATGATTCTGCATTTTGCTATGTGCGAGTAGTTTCGACTGAACGTAATGATCGATATCGCCCGAAGTAAGATCTTCAACTCGTAAGCTGGGAGAATCGTGAAAAGCCTCAACAAAAGTTGGTTCTGGGCGAGATGAAATCACTGCCTTTATCATGAAGGAATTAGTCGTTATCGTCTTGAAGAGGTCCACGATTTCAAATTGGTCTCCAACATATTCGTCTAGCCCATCGATGAAGAGACAGATCTTGAAACCCTTCACATTCTGTTTGGCAAGTGTGGTAAAAGCTTTCTTCAACTCTGAAACTGTCAAAAGTCCACACTCATCGTTGTCATGTTGTGAAGCATGGACAGTAGCACCATGGCTGTCCATGTATCAATAAAAGTTAGGGTTCAGAAAGGGCCTGTGGAACTCACTGCTGTCTTTGATGTTCTTGGAGCTGTTTTGGTTGTTCAAATGAACTTGCACACCCGGGACTCCCACATGAGAAGAAAATATCGGGACTTGAGTTATTTGCGAATAGTCTGTTGAATAATCAATATAGCTTTCTCTGTAAAGAATTTAGAGGCATATAGACCCACTTTGTCATCATGGCGTTATACTGTCTCGGAAAGACTCGAGCAATGAGGTCTCGTCTCCTCGTTAGTATTGTGTGAAGCAGGGACCGAAGCAACCCTTCTTGGTTCTTTTGCAATGCGGTACCGGCCATCCAAAAGAAGTAGGATGCAGTGATCAGTTCGTCGGACCCTGTCCATTCTTTGAGTGCATTTAGTGTCCTGGCATCTGAACGAAGGAATTTCATGAGAGTTGATTTCCCGCAGCCGGCCTTGCCTTCGATCCAGTAGCACCCTGTCTCTTCTCTCAACCAACGCACAAAATTGCTCCATGGCTTTTGGTGCTCCTCCGGATCCTCAAATATCCAAGAACAAGTGTCTTTGTTGGCTTCTTGGACCTGAGCTTCTCGGATTTCCATCCTACGGAAATACAAAGCTGCGAGGACGGCGTTCTCAATTGCATCGTAACCATTCAGTGCGGCAGATTTCAGAGATGGATCTGCTTCAGTGAGGATATCAGGAAGCGTGGGGAAAAGCATAGGGCTTTTCAGAACGTCTGTAAAGGAGTTGATGGCTTGAATAACTGCGTCGTGCCTCTGAGTTGCTGTATTGTTCATAAGCAGGAACTGAGCGCTTTGAGCTTCCAGCATAGTTTCCACTGCATGTTGATCATCTTGGAGCGCTTTCTGAGAAGTCTCACGACACTGGTTGTGGATCGTAGAAAGATTCTCAAGCAGTTTGCCGGTGTGATCACTACTATCTTTGATATCCTTGACAGACTTTTGAATGTTCAACATGACCTCGGAATACAATAAATTGCGGATCTGGTCTAGCTTGTGTGCAAGATCTTCGATTTTGTGTTTGTTCCATTCGAACTCTATTGCTTTCGCAAGAGTCTTGATCGATTTTCGTACACCTAATCGCCTTTCTGCCTTCTTGTTGGCTTTTTTAGCAGAGGTCTGCTTGTTCTGAAAAACTTGATCCTCTCGCTGTTGAATCTTTTTAAGTTGATCAGTTCTTTCTACTTTCAACTTGAGGAGTTTCTCCAATTGCTCTTCGTCTTGCGGCTTCTTTTTCTTCTGTATGATTTGCACGGGCTTAGTTTTCCTGATCTCATCTGCTTGGATGTCTCCCCCTCCTCTCGTTATAGATGTCTTCGTAAGGTCCTCTCCCTGTTTCGGTCTAAAATCCGTCAATTCATCGAGGTCGATTGTGTCCAATCCGCCGTCACCGAGGTGCTTAGTCCCGTTCTTCGCTTCAGTGAGCTTTGCCACCAAATTTGTGTTTTCCATCCTTTTTGCATTCTTGTCTTCTGCCCTTTTCTTCCTCTCTTCTTTTTGCTTTTCCTCATCTCTTTTCTTGTCTCTTTCTTTCCTTTCCTGGATTGCTTTCTCCAACTCCTTGATCTGCGCTCCCATAGGCTTTATCAATATCTCTAGATCAATTTCGTCTTGATGCTTGGACCGTCGTTTTGGTATCGGCACATCTGCGGGTGCCTGATCCAAGTCTCTCTCGATCTTAAACCTCTCGACAAAGTCTATCAGCTCTTTCGCGATAACCATGCATTCTTCTGCGAGTTTATCCAACGCCTCAAACACCTTGTTAGCATGCATAGAGCAGGTCAGCCATGAACCGCACCTGATCGGCTTCCTCCAGGCCCGTCTCTACGCCTTGTTGCGATCGGATTCTGGCAACTTGATGTGCCAATAATTTCGCGGAGCGCTCAAAGTCTAGATTGGAATCTGTCATCCCATGGCGACGGAGTTGATTGCCGATCTTGAGCACATGGCAAATGTAGTCGACAAACTGCAATATATTCGCAGCAAAACCGACAGCGACCAAGGCCTCCATGATTCCCACAAAATTTGACTATATGTATACAACGTAGAATTTTCAAAATCTGGGAGATCGTTGTTACGTTAAAAGTTGATTTTCTGCATGAGCTCGAGGCTGCATTGTGGCTGTGCAAGGCTCTGCTGAAGGGGCATCGCAGCTGCTTCTAGGCACATCGTTGGGCTATTTGCACCCAGCGAATGAAAGTTGGTATCATTGATTCGTCTGCGATAACACCCAATTGCATGTCTCGCAACTCACGCATCTGAGACTTGATGGAATGCCCCATTTGTGGTGAAAAGGGACCGCGAATACTTCGCGGCTGTGCAGTCGATATCGCTCGACGTAAACGCATTAATAGAGGCTGTCGCGGAAAACGCAAGAGTGTGGACATTGAGATTTATTGGTCTCTTGGCAGTAGCCTTATCAAAAAATAGGCTTGTCGAGATGCGGACCAACCCAAGTTAGGGCTGAGGCTACGAGAATAATCCAATCATCTCGTGTGAGAAACAATTGGGCATTGGGCATTGGGCATTGGAGGAAAGTCACCACAGAAATTCTGGCGAACCTTTTCGTTCTAGATCTCGGAACGAAGCCATATACGAAAGGTAGAGCTAGCTTAAGGCGACCACACTTGTGAGACCTCCTCGGATTTAGAGCTTGAATGTTGCTAGAGAACATTCGAAGCTTGTTGACGTAGCCAAACTCGCACCAACTACTGTAAGCAGAGACCAGGCACGAAGTCAGGCATCCAGAAAACCTTAAATCTTTTGTTGCACATCGCAAAATCTGATGAATTTCAAACTCCACCGAAAAAATTTCCGAAGATCTGAAATGTTACACAGTCAGGAAATATTGGCGCTAGTAGGCCACTGGCCAATCATATTACAGGATTGGATTTGTATGCGTTCTTCGTTGAGGAGCAGGTTGGCAAGACTGCTTCAGCAATAATATGAAGCTAAAGGGATAAGCCGGCGCTAAGAATAACCTTAAAACCTTAAATTTTCTTGTTGCATATCTACAAAAATTGAATCCTCAACGATGAACAGCAAACTTTATCAATAAAGGGGTGTATGTTTATAATTGAGCAGTGATATTGATTCTGGCCAATCAGAGGCTTGAAATGATTTGTGTCCCAGAAAGGTAATTTTCTCGTTGAGAAATAAAAATTTGGAGGGTGCGATGTGCAACAAAACTTTTGAATTGTCCCAAATCTTTTGGGACATTTTGGATAATTCATTCACGTGAGCTTGGGATTGGACTGTTGAGGGATCTATGATATTTCATGCATTGTTGCAGAAGTATGGACAATGATTGCCCTATCAGGGGCGTTGTAAATGCCGTCTGATGGAATACAACGCTCTGCTGTCTGTAAGATGATTATGACGACAGAACTATCTTATTTGATCTTCAGTAAGCAGGTGAACAACTCGAGACAAGCAAATACTCAAGCAAGTTCCTTTGCCTGCCAAATTCGAGGCTCCAAAGCAGAAACTCGTCAAGGCTACTCAAAATGGGACACCAAACACAGTCGCAACAATAGACGCAATCTTTCAGTACTGAACACGCTTCCCTGGCCATTGGCTAGCTGATAACGAGCTCAAAGTGGTTGTAGTAGGGCTCAATGAACTAGCACCAAGAGCGTCCACATCTTGAAGTTGTGAGCAAAATCCGAACAGTAATCTGTCGTCTAAGCACCTTCGGAGTGAAGTGAACTAGCACCATGTGACATCCGACAATTTTCTGACTTGCTAAAACGTAGATATGGAACGAGATAAGAAGCAGATCAGACAGCTCGTCTATAAATATGTTGTCCAGGCCACCGCTAAGCAGTGTACCTAGGTCCAAAGTCCACGTTGGAGACTCATGTGATAGATCAGGTGACCATCCTTCAAGTCTTTCCCCTTTCAACGATGAGGATTGAGCGGTGTGAAATATTGAAAATCAAAAAGCATCAAATAAACAATCAACAAGGTTCGCTGTCGTGTCTCCATCCTAGGATTGAAAACGTGGGCATATGGCACATGGCAAGCCAGGATTCTCACCACGGCGGCGGTGCAGTTGTGATATCCCGAATGCTTGTCGTCCTCTCGTATGCTGAATACCACTTTCAATGGCCTGCCGTTGCTGCGAGTCATGGATCAGCACTTATTGATCCAAATATTAACCATATGCGAGTAACCCGTTCCACGTCAGCCACCGTATCTCGCCGCACAAGTACCTTCCCTTCCACTTCCAGTCGCAGTCGTCCTTTCTAGACCTCTTCCGACCGTTTGGGCTCGAGAGCTGTCAAAGAGACGATCTCAGATCTAAGTGATGCTAGAATGAAGCTATAGAGTCGTGTTGGTAATAAGACATCTTCTAGTCGCGTGGTTCTGGATCTTGAAAGGGGGCTGGACCGACTTGAAGGGTGGATGGAGGAGAAATGGAATGCGGGGAAGCCCCCCACCACGACCACTACCAACACCACCACCAGACCAAAGCCAGTCAGTCCAGTCTGTGCACGCCCGACCGAGACAAAGACACAAATTCACTCCCGCCCCGTTTTCCCAATCCCATTCCCTTTCCCAATATCTTCTTCCTCTCAATCTCCTTCCCTCGCTGTTCCATACTTCAGCTGTGTTCACCGTCTTTTTCAATGCGACGATGGTGTGTACCGTACCACACAACCACTGATATTGCCAGATGCGAGCTCGACACAAATGGTCGTCGAGATAATGCTGTGCGACACCTCTCCCGGGCCACTACCCTCGATTCAGGAAGTCCTGACATGACAAATCCACGCAAGTGCGGCCCACCACCGTGAGTGATTTGGTTCCACAACATAAGTAGCCATGTAGCCAGGGAGCCAGGGAGCCATGGAGACCGCCTCCGCCGCTCACCAACCCCTCCCCTCATCGATCATGCATCCATCCCTCTTCCCAAACTTCTCCTCACTCGCCACGTTCGGGCGGCCCGATGTCACTCTCCAATGAGCTCCAATCATTCTAAAGAAGGTCGCAAGCGCGCGGACTTGGTTCTAGATCCATCATAGTGTACGCCCCTTTCCTCCTCCTTTTTGTGAATCGACCTTCATGACCTTACCCTCGGAAAATCCAGATCCATGGCAAGAGAGCAGTAGTCAACTTGAGAAACGCCTACCGCGGTCGATAAGAGGAAGTGAGGGGTACCAAAGAAGTGCATTCTTGTTGGTGGTTGCATAAAGTAATTCTATCATCCCACCTCGCACAGCATCTACCTTCATTACTGTCCGTGTCCATTGCGAATCTTGTACAATTGCATTTCATTGTAACACAAAGATCTCGAGAAAAGAGAGAGAGAGAGAGAGAAAGAGCAAAGCCTCATCATGAGCGTCGACTCAACTCCTCCCACGGCCACCACGCCGGTGAACGAGAAAGCAACAGGTCCCGAACATATCGAGCACATCACAACCCACGATCGAGTTCCCGGGCACGAAAACTATTACGAGAAGAATGGCCTGCGAACATACGGCGATGGCGAAGACCACGAAACTGAACCTCCTATGTCCTTCAAGCGACTTATGTCCTTGGTAGCTATGGCATTCATTTGGACCGGATCCCAGATCCCTGTATATATCTTCGGAGCAATTCCGCCCTACATATATTCTGATATCGGTGGAGTGGATAGGTATGTCTGACCTGATCTATCAATCTCATTATGATACTGATTAATTATTGTACAGATGGATTTGGTTCGTGCTCGCCAACCTCCTGGCTCTTGCCGGCGTATGTCCCTTTGTCGGCTCCCTCTCAGATCTCATGGGTCGCCGCTACGTCTGCCTCTTCGGCTCAGGTCTAGTCATGCTCGGCATGATCGTCTGCTCAACCGCAAAAGTGATGAACGTCTTCATCGGCGGGATGGCGATTGCAGGAGTAGGTGCAGGCATCTCGGAACTTACTGCCCTGGCCGCAACGTCTGAACTAGCTCCTACTTCGAAACGAGGAAAATATGTCGCTGTTCTGATCTTCACTATTATCCCCTTCTGTCCTTCCGTTCTTTGGGGCCAGCTTATCGCCTATCACGCTGGGTGGAGATGGTGCGGCTTGTTGTGTGGTGTTTGGGTTTCTATTGGATTCTTCATGACTTTGTTCTTCTACTTCCCTCCACCTCGAGTAAACTCCATGGGTATGAGCAGAAGAGAAGTTGTAAGTCAGATTGATTTTGTGGGAGGATTCTTGAGCATCACTGGCATGATTCTCTTCATGGCTGGCATGCAATGGGGAGGATATCAGGTTCGTCTCGTTCTGGCCTCCTCCTTCAGCACTCGTCTAACAGAAGTTAGTACAAATGGTCTTCAGCACACGTTCTAGCCCCCTTGATCTTAGGCTTCGTCCTCATCGTCGCCTTCTGTTTCTGGGAAGTCTACGGAGCAAAACACCCCATGTTCCCCTCTCGCCTAAAGCAAGCACCACGCATCCTCGCCCTGACCCTCGTCATTACTTTTATCTCCGGCGCTAACTTCTTCTCAATCATCATGTTCTGGCCTACTCAAGCCTTCAACGTCTACGGCCATGATCCCGTCGGTGTAGGGATCCGAGGAATTCCTGTCGGATTCTCGATTTTGGCCGGTGCTTGTATTGTGCTTTGGTGTTTGTCGATCTTCAGAGGAAGGAACAAGGAGTTGATGATCGTGTCTTCGGTTCTTATGACTGCTGGTATGTCTCTCTTCTCTGACACCCTTTTAACTTTCTCTGATGAGTTTTAGGATGCGGTGCACTGGGTTGCGCAGATCGCTTCAACCTGCACACTCTCTGGGGACTACTCATCCTCGCTGGTCTTGGCATTGGAGGAATTGTCGTCCCAGCCTCGATTATAACTACTATCATCTGTCCCGATGATCTGATCGCCACAGTCACTGCTCTCACCCTCGCTATCCGTGTCATCGGCGGTTCAATCGGTACCTACCCCATATCCTCTCGCTTCTTCACCCCACTAATAGATCTATAGGCTACTGCGTCTACTACAACGTCTTCATCAACAAATTCATCCCCAACGCCACCAAGATGATCGGCGGCACCATGTTCGAACTCGGCATCAAAAACACCTCTCTCATCGCCGAAGCCATTGGATACACGGGTGCCTCTATCCTCCCTCTCCTGCGCACCATTCCCGGCATCGGCATGAACGAGACGGCGTACGAGATGGTTGTTTTAGCGGGCCAGGAAGCATATGCTGCGAGCTACAAGTATGTGTATTACACGAGTACCGCGTTTGGGGCGGTTAGTATTATCGCGGCGTGCTTTTTGGGGGATATTAGTCCGTATATGGATGATCATGTTGCGGTTCTTATTCATTAGATGAGGGGAAATTGCGAGATGGTTCTTCGCTGGATGTTTCAGACGAAGAGGAAGAGATTATCCAATCTATTCGTATGTATGATTTGTGCTCCATTTGCACCATCGAATTTCTCTCGTGTTTGATTTCCGTAATAATTATGTCGCCGTTAAAATTGTGTACCACCATCGTCGAAACGTCCCACGAGATGTCAACAAGTATACGTATCCACTAGAGCCGTACCTTCCGTCCACAACGCTCAAATCCTACTTCATAACGTAATATGCTCGAACTCGCAACAATTGCCGGCATCGCCGGCGTCATCGGAACCGGCGTCTCCTTAGCCAAAGTCCTCTTTGACCTCTCCGGCTCCTTGGGCGCTACCGGTCTCGAAGTGCGTCGCACAGGCGAGGATATATCGATTGCCTGTGGCGTATTGCATTCGGTCCAATCAACACTAAACCAAGCCAAAGGGTGCTGGTACTCGACCGACGGACTCGACGAAATACAGAAGATACATTGATCGTTGCCATGAGACGTTCGTAGACATCCAATCGCTGATCTCCCCCTTTGAAAAGCTCGCGCAAGGAAAAGGCACCCCGAGGAGTCAGAGGTTCCATCAAGTCGATGAAATGGAGATCCAAGAGGGCGAAAGTCAAGGTTTGGAGGGGAGCGTTGCAGTCTACTACGTGTATGTTGACGATGATGTTGGTAACTCGTGGCTGGCAGGAACAGATTCGTGGAAGACGGTATGTGCAATTCAATTGCCTAGTGTGGGATATGCGTCCCTAAGATTTGGTAGAAGTTCGGAAGACAGACATTCAGCGGACGAAGTGGCGCAATCCAAATTGGTTTTCGAGAATTTGCAAACCGCGCATCGATGCGTTGTGCGGGATACAAAGTATTGGGAAGATCGGCTTACTGGAGACCAAGATCCGAGCGACAACTTCGTCGACCAGACGGGGGAAATGGAAGAACAAATCGAACATGATTGTGACATTGAAGATAAGTGGGCGCGGCGACATGATGCGGACAACTCAGTGTCTCCCACCTCGAGTGAGAACAGCGCAGCGAACAAGTTTGGTGTGTGGCAATGCCCGCCTGCTCTCAACGACAACAGCAGTATATCAGAAACCTGGAACGACTCAAGATCTTTCGAGTCCTTTGCCAACAAAGTGCATACGAACTCGGGTGGAAGCGCAATATATAGCGGGGTAGAGAGTGATAAACGATTGTCTCTCGTGGAGAATGTACCTCCGTGGTCGATGAATGCAGCAGCCGATCCATTTGTTGATACATGGTTCGAGGAAGACATCTATTCAGATGACGCCGATGTTGTCCCTGCTGGCCTCGAACGTATCGGGTCTCAGCTACCGCATATCAGGAGTCAAAGTGGAGACATTGACAATCGGCAGAGGAATTTCGAGCTGCCTGAGACGTTTTCAAATCCATTCGATACTTCACTACCACTGCCAGATATTAGTCCAGAGGACGATAGCCCAGGTACACTGCTATACCGCGATACATACCAAAATCTGCTCGCCTATATAGCGCCTAGACGTCAGCTTCCAAAACCACTCTCGCACTATTCATTGCACTACATATGTGAAAATGGTATATAATATACGTTGGATTCTTAAGAATATCTTGTACGAACGTTTAGGTGTTTAGTCGAATCAGGAGAAGATCCGAAAGTTGTGTTGAAAGAAGTTGACCCCGTTACGGGTTCTGAAAAATCTCGCGCCGCTTTCAGAATTTCAAGCATCGTTGGCGGAATAGAAAAAGGGGGGATGAACTATTTTTGAATGATTGGTGTTATTGCTTTTCATAGAGTATGTCGATACATGGGCTAGCAACTTAATCTAATCCTCACGCACGTAAACAATACGACCAGATGGCAAGCATTCTCCAAGGAGTGATTTTGTCCAATCATTGAACCTTTGAAGAATTGTAGAGCTGCCGAAGCATTGAGCCGAGGCTTTCTTACTTCTCACTCGCCACTAAGCGCCACCTAAGCCTCGACCGGAGGAAGGTTTCCTGATTTGACACCGAGTGGGTGGATGGCATAGTTTAAGCATTGGACAGCCACAATGTATGGCAAAGCGAAACAAGATTGAGACCTGGCGCCCACATATCAGACTTGGCCTTCTGCAGTATTTTGGCATAGGAATGACGGAGATGGAGGAGTTGTATCCAATTTGAACAGCCCGTAATTGAACCGTGGTAATAATCGAAAGTACTTTGTAGACAAGAAATAGCCTTCAACAGACACTGGAAGTTGTGAAGACTGCATTTACTTGCATATTTAACCATATCCAGCATATTCCAAAGAAGAGCTTTTGGCGTGGACATAGCCGGAATTGAGTTGTGAATCATCACCAATCGCGGGTACCGTCCAATTGGGAACGATCCGGCATCTCGGGGCCATCCAAACAAAGTAATCCCCGTTTCCCCAAAATTCGAACAAAGATGGGACAGCAATCCGATGTGCAACAAAGATACTAACATGACACAAGCGATCGAAGGGGATGGTAAGCGAGGGGATAGGGGCGGAGCCAGACAGTTGCGCTAGCTGGCTCACTCGCTACACCGTCTGATATGGCCTGTAGCACGCCTAATTAAGAAAGGGGTGGTCAGATATTGAGCAGTACGAAACGACAGAGCAACATGCAGCAAAAGGATCATCGTCTGACTTGAGCATCCAGCATGAAGCAGGCGATTGGAGCAGATGTAACCGAGGGCAAAAAGGGGCAGACACACTCGCTCATTTTCTCCTTCAATGGTTTCTTGCAAGGTGTAACGAGCTCCCTGCTCAGAAGAACATGCGGAAGCGTGCAGGTAGATTTCAAGTGGGGAGAAGTACAAAAAACCCTAGAATCACACTCTCTCCTCATCCGAAGTGTGGATATTGACGGTCCAAGAGAATGAAGCATATGCCGCACAATCTCACAGCCGACAGGCTCATCTGCCAACCATTTGGCACGCTAAAGCCCGTTCGTCAAGGACTATCATTGATATCTTGGGCTTAGTGGATGCGGCAGGGCGAGTTGTTGGAGTTCCGTAAATGGCGGGAATGGAGTCGTACGGCCGTATAAATGACGACGTGCAACAAAAACTTCTTAGAGAAGAACTGCTCTGCTTTAATACAGCAAGAAGAACCAAGAAACCTCATGGTATGGACCTGAAGTAGCGGCTCCTCGTATGAAACTATTATATGTGCATGGTGCTCTGTCTGTCAAAACAGGACGACTTGTGAGATTGTTTGTGGTCTGTGGAGCACAGGGTCTTTTGCATACGTTTTTCGTGTGCTTGATATACAAAAAGTTGATTATTAGACAGGATGGGAAGTTTTGTTTCATAGGCAAGGAAGAGAGATCGAATGAAATTGTTGTCAATAGGCAAGAGGAGAGTTTTCGGGAGGAGACGTCGGCTCGGAAGGAGCAGGGGTTGACTGAAAACACGCTAGCCTCAAAATAAATATTAAATTAATCTTGTGCGACGTTCAACATCATCATCAGCAACATCATTTATATCTGCACATGAGATTGAGCTGTTACTAGCAGATGCTATATCTGCTAAAGTAATATGCTCTTGTATGCGACACGCCGCCTGTCCGAGACCCATCATGATCAACACCGATATGCAACCTCGAGTCCTAACATATCTACCATAAATTCTTGTATTCTTCCTCCTGCAAGATGGACAAAATCCAGGTATGCAATTCCGAGATCTTCCTCATAGCATCGGTCTGACCTGCGTGATGCAGAAACATGAAGCCTTGGAATAAGACAAAATCCAGCCTCTGAAGTCGAAATAGACGGTCTAGAGTGTCTTGTTTGAAACCATTATTACTGCTCAGTATCTCCCGAATGATACTCTCGCATACATCAAAGACTTTGTACATGGCGGCCACCATCAGCGCATGGATTGACGCTCTCTCAGCAGATGCGGATGATATCGACATTCGAGCTGTTGTGCAGGCATATTCGACCGTTCTCATTATTCCCTCGAACTGAGTCGCCTCAGTCCGTCCATCTCGAAACGCACGATGCGAACGATCCAGATCCCCGCAAAGCCTCAAAGCTGTATCGAAATCAAAGCCTTCGTCTACCAGCGTGTGCATATCATATCGAGGAGGAGTCGACGATCGCGACGGCGTCCCTGCTCCAAACGCACAATCCTGTTGTGTTTGGTCTTGTTCCACTGTTTCGGCCATGGCAGTTTCCACAATGTGACCCTCCTGGATGATCGAGTGATCATTGGTGAGGAAACCAACATTTCCAAAATGTTCCACATTCGTGGTTTTGCCATTGTCCCAGAACGTGTCGAACGGAATAATTGGGCCAAAATGCATGTCATCCGCCACCATAAGTAGTGTATCTGCATTGGTGCGCGTATGTCCTATTTCATTTGCGGTCTTGTAAGTCTTTTCAACTGCTTGATTCGATGATGACTTCCGTCGTTGATGGCTCTCTAAGTGTGTTCGTCTTGGCCGTCCTGCCTTTGCACGCGGTGCAAAGAGGCATGAAGTTCCGTTGGAGGAGCAACTTCGACATGCAATGCTGCCAGGCTCTAGAATACAGCGGATCTTACGGCTGTGACAATTCTCACAAGCGTCTCGAACTCTGGGGTACATCCCTGCTAACATGCTAGAATCCACAAAATTAAGTATAATTGTCTTATTATCTCAGACGCCAATCATGCGAGGTTGATCAATTTCTTGCAAGATGCTTGAAGTTCAAGTCATATCAATCGTAAGATACATTATACCATGCTTTCTTTTTGCGTTTTTAAGCTTTCCCGCCGCTTAGCCCTTGTACCTACCTCACAAGGCTTGGCGAAGAGTCGGCGACAGCTTCGCCACCAAAAATACCTCGGCCGCGCTATTGCACATTTATTGGGATGGTATCCATGGACTATTACCACCCGAGACTTTCTTATCTGAAGTTCGCTGAACACGTAGAGGCAGACTCGGCGTTCGTTCCCCAAAACGCCCAGTGCTGAATGCCCATCTTGGTGGTTGCAGCAAGCCAGCGCTTAGAAACAGCCTGCCGACCGTTCAGCTGCATCAGTCAGATCTTTCTAACCCACACGAACTTCGAGAGTGTTCGACTGACTTGGGAGGAGATGTCTATGAAGATGACAATCTTACATTCTTTGATGCTCGCGAACTTCCGGGTTCGTTTGCTTGACTCCATTCGATCCCTAGATAATCTTTAGGCTGGAATAGCCCCCAACATTCGCCCCCAACAAGCATCATCAGCCAATATGCAGGTTCGTCCCTGCACATCCCAACAGAGTTGATGACCTGCCAGCTGTTCGCAGTAGCGCGAACCATTCGATGTATATCGTTCCCATTTTGTTCCCGTTTGGTGTCTCATGCAGCCGTCTTTGGTGCACTACTGAAAGCGTTACTCTTTCCAGCCTCCGAACACCCATGACACCACATGGCCGCCACTGCGGATCTTCCGATTGCATCATTTGTGTGGTTCTAATTGTGGAACATTTCTTCAGCTCTGGTGCACCTTCTCGGTTGGCTTATCGACATTGGCGAGGAAATACGACTTAATCCTTGACTATTGACTGTCGCCTGGGTCGTTCCACGATTTTATTCAGCCTTACACTCAAGGTCTAAACATGCGCTTTCTCTGTTTCCACGGCTACGGTACGAGCAGTGAGATCTTCGAGCAGCAATTCGCAAGTATTGCTCGAGCCTTGGGGGATCATCATGAATACGTTTACCTTGATGGAGAAGTCATAGTGACTAGGACTGGTAGGAGGGATTATCCACCGACGACCATTTTCTTTCTAATATGTTCCAAGAACTCGCTGGTATCTTCCATGGCGACACTCTCGGTTATTATTCTGGCTGCAATTCGGAGCAGATCGCGCATGTCCATGAAAATGTCACTGAGCTACTTGCCACAGAAGAACCTTTTGATGCTGTGCTAGCAAATAGCCAGGGAGCAAGTCTAGCCATCTCATATCTTTTGCATCAACAGATACAATATCCAAACAAAGCTTTGCCCTTCCGATTCGCCGTCTTTTTCACACCAGGTGTCGTCATTTCACCCGATCGTGAATACAAGTCTAAAGAGATTTTGTCCTTCTTGGATAAACTTAATCAGGATGATATCAACAAAATATTGATGGGAATTCTGGATCGAAATGGACAAACAATGATCGAGCCCATGAAATTTATTGGATTGAGCAACCTTTCCGCTGCAGAACGAGAACTTTGTCTAAATTTGGTATCTTCTATCTATCAATTCTATGATCTTCATTAACACCATCAAGGTTCAGCACATAGATACCCTACTCCTCACTCGTCGCAACTTCAAGGTAGCAGAAACGAACGCCTATCCCGACATGACCGCCCAACTAGACTGCAGAGACAAATTCCCACGTTTCTTCCATCCTGTGTATACAGATGAGCGCATCTCAATCCCGACAGTACACGTTATTGGGAGTGGAGACAACCAGGCTGTCAAGCGTCTGGCGGAGGTGGCTAAGATGTTGTGTACGAAGGAGAAAGTCATTTCTGTTGTACACAGGGGCGCACATGAGATTCCCAACAAAAGCGAGGGTGTCGAGGCTGTGGTTCGGGCGATTGAGAAAGCGGATTTTATGGGGCAACGGGTTTGGTAGCCAGTTTAGGCGCGAATGAGAGGTGATAATCCAAGTTTTTCTAGTCAGTGTTGTACAGTTGAATAGAGTAGTGCAATACAGTAAATCAAAGTGATGTAATTCTGTGAGCAAGGCCAACTGAATATATGTTTGTATACCTAGTGTAGTGTGTTCAATTGCAAAGGGGTAGAGCACAAAAGTCGAAATAGGGTTGAGGCAAGCTTTGGTTGCAAAACCATGGCATGATTTATTGTAATTCTCACACCATGTAAGTAAACATCCGACTGTTATCTCCACCAACAGGTCCCTAGAATCTCCTCGAACTCATGGAACAGAAAGTACAGCTTCATCAGGGTCTCGAGCTGCATACCACGTGACTGAAGAATTGTTCAACATACAAAAGTGTCTTGTGTAATTAGATCGGGAGATCCGATTTCCAGGTGCTTCTATCCCTTGCATCAGTGTCTCGATCTTCTCAGCGCAAGCCGTGGTAGACTCCCTTGATCACGTGCATGTAATTCTGCCACTTTGGCGTAGGGCGGTATCCAGCCCATCCGTTCAACGACCTCATTCATTCTCGCCCTCACCCAACCTCACAAGGAGACAAAAAGGCTTTCAGCTTCCCAATGAACAAGACATCTCAAATGCTCCGAGCACAGACAAAATAGGCCGAGGAGAGACATGTCGCATTTACCAATGGACCGAGGAGCTGGAGCTCACTGAGCACCATGTCCGCATACCCGCTTTGCATGAGCACACCATCTCGAGGCTTCGGGTTTCATTGAATCTTGGGTGGCTTCAATACATCCAGTTCCCGCTTGTCCAAGTGGATTGGGTCACGGGCTGGCGAAAAGCTTTGGCGATACTGCCGGAGATGGATTGGGCAGAATCTGTAGGACAGACTGTGTTGAATCGAGCTTCGGCATGGCCCAATGCGTTCAAGTTGCGAGGTGGGATGATCGTGACAATGGAAATTCGTACCGTTGCCGCTGGACTAAAGAAGCCTCGTCGGGATGCCCCTCCTTGCCTGCATAGCGGGGCAAACTTCCGCTGCGAACTGTGGACCCAAGGCCAGCTGACTGGGTTTTTGGTGTATACCTTTCGAAGCTATATCTGAGATCTTGTTTCTTTGTCTTTGCTTGTCTATAGCTTTTGAAGACATTTCCGTTGTCTGAGAGATAACAATGTCTTCGTCAGAAAGCGACAATGATGCTCTGGAGCCAATTGCCATCGTGGGCATGGCCATGCGCTTCCCTGGTGGTTCACACTCAAGTGAGAAGTTCTGGGAGATGCTGAGTAAGGGAAAGTCAGCACATCAGAAAATTCCTAAAGAGAGGTTTGATTGTGAAGGTTACTATCACCCAGACTCGGCAAGAGCCGGCGCAGTAAAGTTATCTCTGACCTATGATAAAAGAGAAAGGCTAATCAATCTTATAGATCAACGTCAAAGGTGGTTACTTCTTATCTGAAGATCCAGTATTATTTGATGCACCATTCTTCTCAATGACAGCTCTTGAAGCAACTAGCACAGATCCACAACAGCGTTTGATGCTAGAAGTCGCATATGAGGCTTTGGAAAATGGTGAGATCTATGCAATCGAGATCAATGATAATTTTGGCTTAATGAGTTATCTATAGCTGGAATTCCGATGCAGAATGTTGTTGGCACTCAAACGAGCGTGTACGTTGGATGCTTCACCAATGACTTCGAGAGTGTGGGGGGCCGAGATCCATGTGAGTGTTTGATATGAGTGATAGTCAAACATGCGCCTGGCTGATTTCCTCTAGTCGGCGGCCCTTTCTATGCGGCAACAGGCTATGGCTCGAGGTAATCACGGGATGCGGACCATTGAATCAATCTCGTATCATCTAACATTCTGGTAGCATGCTGTCCAACCGAGTCTCGTGGTTCTTCGATCTGCGAGGACCAAGCATGACAATCGATACTGCATGCTCGTCCTCTCTGTGCGCTGTACACCTTGCATGCCAATCACTTCGGTTGGGAGAGTCGAAGATGGTAAGTCTTTATCAATCTGATATGAGAGAATACCTTCCTGATGATGACCTCTTTAGTCCCTTATCGGAGGCACAAATCTGATATATGACCCATCCTATATGCGAGACATGTAAGTAAACACATCTGAAAGCTCCCGCGCCTTCTTCGACTTTGCGCTAACACAACAAGGTGTGGAATGACGTTTCTCAGTCCAGATGGAGTGTGCCACAGTTTCGATCATCGTGCAAATGGGTATGCAAGAGGAGATGGAATTGGCGGGATGATTCTTAAAACGTTGAAGCAAGCACTTGCAGATGGAGATACGATTCGAGCAATCATTCGAAATTCCGGACTCGGACAGGATGGAAGGACTCCTGGCATCACTATGCCTTCCCCTCAAGCTCACGCAGATCTAATACGAAATACATATACTGCAGCTGGCCTGCCACTTGACCAAACTGCATATTTTGAGGCTCACGGTATGTCAAATGAGATACTTTTGACCTATTTTCCTAACAAGACCAGGGACGGGTACTTCCATAGGAGACCCCTATGAATTATCAGCAATTGGAGCAACGTTCGGTAAAACACGCGATGAAGACAACCCGATCTATGTGGGGAGCGTGAAGACCAACATTGGTCATCTTGAAGGATGCGCTGGGTTGGCAGGACTTATCAAAGCGACATTAGTGGTAGAACGAGGACAGATACCAGCACTTGCAGACTTCGAAAAAGCGAATCCTCGCCTACGACTGAAAGAATGGAAGATCGCCCTACCAGAAACATTGACACCATGGCCTAGCAACGGTATCCGACGTGTCTCTGTCAATTCCTTTGGCTACGGTATGTGAAATATTTTTTTTCTCCAGAGATTTCTTACTGACCGCTTCACACAGGTGGCGCGAATGCACATGTAATCGTTGATGATGCGTACCATTACATGCAGCAATATGGTAAGCCTGCTTCTCAATTTTGCGGTCTATCCGGAGGAGAAATGCCTGCCGAAATGCATGCCACGAAATCAGCCTCGAGACCTACTGAGTCCTTTACTGATCACGTCTAGGTTTGAATGGGCATCATCAGACAACGCTTTTCGTCAGTGACTCGGAAAGTGATAGCGGATTCAGCTCGGAAGATACTTTATCTAGCGAGCAAAATGAGACTACCCATCTTTCGAACAGATTGTTCGTTTTCTCGTCGGCAGATCAATCTGGACTCTCTCGACAGTTCAATGGATATGCAGAAACTATTAATATCATGCTAGAAGCAGACAGAACCATTGACTCATCGCTCAGCATCAATTGGTCAACCTTCACTGACAACCTTGCATACACTCTTGGATCTCGAAGATCTGCTCTCGACCACCGAACGTTCGTCGTGGGTAGATCAGCTAGTGAGCTCAGTGCCCAGCTCCAGAAGCCGCTTACTGCTCTTCGAAGAGCAGCAAAGAGTAACAACGTCTTCTTTATGTTTACGGGGCAAGGATCTCAATGGCCTACTATGGGACGAGAACTCATTGGTCATTCGGTATATAGACGAAGTCTGGAGGCATCTCAAACAACCTTGGACTCTCTCGGATGCAAATGGAAGATACTGGAAGAACTCTTCATGCCCGCGGAGGGGAGTCGAATAGATTCTCCAGACTTGAGCCAACCTCTCTGCACGGCACTGCAGATCGCTCTTGTTGACCTTCTGAAAGCATGGGGAATACAACCCAAGTCTGTGGTTGGCCATTCCAGTGGTGAAATAGGTAAGTCTCAAGTCAATTTCGAAGGAACAGACAATGACTTGCAATAGCCGCTGCGTACACTGCAGGAGCAATCAATCAGAGCGATGCCATCAAAGTTGCTTACCTGAGAGGAGTCTATTCTGCAGACGTCAATTGCCGCCTAAATGGCCTTTCCGGAGCAATGATGGCGGTCGGTCTCTCAGAAGAAGCTGTGACTCCTTATCTGGCCAGCGTCCCCGAGAACACTGTTGTTGTAGCATGCATAAATGCTCCCAGTAGTGTTACATTGTCAGGAAATGAGTCTTCAATCGACCAGCTTCTAGAAAGACTCAGTCGAGATGGAGTTTTCAGTCGCAAATTACGTGTCAGCACTGCCTATCACTCACATCATATGAAGGTAATTGCAGAAGATTATCTCGCCGCTATGGGAACTCTTGACCCAGCATCAAATCAAAATGAGTTCGCCGTCACGATGTTTTCGTCAGTGACTGCAGCTCCCATCAAACCTCAAGAGCTCAATGCGTCTTACTGGGTGAAGAACATGATTAGCAAAGTTCGCTTCTCAGAAGCAGTTAAAGCACTGGTTACTCAGAGCGCACCTGGAAAGACAAGAAGAAAAGTCCCAATTCCTTACGCAGCAGCAATTGAGATTGGCCCAGCGGCAGCTTTGCAAGGGCCGCTCATGCAAGTTTTATCCGCTCACGACGATCGACTGACTGGCTCAATTATGTACACCTCAATGCTAGCAAGAGGAACAAGCGCAGAAGTTACGGCGTTGATCGCCGCAGGAAGATTATGGGCACAAGGTGAGCTGCATTAACTACTATTCCTGAAGCTCTCTTCACTAGAATATTGGTGAGAAAACTAACATTGGTTTTCTTGCAGGGCTGAATATTGATCTTCACGCTGTTAATTTCGACACGAAATCGAAGAGCAATTATCAAGCTCTTGGAAGCCTACCGCCTTACGCATGGAATCATACTAAAGGATTCTGGCATAGCTCAGCTTGGGGAAAGACATATCGATATCTTCGAAAACCACGGACAGATCTTCTCGGACTGCGGCTTCAAAATCAAGACAAGAACGAACCTCGTTGGCACAACTTCCTTCGTCTCTCCGAACAACCTTGGATTGCAGATCATCGAGTGCAACAGATGATACTCTATCCTGGAGCCGCGATGATAACAATGGCAATCCAAGCAGCACATGAAATGCTCGATCCGAATCGCATATTGAAGGGGATCGAAGCTTCCAAGATTCTTTTCAAGCGACCACTGCTCATCTCTAGCGGGGACACTGCTGTCGAGACAGCAATCCATCTCCGACCCGCCGAAGATCAAAGCCGAAAATACGTGTTCCGGATATTCTCACAAGCGGAAGACGAGGAATGGCAAGAGATTTGTTCTGGTCTTGTGTCAATACACTACACAGATGATCAGAATACTGCACTGGCTAGAGACTGGCAGTCCGACGTTTCTGTCTACCCCATGATCCGAGAGCGGGCATCAAAGAAACTCGCTCCTGCATTATTCTACAAAATCTTCGACAAGAAAATGAATCTGCAATACGGCCCACTGCACCAAAATGTTACCGAATGTGTTGCTGGTATGCGAGAAGGGCATGGAAAAATCACGATTCCAGACACAAAGGCGGTCATGCCTAGCCAGTTTGAATACCCGCATCTTATCCATCCTGCGACGCTTGACTCGATATTTCATATGCAAGCGCTTGGCTATCTTCATACTCTGTCAGGCAATGAGTCTCTTGTTCCGATCTCCATCGAGAGTGTATACATTTCCGCCGATATACCTGTGGAAGCTGGTTCTGAATTGAATGGTTATGCAAAGAGCACCAAGACGGGGAGTGGCGACTTCACTGGCGATATTGTATTGTCAGATGAAGCTTGGCTCACCCCTAAAGCTGTTGTTAGAGGATTTCTGTCTCGCGATATGGCAGCTACGAACACTGATAACTTGGCATCGAAACGTCAACCTCGGAAATGTATAGCTATACAGTGGGAAGAGTTCAACCCAGTTACCGAATCGAACGGCGAAGAAAGACAACTTGCAGAGAACAGCAGCCTTTTGGTGACAAAAGCTCCCAAAGTTCTCGTTCTCTGTGGACCACATTCAACCTTTGCACTCCGATCTCTTGTTGATAAGTTGACTAAAGCCCTTGCAGGGTGTAATTGCACGGTGCGGGTTACAACAAGCTCGGAACTCAGAAGTGAAGGGCAATCAAATTTGGCAGATACTTTAATCATTTCTCTGGTTGAAGTGAATGAGCCGTTCGTGGCCGGATGGACCGAATCGGATCTAGCATGGTTCAAAGACCTTACAGCCCAAACGTCTGCTCTGTTGTGGGTGACATGTGGTGGAGAATACGACAGAGAAGAGAGTCTTGGGTTCAGTATCACGACAGGATTATTGCGCACACTTCGAGTTGAGATGCCTCAATTGAGACTGCCTCACCTCGACTTATCTCGGACTGCAGATCTTGCACAAGAAGAAAACATCAACAGTATTCTCGTCGCATTTGAGCACGGAATTCTGTCTGACCAGGCTACATACGAGCAAGAGTTCATGGTTCGTGACAACAAGATACTGGTTCCTCGCTTGAAGATGCAGGAATCATTCCACCAAGAACTTTCGAGCCAAATTGTCCAGCCCGAACCTCGAGCAATGCGTCTTGCTGATCAGAATCAGGCTATGGAAGCTGCCATTCTGCAAGACACGAAAGGCATTGTTTGGCAATACGCTGAAACAATTGCCTGCCTTAGTGAATATGATCTCGAGATTTCAGTCTCGGCAGTCAATCTCGAGGTCATGGATGTTGAGGAGGCAGTCGTTCCTGGACTCGACGCAGTTGGCGTTGTGACGAAGACCGGATCAGCCATCTATAACTTCGTACCCGGAGACATTGTCGTGGTGTGCGCTTCCAATACTTTGAAAACATCAATCATCATTGATCAAAGTCTGGTCAGGCATGTTCCTTCCTTCATCGACTCAAGTTCCCTGGTTACGCTGCCATCTGCACTTTGCACTGCGCAAGCTGCTTTGTTGGATCTCGGTCGCCTCCAACCAGGGGAACTTGTTGTCTTCTACACGAACCCAGGAAACATCGAGCAAGCGTTGATTTCCCTTGCTACGCAAATTGGCGCAGAGGTGTTCGCTGTTGCTCGTGATCCAAAGCATGAGTGCATACTGGTAGAAAACCTTGGATTAGATGAGGATCACGTTGCGACTTCAACTACTTTCGATGGGCTAGCTGCCGCAAAAACCATGATGAAAGGCAAAACTGTGGGCTTGATTGTGACTACGTTCACTGGAGAACACGTTCAAGAGGCAATGGGAATGTTGACTGATTTTGGCCGCTTTGTGAGTGTCGGTAAAGGGACTTTAATGGGATCCACGCCCTCACCGAGCAACATCACAGTCGCCAATTTTGACCTTGAGCGTATGAGAAACACCTCTCCTACCAAAGTTGCTTGTCTGTTCGAGAAAAGCTGGGCACGAGCCGCCAAGTATGGTCTTCCTCGAGCAGCACCTATCCGCTCATTTCAGCTACCCAGCATAGATGCAGCACTGGCATATCTGAGAAGTGACCGCTGTTTTGGAAGCGCCGTCTTGAAGCTTTCTCCTGATCACGAGATCATGATTCCTCCTCCGCCACCAGTCAAGCTCAGGCTTGATCCTACTGCGACATATGTCCTTGCTGGAGGACTTGGCGGGATTGGAAGATCAATAGCTGATATGATGTTTGAGGCCGGAGCTCGCAACATCACCTTCATATCACGATCTGGTGCTAAGTCTGAAGATGCTGTCCATTTTCTTAGCAGCCTCTCAGTGAGAGGATGCAATGCGCAAGCATTTCAATGCGATATCTCAAACGAGGCTCAAGTTCAGTCCTTTGTAAGAATGTGTCATGAGCAAGGGCAGAAGATCAAAGGTGTTGTTCAATGTGCTATGCTCTTGAGAGATTCGATGTTCGAGAACATGTCTTTTCAGCAGTAAGTCTCCAGCTCAGATAGCCTCCATTTGCGAAACCTAGTCATTAACTCATCCAAGGTGGTCTCAAGCGACTGAACCAAAAGTTCAAGGCAGCTGGAATTTGCACAAATGTATGCCGGCCGACCTTGACTTCTTCATCATGCTCTCATCAATGGCGGGTGTTATTGGAAATCCTGGGCAGGCGAATTACTCTGCTGCCGGGACCTATCAAGATGCCTTATCGCAACATCGACGTTCGATGGGCATTGCATCAATGACTATCGACTTGGGTATCGTGTCAGATGTTGGTTATATTGCCGAAAACCTCGAGCAATTCGAAAGGCTGGATTACTTGGAGAACTTATTCATATCTGAACGTGATCTGCACGTGATAATGGCAGCAGCGATGCTTGGGCAGACTCGGGACGGCTTGCCGGTACCCGCACAACTTGTCACTGGTGTTGGCAAGGAGCTGCTTGCCGAAGGTAGTCTGGGGAGTGCTATGTCCAGCGACTTGAAGTACACTGAATTACACAACTTACTTAAAGTCGGAAGTGGGACCTCGGACTCTTCAGAAGATGCGCTGATAAAAGAGAATCTGAAATCAGCGACATCTGTAAGGGATGCTTGTACCATCGTGGAGGGTGTCTTGTCTTCACAATTAGCAAAAGCGCTGAATATGGATGCTGCGGACGTGGATCTTGAGAAACCGATGCATGCCTTTGGAGGTAAGCTCATGCAGCAAAAACCGACTTGCCCCTTAATACTATCTGACTGACGTTGCACAGTTGATTCGTTAGTTGCAGTCGAAGTTAAGAACGTAAGCAATCTTTCTATCTCCTTCTCAATTGCGTTACTCATCATTTGATTCCGATCAAGATGATATTTCATCTTCCAATCGAGTCGTACCAATCACTAACTCGCTAACAGATGATCTTCCGTCGCATGAACGCCGACATTTCCGTTTTCGATATCTTGAGTACCATGCCACTTGCGAGACTTGCCCTTAAGGTGGCCAGCAAGTCAAAGTTTGTGAGAGAAGACGTTGCTTTGTTGGCTCACGATGAAGTTATTGAGTAAATGGAGTTTGGTCACTTTTATTTTTATTTCGACAATGTGCCGTTGTGTCACGTCATAGCTATAACCGCTGTTAATTTAGTCGTAGAATATATAATCATTCACCACTTTGGATCGTCATTCTTTTCAACTTACCCCTTTCCAGATCATATTCACCCCCATCTCTTAACAGCAATCATGTGACCATCCAATAATTTGAGCCTGTGGAGACAAGTCCGGTAGCGGCTCTTCACCAGCAATGAACTGCCTTCATTGGGAAACCATTCAGACGTTTGACCGACGGTGATTGAGAGCCCACAACTCATTTCCTTTCCGGTGATTGGTTCGTGTATACCGAAAGCGCTTGCCTCATGAGGCAAGCATGCGGCCATCTCCTTTCCAGATATCCTACGGCCGTAGCAATGAAGCTAAACAACCCGCCCAGCCTAAGGTCTCAAAGAAGAACATGTGGCTTGTTGGATCAAAGTCATGGGTCGGTGTACCGTTGCACTTTTCCATATTTGAAATGTTACATCTGGAGTGCGGGTGTCTTTTCTTAATCTTTCACTCTTCAGGGCTGAGCTACGAGATGAGTTCTGGAAACTCTTGAAACTGTTCATTCACATCTCAAGCCTCTTTCCAATTCTTCTATACAAAACTTCAAGTCTTGATATCCATTACTTCCAAGATGACGGACTACGAGGACTTTTCCCAGCAGAAACCAACACATTACAATGATTGGCCAAACTCACAAGGAGTATGTCAGCCCTATCCAAGATTTCCATGAGCAGGAAGCGATACATTCCTCCAAAACTCTCGGCGCATTTTCCCCGTCTTAATTCTCTCTCACTTCTTAGTGTTGTCTTACTTATCTCTCACGCTGTTAGTTCGATGTCACATATGAAGAGCGAGCTCCTGTCGAACTCAAAATCGAAGGCACCATACCTGAATATGCTGCTGGAACGCTTTTCAGGACCGGACTAGGAATCCGAAACATTGAAGCTGAGAATGGGCGACTTTTTCGAGTCAACCATTGGTTTGATAACCTTGCTCAAGTGCATCGGTTCCAGATTCACCCTCCTGCCGCTCCTGGTGGAAGTATGAGAGTCACCTACAATTCACGATCGACATGCGATGGTCTAATTGCAAATATTCGAGCTACGGGACGCAGGGAAGGTGTCACTTTTGGGGCCAAGTATGATCCGTGTATGTCCTTGTTCCAAAAGGTACAGCTTCGATGGTTTCATTTCTTTATTTGATCCGATACTGCTTGTACGAGATATTATTTCTACCTCCAAGCCTTCCTCACGTTGATATCTAACACCTTTTGATAGATCTCTTCAGAGTTCACACCATCTACACCTCCTCCGTCGCCGCCGAGCAAGACTCAACCTTCGGTAAACGTTCGACAGCGACCAAAGAAGGCAGATGAGTTCAGTGTTGCCGTTACGATCACTACCAATCATCCTGGGCTTACAAAGGCTGGAGAGAAGCTTGAAGGTGCTTTGGCAACTGAAGAAATACAATCCTTATGCAACAGAACGGATTCAGACTCCATACAGCTTCTAGATCCAGAGACCCTAGAGCCAATTGGTGTTGCATCACAATCTACCTTGCATCCCTCGTTGAAAGGTCCTTCTAGCGCAACACACTCACGTACCGATCCCAATGGCGATGTATTTAACTACAATCTAGAATTCGTCAAAGGCCAAGGGGTCTACCGAGTTTTCAAAGTGTCTGCTTCCTCTGGTGATACTTCGGTTCTCGCTACTTTCCAAGATGATCCGGCATACATTCACTCGCTGTTTCTAACGAAACGATTCGTTATTTTGTGTGTATGGAATGCACTTTACGCCAATGGCGGCGCATCTATTCTTTGGAGGAAGAATATTGTCGATGCACTTGCCACGTACGATCCAGAACGGCCCTGCAAATGGTACGTGGTCGACCGGAACCCCGTGGAAGAAGGTGGCCGAGGTCTAATCGCAACCTATGAATCTGACCCATTTTTCTGCTTTCACACTATCAATGCCTACGAAGAAACCGACAATGACGGCCAAGTGAACATTATCGCCGATTTGGCCGCATTTGAAGACTTGGACATTCTGAAGCGGTTGTACATCGACAACCTCCTTTCAGATTCTCCAACGGCTGCCACATTTTCGAATATGCGGAATTGTCTGCCTCAAATGCGGCGATTTGTATTGCCAGACATTGAGGCACATATGCAAGACTTGTTCGAGCCCGTCATTACAGACGAAGTGCAAATGTTAGAGGCAACTTCCGAATATCTTGCGCCAAAAGAGCTCAGTCCTGAGCTTCCGACGATCAATCCTCGAATGTCAATGAAAAAACATAGATTTGTCTATGGTGTCTTGCATACCGGCAAATCAACGTTCTTCGACAGTCTCATCAAATATGATGTTAGGGATAAAACAGCTGTGACATGGTCGAAACATGGACACACACCTGGAGAACCTATCTTTATCGTAGATCCGGAAAGCGCGGAGGATGACGAAGATGCTGGTGTTCTGGTATCAGTTATTCTAGATGGCGTTTCCGGCAAGAGCTATCTGCTGGTGCTTGATGCGAAGACGTTGGAGGAGATAGGTAAGGCGCATGTGGATGGGGTAATTGGTTTCGGGTTTCATGGGACGCACTTTCCACAGAGAATTCAGAAATTATAAAAGAATGGAGGATACAGCTTGTTTGGAACATGTTGTTCTGCGTTTTGACTGAGGTATCTGCAAGAGAGAGACAAGCTTGAAGCTTCAAAGCTGTATGAGTAGTTGACATCGAGTACTCCAAAACATACGACAATGAGCTTCTTCTCATCCCAAGTAAGCTAGGCTAATTACACGTTCAATACCAAGCGCAATCTTTTTGGCATTAATAGCATCTCTTGGAACATCATGACCTCCATCAGTAAGCAGTACCTGCGCCATGCTCGAGGTGCATGACTTCACAAGACCCAAGCTCTGAGCCTGGCATGGGTCCTTTCTTCCTATAACATGAACAGTTGGTATATCAATCAAGCCAAGGGCACCAATTGCATTCGATAATGGTTCATTTGTTGTGATCTGAGGTGGGACGAGAGCGGCGCACAAGAAGACGGCTAACTTGAAAGACACCTCCTTGAATGGACCTTGCAACTGTTGTTGCGCGATATACGCCGCTGCAACGGACGCACCCTGCCTACTAGTCAGAATGCATAAATACGTACATACTTCTTCAATTGCAGATAAAATCTCATACCTGGCTGAAGCCCATCACACAGTCATAAGGGCCGTCTTCTTCCACAACTTCGTGCACGAACTCTATTGCTTTCTGCATTTCTTCTTCCGAATACTTGTCAAAGAAACAGTAATAGGGACCCGGAAATAACCCTTCAAGCTCAGCAGCAGCATCGCATTCGATTGGGGCATCTAGGAAATCGAATACGTATGTGGAAGGAAGGAGAGAACGGATGTTTGCTGTTTTCCAGCACCGTTAGGGTTTAAGCTTACTTCACCAGAATCATTGGTAAACTGACCGATCTGAGTCTCCATAATCTCAGCACTAGATCCAGAGCCATGCAAGCACAGTATACGCCGCATTGCAAGTGCTGAGGTGGGAAAGAAGAAGAGAGCACGTGACAACAATGTTGGAATAATGGTTGTGTAAGACTTTCCCCGAGATTGGGGTGGGCCTCTACAACCGGTGAGATGGTTCAGTACTGTTCTATCAAGCGAGCTGAAAGACTCCCAAGCAAAAAACGTATGACAAAGATACTACATTGCTTTTGCCCTTGTGCAATGGGCTGCAGCAAGTCCCGCACTACAAAACTAGTAAGGTGGAGTGATTAATTCATGCATCTCAACTCTCCACATGTTATCATAATAGGCAGACAGACTGAATCACACTCTCCAGTACACAAAGTTCCTCTTTGGGATTGAAGTAACCGAAAGAGGGATACTTTGCGCTCATGGAACCATCATACCTTGGAAAGTTCCTCGCATTCGCTTCGAGGAGCTACCACATATAGCCAGTCATGATTTGGATATGCCTGTTGGCAATAGTGAGAACAGCCCTATGGCACACAATGCATGCAGTCCCACTCCGTGTTACATTGAATATTTGCATCATGCGAGTGGTTGAAATTGACCGAGGAGCGACAGGACAACATAAATGCCCCGCACAATAGGCCGGAATTGGCCGGCACGTTGGAAGAGTGCCTTGCCAATAAAACGAGTCCGAAACATTGTTATGGCTTGCAGATTGACGCAGTCTGATGTTGGAACTGCGTACGGCCGTAATGGTGGCGATGCGCTTCGAAACAGCTAAGCATGACGCTATTTACGAAAAACTGAACGTACGGCCGTACATGATAGTCAGTTCTCACGATAGAGTAATACCATCATTGTGATTGGGGTTTGAGGCTGCTTGTCTAGAATCATAAGTCAATGCTTAGATTTGAATATCATGATAATGCTTGACCTCGTCCCTTTCTCATCTCTTGTTACCACTTGGAAAATGCTTCTTGTGTCGAAATCGTGAATTTCTATCTTCTTCAAAATGCAGGAAAAGGATGGCAATCTTCTTGAATCCGGCTCCAGGACAACGAGCACAGCAAGCGTGATGGAAAGGCCACCAGGGCCACGAGGTCCTCCCCCAGAAATTCTCTTAGCAAAGTCTCGACTCATACTACTGAGTACCGCGTACGTCGGAAGCATATCTCATTCGAATCTAGAGAACAATATCTGACTTCAGAATATGCAGGCTTTGTCTTGGCCTTTTCCTCTCCTTCCTCGATAGCTCGATTGTCAGCACGGCTCTGGTAACAATAGGAACAGACTTCAACTCACTTTCCAATATAAATTGGGTGGCCCTGGCATACACTCTCTGCGATCTTGGTTGCGCCGTCATGTTTACAAGCATGAGTGATGTTATTGGACGGCGAAACGCATACGTTGTCGCCTTTGTACTCTTCTTCTCGGGATCCATCGGCTGCGGCTTTGCTCGATCTATCAATCAGCTTATTGCTTTGAGAAGTATACAAGGTATTGGTGGCTCTGGACTATACTCCCTTGCCATGGTTATGTTCCCAGAAATATTCCCACGCGCAATGAGGAAGTGGATCGGGGCTGTTGCTGGAGGTGTTGTTGGGACGTCCGGAATCATGGGACCCATCTTGGGAGGTGTTATTACCCGCTTTGCTTCTTGGAAATGGATTTTCTGGATCAAGTTCGTACCTCTTCACTTCTGTCATATCAGTAAATTTTCTGATATTAAGTTTGCAGTGCGCCGATTGGTATCATTTCGATCACAATATTTCTGCTCGCTTGGCCCAACAAGGATCAGATGTGTCATGCTGAAAGAAAGCCGCTGAAACAGTTGGACGTTGTTGGAAGCTTCCTTCTCATCACAGCTTCGGTGTTGGTCGTGTTCGCATTTCAGGAAAGCGGTGTCCATCCGAACTTCTGGGGAACGGCTCTTTTCATTGCCCCTCTTGCGACAGGAGCTATATGCTGGTTCTTGCTTGTCGGTTGGGAAGTGGCGATGGGAACTTTATTACAAGACTCCATATCGCCCTTGTTTCCGAGAAGTCTTTTCACACGTCGAGTCTATGTCTCTGGTGCTCTGACGGCCTTGATCACTGGATTTCCGTACTATGTTGTCATATATAACGTTCCTCTCCACTTACAAATCGTGAACGGGAAGAGCCCTCTGACAGCTGGACTGGGATTGTTGCCTCTGCTCTTTACAACTGCTATCGGAAGTATGCTTGGGGGTGCAATCTCCAGCAAGAAAGACCTCTCATTCTATACTCTGACTGTCGGTTCATGTTTGATGACACTAGGGACTGGTCTCCTTTCGACAATCTCGACTGGATCTGCTGTCGATCCTAAACTTTATGGCTTCCAAGTTTTCGTGGGCTTAGGTTTTGGTCTCTCGGTATCTACGTCAAGTATCCTAGCCGCGATCCAATGTGAGCTCAAAGACCATGGTAAGTGGTTCCAAATCCGAGGCAATGATTAGGAGAGAATGACTCAGCTAATACAATGCAGCCACCGCACAAGGCATTGTTGCTCAAGCACGGGTTCTGGGAGGAAGTTTCGGCATCGCTGCATCAACAGCAATACTTGGCGTCATCAAAGGCAGAGAGCTCTTTGGTATCGTCTCGCCTGCTCAACTGGTCGCACTCAACTTTTCAACATTGGATTCAACACAGGCCCATGCAGTAAGATTGGCGTATGCTCATGCATTCAGACATACATTGCGCGTATCCACGATCCTCTCAGGCATTTCGATCGTTTTTGCATTCTCTTCATTCCAGAAAGAACCTCCCACACTTGCCGAGCGTGCAGAGCAACAGATACAGTTCGAAACCGCGAGACAGATGGCCAAGCACCGACAACGAGGTCTTCAAGCGGCACCAAAGATAGCCGGAACCAGTTCGCGAGAGTCTGAGAAGCCTTCTGTTGAGGTATCCACTCCTGTATAGAACTTAATATAATTATAATCTGCCTCCATTGGTGTTCATAGACCCAAAGTAAATTGCAGATTGCAAACATGTGCGCAGAGGATAATATAAATCACCTCCTGCCAACAATGGAGCGACACCAGCTCGAGTTGAATATTATGTCGAGCGCCAATACATCACACATCTTCAATTTTTCAAACTTCTCTTGGACCCACTTAGACCTGAAGATTGTTGAAGTGGTAGTGACACGCCACAGCATTGCATGAGGGCCCAGAACGCCGCTCTACTGCTGAACTGCAAGCGAGCACCATAAGTGCTGAAAGAGGAAGTAGATACCACATGACAGAACTTTGCAGGCAAAATCAAGAAGAAAACTAAATTGAAACGGCCGAAACAATATTCTTGTCTGGCATGAACGAGTATACAAGTCGGTCGGGTGGTTGGACAACATGACTCGGGTGAATGCAACGGCTTTCAAGAACATACAAATCGGGCTTTCCACTAACCCAAGCACTACCCATTTGAAAGCGTTCCAAATTCAGGGGCTGCCGGCTACAGCCGAACCTAATTTCGAGCTCAGTTGAGTTACTGTATAGAAACCCTTGCAGGCACTCGAGTCTGGTTTTTGAACCTCCAGCGTCAGGAACGCACTTGCCTTTGCTGAAGCGGGGTTTTGTGATCATCAGTAACAGTTTAGAAAGGGTTTTTGGGATATCATTCAAGGCAGAGTCATTGGAATCGCAGCGACACTAAGCAATGCTCTGGACACGATGCATATAAATGCAAGTGGCAAAACAAACATTGGGCCGAACTGGATGTCCAAGCAATAGGTCAGCAGGTAGCTGATCTGCCAGATATTGTTCCTGTATTCAAACTGGCATAGGTCATCACTATTCGTGATAACCTCGATGAGTCGAAATCTACTGAGTGTGGCATCTCCACGGGGTGCATTATTTGGTGGGTGAAGTGGACGTTTCATCTCGGCAACTCAAGATGGAGAATGACAATAGGGTTGGAAGAAAGATGGTCCTCTGCACTTTATGGCAGTTGAAGGTTATTGACATTTGTTGAAGCTATCAAGCTGATTCGAAAGGTGTTCGTCTGTGTTATCGCCAGTTTCTAGATGTTGTAGCTATTCTGGAGAGCTACAGGGGAAGCGTGTCCACTACTGTAGCGCGTCGTCTCCAGCCGCGCCAAATGTTTCTTCAGCCTTGCCGAGTCAACAACAAAACAACATAGGTACCTTACATTACAGACAACATGCTTCCTCCAATCGACGATGTAGTGCTGCAAAGCAATCCAAGATTTGCAACACTCCATGCCACCCTCAAGAACAATATTCTCAATCCCAATGGTTCTACGAAAAGCCACCCCGCACAAAAGGAGCGGGATGCGGTGACAGAAGTACTTGCATCGTATCCTTCCCTGATCAACTACCATTGACAATTGAATAGGCTTTTACAACCGCCCAGATCCGCGAAGCAAAATCACAACTCATCAAAACTTCCTTGAACACACTGGACATCACCCCTCCGTCCTCAGCCAACACATCAAAGTCCAAGTCCGCTGCCCCACCAAAACCACCACTTCCCACCGAGCTTGTCGAACTCATCCTCCTCCTTTCTGCACGCCTCACCTCCACGCCTTTAACACCAAAACAAATCGCCATACTAGAAAACACACCCCAATGGACCTCTCTACCAACCCACCTCCCCCGCATCGCGACCTTAATCTCAACACATCTCCAAACCCAAGCCCTCTCCCTCGCACGAATCCAAAGCCCCACCACCAACGCCTCATTCCTGCACCGCCAAATCCCCCAAATCCTCCCTAGTATCCTCTCCCTCCAATCCTCACTCGAAACCCAGCGAACCTCCATAGCGAAACGCCGCCTCGAACTAGTATCCAACACAACGACACTCCTCTCACTCCACCACCTCTCGCACAACCTCCTAATCCTGCACCTCGAGCAAACGAAACACGGACTGCTGTCCCGACATCTGCAGGCTCGGTCGTCGTATCTTTCGTTGCTGGCGCAGCAGGTTGCATTGCAGGTCAGGGAGAAGGCGGTGAAGGGGGAGCGGGTGGTGTATAGTGAGGAGGTGAGGGGCGCGTTGGAGGTTTATGTGAGGCATTTGAGGGATGCGAGGGAGAGGTTGAGGGAGAAGAGGGGGGACGCTGAGAGGGTGCTTTGGGGGTATGGGGTTGGGAGGGGGGAGGAGGGGAAGGAGAAGGAGAGGGTGATGAGGAGTGTTACGGATAAATATGCGGAGTTGAGTAGGGAGTTGAAGGATGTAGGGAGGGATGTTGAAAGGTTAAGGGGCCGGTAGTTGAGTGCTTGAAATGCTGTGTTTATAGTCTGTTAAAATGCTGGATGTGTTATAAATAGGCATTGTCAATCAATGAATACAGTGAGAACTTGGTGTGAAGGCACATTCGGCAGAAATCGAGATACAATGATGACATACTATTGTACAATGTACGCGGAGTCCACTTCTATGATTTTGTCAAGCAATTTGCCCAATCTACCCAGTCTACTCAGCATCTACCATACATACCATTTTCACACCCCGTCGTTGCCAATCGATCATCAACACATCTATGGCTTAACAGCATGAATAGCAGCCGCAAGTCTCTTCACATTTCCAGTCGTAATACCCGCCACCGAGATTCTTCCATCCTTAGTTGCATACACCGAGTGCTCCTTGGCCAACTTGTCCATTTGCTCAGGGGTTAAGCCAGTGTAAGCGAACATGCCAATCTGGCTGGTGATGTGGCTCCAGTCATGCTTTGACCCCAAAGCCTCGAGCTCCTTCTTCAAGAGTGCACGCATGGTAATGATGCGGTCTGCCATACCCTTGACTTCTCCAAGCCATTGCTCGTTCAAGGTGGGGTCGTTGAGGATTGTGGAAGCGACACGAGCACCGTGCACAGGTGGGTTGGAGTAGAGGGGTCGGACGAGGATCTTGATCTGCGAGTCGACACGCTTCTTCTCGTCGGCATCGGCGCAGACGATCGAGAAGGCTCCAACACGCTCACCGTAGAGACCCTGTGAAATGGTTAATCCGGAACTTCCCTCTATACATGAAAGCGACCTACCATGTTCTTGGCGAAGGACTGGGCGAGAGCAATATTGTGACCTTGCTCGACGAAGTGTCGTACTGGGAACGCATCTTGGTCGGTACTACCAGAAGCAAATCCTTGGTATGCCATATCGAAGAATGCGAAGTGCCCACCAGCCTTAACAGCCTCGCTAATCTCCTTCCATTGCTCAGGAGTTGGGTCAACACCAGTAGGGTTGTGTGCGCAAGCGTGGAGGAGGAAGATGCTACCCTTGGGAGCACCCTTGATATCTGCAACCATTCCCTCGAAATCAAGACCAATTGTATCCTTGTTGTAGTATCTGTACTTCTCGACGGTCAAGCCAGAGTCGTTGAAGACAGCCGCGTGGTTTGCCCATGATGGTGTTGGGATATAGATCTTCTTCGAGCCTGGGAACCATCTTTGCAGGAAGGCACCTCCAATTCGGAGAGCACCGGTACCAGAGATAGATTGTGTAATGACGAGACGATCGAGAGCACTGGAGTCCTTGCCGTATGCGAGGATGGCAGCGGCCTTGGTGAACTCAGGGACACCAGTAATACCAGCGTACTCCTTGTTCAATTGGGCGGACACGACTTTGTCTTCGGCTGTTCGTACAGAGGGGAGGACGTATGGCTTTCCCTGGTCGTCTCGGTATGCTCCAACACCTGCCAGATGCTATCAGCCCTGGTTCCTCTTCTCCATTGACTTTCCATACCAAGGTTGATCTTCTCTGCAAAGCTGTCGGCTTTGAATGCCTCGGTGATACCTATTTTTTCAGTCAGTAAAAAGCAATGTTAAAGTAGAAGCTCTCCACTTTTGAGACGTACCCAAGATGGCCTTTCAACAAGCAGAAATGATTAGCATTGAGCAACGATTAAAGTGCTAGATAGATACTTACATCCTACACGTAATGATTAGCATCCAGTCTTCGGGGCAACGGAGCGATCCAAACTTACAGGTGGACCTTGAGGAACCTTGGCCCATGTTGATTCTGAGCGAACGGCAATTGAGCTCCTGGCAATTGCTCCGCGGGACAATGCGTGACGGCTGGCTGCTCTGACTGTAGACAACATGTTGAATCGATGAAGGGGTATCTCACAAGAAAGAAGGAGAACAGCAATGCAATGGGAAGAGAAAACAAATCTTTCTGAATGACTCGGAGTTGTGAGTGTTTTCTCGGAATTTGCCTTAGCGCGGAATTAAAGTAGCGCCATCTGGGGAACTCTCGGGATGACCCGGGGTTTTCTCTTCCTTCACTTTTCACTTTATTATTTGAGGGAACAACATTGTAAATGAATCTGGTTCACAGTGGTATGACTATTCTGTTCGATGCGACATATATTACAAATGCGAGACGCCTTCTTATTTTGGACTTGTGCCAGCATCAAACACCGACTCTTGTGTACTAGGCAATTGCAACGGAAGATATCCCACTTCAGCTTATACTGATATTGACGTCTCTAACTGGATGCTTAAGACTTCAACTAGAGCTATAGAGGCCAATGTACGTCATTTAAAATCACTCTCCTCCTGCAGGGACGGGGCCGGAGGCTATTTAGCCTTTGACATTGCAGAATGGTCGGGTTGCCGCAGGCGGACGGACAACCTTAAAAAGGCGGCCAGAGAAGCGAAAAGGAGCCGAGGACGAAGATACGAGGAGACATGATCCAGACCATGAAGAGCAATAGAAGTATTAGTGTAGAATAATGTTTACGAGGAGGCCTGCAGCCGGATCGGATTCGAAGCCATGGAAGAAGTCAAGCAAGATGTACCAAAATGTGAAATGGATGAAGGTACAGGGAGTCGAAAACGTGATATACCAGCTCGTTCGGACGTCAAGCATTCGAAGTCAGTCAGAAAAAGAGCCTACAGAGGCGCAGAGTTCTTTCACCTGCTCTTTTGCTCCCACCCTGGCCTTGACGGCGGCTTTACCTTGGTCCAATGGCTACTTACCTCATTAGGATCTTGTGAATCTTGACAGCAATTCTAGGACTAACTCGCTCCGTCTCGTTTGAACTGTTGTTACTTAACGACGACCACAACGGCCCCGTTTGATAGATAGCAAAAGCTTACCCTACCTGGCTAGCATTCCACACTTGCCAAGCCCCGCATTGCATGCTGCAGTGTTAGTATTATCTTGTGATTACTATACTTGTTTGTTGATGTTCTTCTTACGTTTCTCTCGTATTTGATTGAATCAATCATCGGATAGCCCTCCTCCTGTTTCCTACGCCTTCATAGATTGCATAAAGGAAACATCGAAAGAAATCCCAAATCCTTCGAACAAATTTCAGCTACGCCCAAATATCAAGCTTAATCTATCGCTGTCACTCCTCAATTGAGGATGGATCGGTGTGGCCGTGTACGGGCGCCTCGAAGACGCCCGGAGCTGCGATGCCTATTATCCCTTGCAATTGAACCTATTGTTGGGTCTGGGATGGCGCAAGCTACAAGGTGTACCATGCCATGAACTAGCCAACATTAGTAAGCATATTCGAGCCTGCTCACTGGAGTGAGATTTTAACTTCAGATAACAGAACGTCAATCCCCAAGGAAGATTTAGAAAGTATATCTTTTTGTTGTTCATAATTATCCACAGTGTCATATATGGTTAATTGAGGATATGTTGACTTATATCTATTTTGGCCTAATTGGCCTCGTTCTATTCTGGTCATTTCAAACATGGTCCTCACTGCAGCGCAATATTGCGGCTGCGAAAGCATCTGGTCTTCCATACCGCATAACCCGTTGGGATCCTCTGATATATTCGTCGTTCCCTCAACTAACACAATCTAGTCATAAGCGGTATTCCTGGTTTTTTCTGGACTGCAACACACCGTCTCTTCCTTGAACCACTCCACGCTTACAAGCCCTCACGAAAATGGTTGTGGCCAAAGTCAGCAAGCTGCCTTCAGTATCCCATCAGATATAATGACTAACCTGTGTATAGACTACTCCGTGTCCATAGAAGCTGGTTTTATGCCCAGGAATTGAGGGAAAGTTTGGGGGAAGTCTATCTCATTGTCAGTCCTAGCCAGATTTACATGAGTTCCAGCAATGCGGAAGCCAACAACCAGTTGACCGGTCGTCGTCTTGACTTCGTGAAGCCAGTGGAGATCTACGTTATCGTCGATATCTTTGGTCCCAGCATTCTTACCACTGAAGGAGAGGAGTGGAAAAGACATCGCAAAATTGTTGCACCGGCATTTTCAGAGAGAAGTAATGCTTTAGTCTGGAAGGAAAGCTTGAGACAAACGAACGGAATGCTGAACATTTGGTCAAAACTGGATGGGAATGAATCTAATAGCATGAAAGTCAATGACACAGCTCCTTACACGGCGACAATGGCATTGCACGTCATCTGCGCAGCTGGATTTGGAGTGCGTCAATTGTGGGATGGAGAGGATGAAGCCCAATTAGGGAACAAAGTCGTACCAGGATTCAACACGGCAGAATTGCTACGCAGCCATACCATGACATTCAAGGACTCTTTGAACACGATGCTACATGGGATATTGTGGTTGGTAATTTTCCCTGTTAGTTTGCTAAGTATGACTTCCTCACTGGGATGATTAAAGGTGCTGAACTTCTTCAGAGAAATCCCCCTTCGAGCTTCATAAAAAACTTGGTCAGGCATATTTTGAATGCAAAGACTATTTCACCGAATTGTCGGAATACAAATTGCGGCAGATCGAACGCGGGGAGACGGATGAGGGGTCAATGGATATAATGGGTTTGTACAGTAAAATCCGCCTTTGCTCCACATATAATCTGACCTTCCATTAGGACCACTAGTGCAAGCGGCGGAGAAGACCAAAGAAGATTCTAATGGCCTGTATCTCACAAAACAAGAGGTCATATCCGATTCATGGATTGCACTTTTCGCCGGCCACGAGACCTCGGCCAATGTCACTCATTATTGTCTCCTCTTTCTCGCGACCGAGCTTGACAAACAAGTGCAATTACAGAAAGATCTAGACTTTGTGATCGGCTCTCGACCTTCATTAGAATGGACCTACGAAACAGACCTCAACCGCATCTGGCACAGCATGGTAGGCGCTACTATCAACGAAACTCTCCGTGTCATGCCACCCGTAATCGACGTTCCAAAGATAGTCCGAGGTGTACCACAACCTCTTACGTTTGGAGGAAAGAAGTACACTGTTCCAGCTGATACGATAATCCATATCAGCTGTCTGGGCGCACAGCGCAATCCCCGTTATTGGCCTCACGCCCCCAGCAAACTCTCGACTAAGTCTCATGATTTAGACGACTGGGTACCTGAACGATGGCTTCAGTCATCCGGTATCTCCACAGCAACATCCCAGGAAACTGCAGCCGCCCAAGAAATCGACGAAAACACAACATCATTCGATACCTCTGGCAACGAAACTCTTCTCGTCCCACCTCGAGGCTCCTTCCTACCATTCTCTGACGGGGCAAGAGCATGTCCAGGCAAACGATTTGCGCAAGTGGAAATCACAGCTACGCTTGCAACGATCTTTTCCAAGTATACTTGTGAGCTGGATGTTAGTGAATGGGCTTCTGATGCTGAAGTGAGAAAGATGGGGCCAAAGGAGAAGAGGACAGTGTATGAGAAAGCGATGAAGAAGGCGAGGGAAACAATTGCGAAGAGTGAGAGTGAGATTTTCTTGAAGATGAGGGGCACGGTACCGGTTAGGTTTGTACAGCGGGGAGGAGGTTTGTTTGACGACGTTTTTGTGTGACTTGATCTGTGAGCATCCTTCGCTATCTGTTCAATATCTCAGTGTCTTATATGCTTTAAGAGCGTTTAGGTACCTTCTGTCTATAGTTTTTAAAGGTACCATGCTATGAGCAACAGTACGAGATTTTTGACATGAATAGATAACCCCACTTGCCTAATTGGGAAGCGGGGTCGTATCGCCAACGATGCTAGTAGTACTAGAAGGAGCGTTGCGCTCTTCCTTGACCGAAATTTCCTTAATCATTAAAAGCTTGAGATAGTGTACTACTAATTCACAGATTGCGAGTGACGTTTGCTAGCACAATGCTCGGCGCGATTGATACTAAAGCATTGAGAGCCTAGGGCCTCAAAAGGTGTAAGAAAATACTTGGAAGGAGAGGCTTGAACGATAAAGGTAGCTCTAAGTGCGAGCTCTGAAAGCGGGACACCTCGTTTTAGAGAGTAAGTGCACTCGGAGCTTGGTTAGCTGTCTAGCTTTAGTACAATATGGATCAACTTTAGTGCAATGTGGCTCAAGTGTCAGCCGCGCAGTATATACACGCCGCATGACGGTCATCCCACGCTCTACACAATATTCTTTCCCGACCCCTAGCTTGTTCTCGCCTATCCCCTGTGAGAAGGGATATCTCATCTTCTCTCCTCGACCGTCGAAGCATTTCTGCATGACGCTCATCATCGTGAACTTCTTTCGGATCAGAAGTCATCTCGGCATGTTTCCTCTTCTTCTTCTTGAAAATCAATATGTTGAGTTCGTATGGATCCTGGCTGCTTGCAGCACCGGAGCAAGAAAGACCAGAGCAGCAGTTGAAAGCATCCGTCTCATCAAGAACATCTCGACCTAAGATAACATCACATCCTAGACCGGGGAGAACGTGGAAGATAGTTCCGCAAGATTCCTCTGGGACTTCCGACGACGACGACAACCCTTCTCGAATACTAGATCGAGCAGGTTGGGATAGTTTCGTCACAGGCTCTCGCCAATCGAGACTCAAATTATGAATATACACTTGACCAATCGTCTCAGCCACAGACCCATCTCCGAGCTGGACCTGTATCCGAGCCTCGTCTCGACCGTCGACATGAAACCCTTCCCTCTCAGCACAATTCGGACACATGAAGTTGAGATCGGATCCCGTATCCGCTACAGCCATGACCTTTTTTCCATCCAACGTGCACTTGATGCGGTTGCAGGGTGACTCGCCTTTTTCTCGAGGTGATCCAATCCATAATAGAGAAGAAAGAGTTGCGAATTCTTCTGGGCAAGTCTCAAGCATATGTCTGTTCTTTATAAGAATCTTGGCTTCTGCAAGGAATGACATGCCCAAGATCAACGGCACTGGACATGTTGCAAACACGTAGAACCATCGAAGCCGCTTCCTTAGAGTATGGCTAAGAAGCTTCACAGTGGTCTTCACGCGGCCAATTGACCATACTTTCTTTCCATTACCAAGCTCGAAGGGTTTGATATCTGTCACCTTTCTGGTGATCTCAAAACCATTCTCAAGGGCGAAAGCCTCAGACATGATGTTTTTCTCGGAGCCGGAGTCTGGACAGGCTATTTGTTCCTTATTGCAGATCAAAATTCGAAGTATCTTGCGTGTATTTTCCCGGAAAGGAAACAAAGCTTTCCAGTTTCGAGAACCCGGATTAGTGGAAGAAGAGAGACGCTCTGTATAATGAGCTATCGGATCTCTGGTTCGACGATTTTTGGGTCTCCCTAGACTTATAGCTTTCAGCGTCTTCAAATTGTAGGTGGGGCGCCAACGGTTGCTTTTTTTTCGACTGGCTTCAGCACCAATTTCTATTGGATCACTTTGCTCACGGGGAGTCATGCTTGGAACAAGATCCACGCTCGCAGGCAAGATGGGTCTATATATGGTCCTGTTATGTACGTTTCTTCGATGAGCGTGATAGCTAGACTCTGTTGGAAACGTATAATCTCCTCGACAGTCCCCAATGAAACACGGAGTCGGGTCATATTTGAATCCCAAGATCTGGTCCTGTAGTGGCCGTTCTCTTTCGTCTCCACTACGTTGGCCCAGATCTTGTCCATCGGTCGGAGAGGAGATATTGTAAGATGTACCACCTAGAGCACTGTCCGGAAAGTCTTTGCTATGTGCACGCCAGCTTTGGTGATTAACTTCGTCCAACCAAATAACTTCGTCCAACCAAGTAACTTTGTCCAACCAAGGAACTTCTTGGGAATTTTGCGCTATTCGGTTGTCTTCACTCGTGTCGAAATGTGTCCTTTCCACATGGGCTTTCATAAGAAGCTCGGTGGTAAACGCCTCCAGACAAAAATTGCAGCTACGCGGATATTGTTCATGAAAATCAATAAGACTTTGGTTCGTGAACGTCCTATCGTTCAAGCGTGCAAACACTTCGAACTCCATGCCCACAGAGTTCGAAGATGAGAGGTTCTCGGCAAACCTTTCGTCAATTCTTTGTAGAACTGCAGGTGTGTGGAGCCTAATGTGCAGCCTGATGTGCTCGTTGCCTTTCGTGTATATACCGTGCTAAGTGGTGGAGTCTAGAGATAGAATTTCGTACATCGATGTAATTTAGAGGAGGTGGTTGAGGATGCAAACACTCTCTCTCCGAATCTTGTTTTTCAATTGACTGGAACACGAAGTTGGTTAGCGATTGTATTCCGACCATTGGGATGCAACTGGAAGGCTTCAGTACCTGCCGCCAACGACACTCCGTGATTTGATGTGCCAGCGAAAGCGTGTTCTTCTGGCCGCGAAAGAATTTTTCAGCTTGCAACAATATCTTGAAGCATGTTTAGAATGTTTGTCGCAAGAAAAAGATGAGCAGTGAGTTGTCTCTTTCTCTTTCTCTTTCTCTTTCTCAGATGAGTTCTGACGTGGCAGTGCAGCCACGGAGGCTTTCTGCAAGGCTGAATTTGAGGCTGAGTGAGGTTGTGACTTCAACGACACTTTTATCGTCCTCTTCCATTCATTTTGCATTAAAAAAATAACATTGCGACATGAGCCGAGCTAGACGCAAATGCTTCCAGGCGACATCGAAAGAGCAAGACCTAATCCTATCAATGGCTTCCCCCGCCTGGCTTCCAAAATCGCGAGCGATCCCGATAAAACAACCACAATATATCGACGCTTTGATAAACTCTCAGCTCGAAATCTGCTATATCTAGAAGCCGAAATCGCTGAACTTGAGACTTTGCAAAATCAACACGATGAGGCAGATCTCAAGTCTGCGGATAGTACGACGATTAGCTGTCATAGCGACTGGAGGAAGTTTCAGAGGTGTGCGGGGGAGCAAGATGCGCATGGAGAGTTCGTACATTTGAGACAGAAGGAAAAGATGGAATTAGCATTGCGAATCAAACACAAATTGAAAGAATATCGTGAGTTTGGCTGTTGAGCCACCAGACATCTCTCGCGCCGGGTTAGTCTAATAATATTAATCTGAGCAGACGAAGCACTCGCTGTTCACAAAACGCTCCTGAATTCGAAACCACCAGCATCAACAACTGTGAGAGCAATGAGGAATTGGTTCTTAGACACAACCTCAGACAAAGTCGAGTCTAGGCCCCAACTTTGGGGAAGTAGTGCAAAGAAGTATGATGATGTCCATGACCTCGTTGCGCTTCGCGTACCGGCAGACCAGGACCGACTCTCTGAGTTCATCTTGAACTACTTCAGCTATTTCTTCAAGGTGAATGCCCTCACTACAAAAATTCTCAGAGTAGTGCCGGTAGCTGATTCAATCATTAGGCTACCCGACAAGACGGTCAATCAGCATACATCTCTGAACGCTCTGTCGCCAAATTCGTCGCGATACTCAGCTCTATATTATCTGCAATCCTCTTATTCGGCTCCATAACATCGCTTTATTTCGTTCACAATCCATATGCGCTTCTTGGAATGCTGGGCGGCTGGACGGTGTTGTTCGCGACATGTGTAGGTTGGTTGACGAACGCAAAACGAGGACCAGATTTTCGCAGCAACGGCGGCATATGCAGCGGTCTTGGTTGTGTTCATCAGTGGGACTTTGGGTGGTGTTTATCCTGCTCCTATGGTCATGGGAACCTGTAATTGCACGCAAATATAACCTTTAATCGGAAAGAAGGGTTGCCCTTTAGTGAAATCACAAACTTCCGCAGCCTCGTTCAGTTTTTGAGTTCATTTTCAACGGGAAAGAGCTTTCCACCGTTTTTGAGTTCGTGCTATACATCTCGAAATTTCTTTAGTCTTGAAGAAAGACAGAGGAGCTGCTCGAAGTCAGCTTCGTGAGCTACCACTTCTCTCGAAGAAACAGAGGTTATAGGCTTGTATCCTTGCTTCTTACCTTTCTAGTGCTTACCTAGAGATGCTGTCCTGCAGTGCTATTTTCGGAATTCGCGATTTTCCTGGCCTGGGCTGTTTTAGTGGTGGAGATTGGAACTCCCTTGTATCAAGGATTATAGGATCGGCCCCCAACCTCGCTAACATTTACAATGCCATGCATCAACAGCGGGCTTTCTCACGGCATTACTGAAATCCCATGTCAACATTTCCATATATCAATGGCTATCTCTACATACTGTACTGATCTATCCTACCCAATTCTCCACCTGTCTCAACATGGCGCCTGAAAACTCTCTTTCTCTTGTCGCTTTGATAGTGTCGCTCGTTGCTTTGTTGATGAGCCTCTGGCAGGTCCTGCAATCAAATTTCGGCACAGCTGAGGGCAGGCAGCGCACCAACTCAGCCATCATGGGCAACTGGGCTGACATGACTCGATGGCGCTGGAACTGGATCGAATTCCGCTTCGTGATCAAATATGTCACGCCTCACATCGTGATTGGAGCAACGGAGAATCTCCAGGAGAGCGAACTTTACGACCAAGCAAACCCGTCTGGTGGCCGACGATTCAGGAAAGACCGCTGGAGACTTAACAAGTTCCATGTTCTGGGGCGGGACACGATGCCTGAGAACATTGAAGGAAGGTGGAAATCACCTAATGGCGGGCTAGGGTGGTTTCGCAGAAGACTGCACGGTCTCTATTGGGCTTTGGCTCATCTTGATCCTCACGAATTTGACAGTGAGATCATGGTGAGCTGGGATCGGCTGCTTCAGGTTGCTCATAATTATCAACAGTCGATTCTTAGTCTGCAGCGACAGGAGTGGGGCAGTATGTATTCAGGAACCCAGGCACTGCCAATACCAAAGACTCTTGAGAAACAAGGAGAGTCAAATTCCGACAGTTTAACATCCACCTTGATTTGCGTCAAGCTGAAGCGTCGGAATTGGGATTATGGTACGTCTATTTACCCTATTTCGGTTCAAGGGCTGACCTAGTCTTCTTAGTAAGTGCATAGTATTTCTTCTTTCGATCATCGTTGTCCACCATATGTTGAAGGCTTCTGCTTGCCCTCAGTACTCGCATCCAGACTTTGCAGGTCCAGCTGACTCTCTCTAGATTCCATCGGACATCAACAGGCCCCTGGCGTCTACAAGTCTTGGTGATTTAATGGTGCTTGGCCAACGACTTGGCATGAGGTGGCAGGAGATTCGACTTCACGAAGGATATCTTCGAGCAGAAGGAAGCGGTTATACCATCACGTCCAGTTCCATCCGTTCTTTCGGCCTCGTAGCCCGATTGAGTGTCCGGCCAGAGCATTCAGAAATCAAAAGTCTTGGTCGCCTGCAAGCAGGACTCGACTTGTCAAACATTAGTGCAGACAAATTGTTGATTCCTAGTGTTCATGCAGATCAGATGCTTTGTGGGATAGTCCCTGGGGATCCCGAGCTAGTCGACAGAACATACCATACTGTAGGGCCAGATGCGAAATCACACCCCGAGTGGATGTTCAATGCAATACAGACCCACGGCGATGTACAGCAATTTTGCCAGAAGACCAATCAGACAAGGACACTGATCAACGATGCTATTTGCTGCATTTGTCCATGGATGCCGTTGAGTACCTCGCCGATCGTGCGTATCCAGCATCCTATTGCTTGGCAAGGCGGCTATATGGGGTACAAGTACTCATTCATGCATTTCTGGGAAGCACGAGAAGTCCTACGAGTTCGTTTGAAAAGAAGATGCGATCAATTGAGCCAAAAGGAAAAGCAAGAACATACCAAATTTGAATATGCTCAACAGAAATACGATGCTCTTGCCGAACACGTTGCTGCTGACGACTTTTATTGTCGATGGAAAAAATCACTCATCCACCCAGAAGGAAAAGTCAACGCTGCCGCCCCCAATAGCGGCTACGAGCAAGCTATTAAAGACAGGATGGACATGCTTCAAAGTATTAAGGACATATTCGACGAGACTCAGCGGTTCTTTGAAGCGCGCAACAAAGCTGATCAACTAATCCACGAGGAGCATTTTTCTGTCCCACCAATCAAGTATCTAGAGCTTGTTCGAGCATATCTCAGCGCTCTCGCGATCAAAGTCGCTAGACCAGATTTCAAAGCAAATCCAGACCACAACCTCGAGATCGATCAGATGTTGTCTGACAAGAAACATTCCGGGCCTGGTCTGGCCAGAGACATTGCAGAGATGACACACGTCATGGTAGACCAATGCTCTTTTGTCGCAGAGAAATTAAGATTTCGCGATAAGAATTTAGTTTCTGACTTGGATGTTGAAGAGGCGTGGTGGATGCTTATGCTTAGGGGGACTTGTTGGAACATGTCAGTTTGGATGGAGCCTCCTGATGCGGGGGCACTGGTACCTTCGTCACTTTATTCTGATGGTTCGCTGGTTTGGATCACGTAGGAGTGCTCTGTATTGTTATCTTTTGTGTTCCAGATATATAGCTTCAGCATTGCTCATACAATTCTGCTGTTATAATGGCGGGTAAGAAAATTTCGATTGGCTGTTGAATTCAGGGGTTCGCTAAACACAACTCAACCCCACTTCACAAGCGAAACGAAACACGACTCTTTTTCCTCTTTACCTCAAACAAGTTATACCAAGTTTTTGTTCAAGAGAAGGGTTCATTTGCAATTTATTCTTCCAGTCCTACATTGTACATCCGTATTGCTGTTGTTAAACTCCGTATACCGATATGAAAAGAAAATGGAAATATCGACCAAGCACCTCAGTTGATATCCAGCTTCATTTGGAGCCTCCTTCCTCAAAGATCGAGTATTCCGGTAGCGCAAAGTCATCTTCGTTGTCTTCGTAATCTTTGAATGCTCTCGCCAACCAAGGCACTGTAAAGATCTTAGCGAGCGTGCCCATAACTGCCCCAAACAACCACCTCTTCCATGCTGTCTCCGGATGAGCAATAGCGGGGACAAAGAATGGAATCTGTTGAGCGGACTCAACATATGGGCGAAACATGTTTTCATAGGCTTCGAATGCTTTGGCAGGATGTTCATCATCGCCAAGCTTGCTCAATTCTCCTGCCAGGAGATAAGCCCCAGTGATAGCCAACGAAGTCCCCATTCCCGTCAGCGGCGTTGGTGCATACGCTGTGTCTCCTAGACAGATGATGCGAGAGGATGACCATTTGGACATCTTGATCTGTTGAACGTCTTGGAAGTAGAAATCGGGCGCTTCACTTATGGAGTCCAGGAGTCTTTGCGCTTGCCATCCTGCGTCTGCGAAGTCTCTTCTCAACAAATCCTCTTGTGTCTGTCTGTCGCTCTTGGATGCTGCCTGCCACGCCGTTTTCTGGGAATCGTTGCAAGGCATGATGGTGAGCAGAGCTCTCATGGTGCCATGGGGGTCAGGCCTGAGGCTGACGATCCGTGATCCGAGAGCCTGGTAGATGCTCCACCAGGACTCGTCGCTGGGAAGTCGCGGAATCGTGTAGTAGACACCGTACATGCCTTTATCAACTGTGCTGACATCTTCCGGCCGGAAGCATCGTTTTCGCACTTTTGACCATTGACCATCTGCTGCGATCAAGATGTCGGATTTTTGGATTTCTCCATTGCTCAATCTAACCTCGACAGAGTCATCGCCGTTTGATGTGACCTCACTAATCGTAGTATCAAATAAGTAGGTGATGTTCGGATACCCTTTCGTTGCCTCGTAGAGAATCTGCGCCAAATCTCCACGAAGAATCTCGTATTCCGAAGTCATACTAACAGATTCAACGGGAAAGGATGCGTATGGCCTTCCATTTGGATCCATGAATTGTGTACCCTTTTCTGTGGTACCGTGTCGTAGATATTCTTCCATGAGGCCCATTTTCCGAACGACTTTCAAAGTGCAGCCTTTGATATCAACATTTTGTCCGTGGGGAAGTAGAGAAGGCGCTTTCTCCACGACGGTAATGTGTGCGCCAGTCTTTGCTAGGAACCAAGCCGCCGTGGAGCCAGCGATGCCAGCTCCACTGATCAAAATGCGCATGGGCATGGCAAGTTTTAGTGATGCTGGGAGTGGGAGGGAGAAAATCTATCAGTACTTCTCAAGAGCTGGAAGGAGCGATGGAGGTTCAAGAAAATCGAAGACAACGCCTTCTTATCTTCAGCTGAATTGTGCATCGGACAAAATTGTCTTGAACAGATACCGTCATTGTTTACTACATATACAGAATTGGAAATCGAGAGGGTCTCGGGTTCCCGAGTAGGAATACGAGACATATACTTCGGACTTCGGACCATGAAATAAGTTAGCGCAATCAAAGTCGTCGACGTCATTAATCAGCGAGAGCCTTTCGGAAGACGCAACAGCAAAATTAATATACATGATCTCCTTCACTAGCTTTAACGGATGTCAGGCAGCGCAGGCCCATTAGACTGTGGTTTAACTGTCCCACTTCTCGAAGCCTATTCTGAGTACTCGGGCGGCGGGTTCTTTGGACTACTTTCTTCACCTTATACTAGATCTGCTATATGCATACATCTTCACCTTACACCACGTGGAAGTCTTGTGGCGTTTAGCATGGAGTGCGTAAACAGCAATCAATCCACATTACCAAAATGATGTCGTTCTGGTTAATCCTGCCCCCCTTTAGTGCTCTCCTCTTGCTTTGACGAGGCGGAATGAAGTCTGACAACACCAAGTACATCCTTCTTGTTCAAAGTCTTCCACATACCAAGTAAGAGATAGTATGAAAGATGTGGTTAAGTTCTAACAGGTTCATTTTTTCTAATTATCACGCCATCAATACCTGTCAAGTCAATCAAACTTTGACATTGTTAGACTCTCGCTGCATCACCATAACAAGACCCATTTTCGCCCTCTCTTATCGAAATGCAAACCACCTAGAGATTCTGAATCCGCTATTCAAAACTTCTTGGCACCTCGCCTGTTGACTCAAGTGAAAGCTAAAATCTGAAGTCTCAAAGTAGTAAGCCAGATAGCGAAAGACACGCGATCCAAGCCGCGCGACATTCAGAAGCATCAATGTTTCGAAAGACTTGATTTTCATATGCTCCGCCATGATTCGAACAGCCAATATATATCGCATATGCCATCGAAAGCATTGTGACTAATATCTTTGGAGGAAGCTCCTCGGAGCCAAACGCTCAACCGAGTCGCGAGACCTCGACACACATATTCCAAATACTTTGAGGTAGCACGAGGCAGAGCGAAAGGCGAAAGGCCTCCCTAAAGTTGGAGTCTTTACCAGAGCTCAAGCGGGGCCGTCCAACGGTTGAGGTAAGTTGTGGTATATTTTTTGCAGAACCTCAAAGATTCATTGATTTCGCAGCATTTGACACCCCTTCTGGTAGCAGCTGGAGTAGCTGGAGACGCGACGGATATTGAGGCTCTCAGTGTTGATATTGTGCAGCCTGCGTTCTCGTATTTGAATGTTCGATTCAGATGATAATCGAGTATCGTGTTGTGTTGGGTGGGCGTTTACTTCGATAGGAGGATGTGATGTGTTATTTTCCCCACACGGCGACGACCAGATTCGAATTCACACACTTCCATGCAGTCTCCACTACGCCATTCAGCTCTAAATCGTAATCTCCTACTGTGTATCTTCGAGCTTTTCTCTCTTCTTCTCAGCCTCCAAAGCTTCTTTCTGTTTCGGGTAGTCAATAACCTTCATCCCATCCGCTTTCAAAATTCCGAAAAAGGGTGGGATCAATAGCATCATATGTGGATTGAGGTAGAGGGGTCGTCCTGGTTGAATGAAGACTATCCACCATTTTCTGATGAAGGTGCGCATCATGAGTCGGAGATATGGGGAATATATGCGCTGAACGTAAGTTTGATGGCGTGCGAGATTCCGAGAAAGATGAGAAGAGTATCAGATTTTGAAGTGTCTGATATCACTACAGCAGTGTGAGGACAGTTTGACAAGCTGTTATAGGGTGTGGTACCGAGCCGCAATGGCAAGACCAGCGACTAGAGTATGGTGCTTAGGTCAAATAGGTAGAAGTTTACCCGAAAGTAGTATAGCGTCCCAGTCGAATTCTGAGGGTTTCATCATTGAATAGTCCACTGCGACATGCGCCATGCTATATTCGGATGAAAATGAACGCGATGGTGAGCAGTGACTCGCGGAGACATGTCTTGATGCTAAGACCAGCAAGATGCACATGTGCGTTGCACCAGTCGTCGGAAATGGGAAATTTCCGAACTGGGAGAAAGTGATGGACGATCCGGGGATCCTTTATACTCTGATGAATGAAAGGAACAACTTTACACGGATCCTAATGTTGCGCATTGGTCGATATCAGGATTGTTGAAGCATGGCTCCTTCGTCTCTTCTTAGAGTTGCAGGAAGTACCAATATTGTGCATCGACATCAGCAACTATGAGTCCGATAGCTTGATTGGATGTCGTGCAATTCGCAGAGTTGTGAGACACTCCGATATCGTGTATCGACGCTGGGGTTATTGGTAGTCTGACAGCTTGTTTGTCGTATATCTTCGCAGAACTGTGAGAGAGGTCATGGAGAGTATCGACACCAGAAAAATCCGAAGTTTGAACATATGACTCGGGTTCTTCTCCCTACTGGGAGAAGGTCCATCTTAATATTGTATATCGACATCAGGGCGTCGGAGTACGGTGCACTCAACGACGAAATCTTGTCGATTGGTGCTCTTACGGGTCAGCGCCATGGGCTGCCTATGGATCTCCAGTAAGATATAAAGACAAAACACAGGAGCAAACAGAAGAGAGCACTGACCTATAGGTTGGCATCCTGCCGGTGGTTGCTCCATTTCATCTTCTGCCGTGTACGATAGGCGAGGGAGATTGCAAAATTTTATCCTTGCTTCAATGTCCGAAATGTCTCCAATGTCTGAGAGGCTTCGACGGCTCTGAAACGCATATGGTAGGAGTGTGTCCTACATAAAGTGGCACTGTTGGCGGTTAAAACTTAAACGTTGTGCCATAGTGAGAGTTGATCTGGACAATCCTCAGATGTTAATAGAGAACTTGCGCATCCATGTATCTGAACTGCGCTTCTCGTCAACAGGCTTGATTTCTTCAAATTCTCAGGTTTTTACGTTGGTAGTGCCCCCAGTGGCAACCGCTGGAGAAATGGCACAGTGTCGAAGGTTTGGCACATATGCATATGGCCTCCGGAACCTCTCGCAGCTCAGACTTCGTAGTCCATACTGGAGGCAATACTAGAGAAGCCGTACATAGTGAGATCTTCATAGCTGTATTGCTCAATGGACAGTAAAAAGTCCGAACCTGGGAAGTCGTAGTCGAAAGATGTCTCAGGAACGCCCTCTGCATCACTGCCTAGCCACTCGGAGGCTGATTCTTGCAAGCCATAAGTATTATAGGTGTTAGTGCTAGGAGGTAAGTCCTCCCCATCCAGCACATTCGAGAACGAATGATCAGAGGCATTTTGGAAATTGGTATTAGAAGCTGATGCCGCACCCGCATGGTTATCTTTAGAGTTAGAGTTTGTGTCTGCTTGGAGGGGCTTTCTAGGGCAAAGACGAGCCGTGATTCTGTCGACAAGACTTTGAAATTTCTCGATGAGTCTAAGGCCATTCCTAGCACTCCTTGAGCTAGCTGCTATATGTCTGAGACAACGGAGAGCTATCTCGATCTTGTGTCTTGTCTCCGGCGAAGGAAACGTCACGGAACTGAGAATCAGCACCGTGACAGCCCAACTGCAACTGTGAATATCGACGATCGAGAACAATGCCAGTTGGCCACGAAGGCGCATAGACTCAATGAGATCGATGATTCGCGTAGCTGCATTAATGCACGCTGTTGCCATTTCCTGAGAAACTTTTGCCGTTGTTGATGTCGTAACCGTTTGTGGATTTTGTACATATTTCCGCACCAGTTTTGTGAGCTCGTGCTGTCCAAGATAAATGAAACCGAGGTTATAGAACAGTGCTAGATGGACTGCAGATCGGAAACCGTGGGTGCCACTAGATGGAATTTCCGGGTGATACGTCTGACGCCATGCGAGGAGGGAGGCTTGAAGCTCTTCGAAGTGTAAGGCGCGAGCTTCATGGGTACTATCAAGTATTAGTAGTCTTCTCATTTCAGACTTTAGGACGTTCAAGGGCTTACGTTAATACAGAAATTTGGTTGCAAATTTTGATAAGATGTAAAAGGGCAATGTTTCTTTGTAGCTTCTTAAATTCGTTTTGACCATCGATGTCAGCACGGAATTGCGGAAATGGTATGTCAATATCAATGATAGAGATGCTCGTGGGTCGCCCTAAAAACATGCTTACTTCCCTGAATCACGAATCAATCCACGATCTCAGTTCTAACAGGTTTCTGTACTCTTCAAAAGCAGTTCATACCTTTCATTCAAGTATATAGTCCAGAAAACACGGTTTCGAATTTCCTGGAGGCGTGGTGAGCAGCGTTCTGTACTATTCCGATGCATGTGATTAGCAATCGCCATGCGCAAAGCCATTCCAAGATAGACATATGCCGTGTTCCGGTCATCAGATGGAAGTAAGTAGAGTCCCGCGATGAGGCACGCTTGGATACTTGCAAGACTACCTATCGCAATAGATTTGGGCATGATTATCTGCGCGAGTCTATAAAACACATGTCCTGGAATCTCGTTTGTAATGACATCTGAGAAAGAGGGATCTTGCATCTGATCCAGGTGTGCGAATAAGCTGGCAGCTGCCAATACCACAAGCATTAGGCACACGATGTCGCAGTCAAGTCGCGCTTCAGACGCTGGAGGAGCTGCGTAGAAGGTTTTGACCAACTCCTTGAACCACTCGTCATCGAAGTAAAAGTAGTTTGTCTCGCAATGTTGGTAAAAAGTTTCAAATAGTGGATTGGCGACCTCCATCGAAGGAAACCGACTCATCACTTGCTTCAGAATGAAATCTTCCAAGTCTGAAGTACTGCAAGGATCGCTAGACGGCTGTTTCTTATCAGTATATTTGCAAGTCCGATTTTGGTTTAGGAGTCCTTACTAGGTTCTGATGGAAAGGTGGTGTATTGAGGGATATTTCTCGTCGAGGATCAGCGGCCACATCGACCTCAGACACTGCTTTGGAGGCAATGTCCAGAAAACTTGCATCTTTAATCTGGCTTGTGGAATCTCCAAAATGTTAGATATTCCTCGAACATATAGATGCCAACAAACCATTGTTGTGCTCGGTGCGCTTCCGATTGTCTACAACGCTTTCGGACAAGGAGGCGATCTCAGGCCTGGTGCTCGATGTCAACATCATGCTTATCTTGGTCGTCTTATGCAATTAAGTCTCACCTATGATTTTCGAGTGGTGGAGTTTTGGGTGTTGCAGTCGCTTCAATCTTCCCAAATTCGCACTTCTGACCCCTTCGCAGACAACCCGCACATGCGTCTCCTTTGTAGGAGCTGCATCGTCTCTTGGCAGACCGGCATTGTAAACAAGCTTGGGGAGTACGTTTTCTGAGATCCAATGGAACCTTTGGGCGATTTCGGATGCTTCTGTGGGAAGACATCGATCTCTTGCTGTCGAATATGTCGATGGCGTTGATGACGTTTACGTAGGTAGCTCGAGGTCAGTTGGGGATGAGCATCAAAACATCAATAATGGCACGGCAGCTTTAAGAAAAAGGAAACAACTTCAAAATATCCTTTCATTGCCTTCCTTTGCAAGATAATATGCAAAACGAGAAATGGCAGGTGCGAGCTTTCACGTGATGCTACTAGCGGGTACTTGTACCCGCCGCTAGTTACCTCCTAATCCTCCTCCGACTTACAATCATCATCTGCGACGTCCATTCTAGCGAATATCAGAATGCAATGCAGAGAACATGTTCGTATAGTTCCAGTTCATCTCTTCCAGTCTATTCGATCTGTGGCAAATGATGGCTCTCCTCTGCCGTGACCTTCGACCACCTACTCGAAACCACACGTCCACCTTTCACAACAGCTAGAAGATGCTTGTCAGGATCATCAAGAATCGTAACATCTTCCAGAGGGTTTTTGTTCAAGATTATGAAGTCAGCCAGGAATCCTGGCCTCAGGGCGCCCAACTTGTCTTGTCCCATCATCTTCGCAGCATTGACAGTGGCGCTTTGCAGAGCCGTCAAATCCGTCAAAACTTGTCTGCGAAGTGAGAACTCATGGGTCTGCGCATCGTGAAGTGGTCCCAAGAGGTCAGTTCCATAACAGAGTGTCACGCCTGCCTCGGATGCAATTTTTAGAGAACGCAGACCCGCTTCGAGAGTCCCTTTCACTTTAGCAGCTGAGGCCCGGGCCAAGAAGTTTGGAAATGGGGAAGCTTCTACTGCAGCATAAGCGACAAGTGTTGGTGTCAAGAACGCGACTTTTTCTGCCATCAACTTGGCTGTGGACTCGTCAATGAAATTTCCATGTTCGATACATCGGACTCCGAGTTCAATGGCTTGTCGAATAGCTCCAGGGGTGTACGCATGGGCTGTGACATAGGTACCAGCATTCTTTGCCACATTGACAATAGCTGCAATCTCTTCGACTGAGAAGTTGAGATTATCGAGAGATCCGGTAGGGCTAGTGACTCCTCCGCCAGCGAAGATCTTGACGAAGTCCGCTCCACATCGCAATTCTTCTCTTGCTGCTTTCATACACTCCGGCACTGCATCACAGATCCTTGCAACAGTAAGAATGGCTGCACAGCACGACTGCTTATGATCGTGGATTGAGCGCTCTTCTCCACTCCCACCGGACTGAGAGAGCCCGTGGCCTGCGATGAAAAGTCGGGGACCTCGTACGAGGTTTTCGTCGATTGCTTGTTTGAGTGCAGCTTGTGCTCCTCCGCAATCTCGCACACTTGTAAATCCTCGGTCGAGCATTTGGCCGCAGAGGTATGGCATTCGGAGAGCCGCAATAGCTGGGGTCATGCGAGCAGTTGATTCTAAGTCCGAGGCGCCTGGGACCGCAACGAGGTGGACGTGACAATCGATGAGTCCGGGACAGAGGAACTTCCCGTCCAGATCGATATGTTGCACACTGTCGATGATCTCGAGTTCCTTTGATATGGCTTTGATGTGACCGCCGACTACGTAAACAGAAACATCTTCCTGGACCGAACCATCAACGGGGTCAATGACATTAGCATGGCCAAAGACGATGCTTGGAGATGGGCCCTTTGGCCTCCATGGCTCGATCAGATCCTCAATTGGGCTGTTGAACATTGGCTTCATCGTGCGAAAATGCAAGACTCGATTTGAAGAATTTAGGGATGAAAGTTTGAGTAGGAATGAAAACAAAATTCTGGGTTCCATCGCTGAAATTAATAATAAGAAGATACTACATCATTCCCGTACTCCTCATGCGGGTACATGTACCCGCATGAGGAGTGCAATGATGCAGTCTTGACTAGTCATCGCCTCCCGTATATCTGCGGGTACGTGTACCCGTAGCGATTCCCAAACATAGAAGAAGTAGTGCTGCAACCCGCAACCAGATATCACCGCTGCCAAGGATGCCCAAGGAGGTGTTCTAAATCATCTGGTCTGGTTGCCAAAGAGGCGCAAGTTCGCTCGCTTCGCCCACCGCCAAAGTTCCTCTGTCTCTGATCAAACACGCCCCTTCTCCCAAAAATAGTATTAATGGATTTGAGACAAAATGGACAGAGTGAACATTCATGATTGTTTTTGAAAATAACAAATGATAGAATTGTGTATTTCTTGGAGAAAATCGACTCCAGCTCGCGCTCCAGTTCCTACGACTTGCTCATGACTTCCATGAAGTGTATTGTGGATAATTATCCAAGAGTAAGAAAGCAGAGCAGCTTGCACCAATATTCTAGGCAATTCCGTATGCTCCAACGAATTGTGTCGGGCAAAGTTTGCACGCCAAGATTATGGAAGACGTTGACGATGTGCATGCCCCTGGATATATACCATCAAACAGAACTGGTAGTGCAAGACAGCCGCTCGCCTGACTTCACCTTGACCTTGACAAGCTCCTTCCACCATCCGCAGTGTAGTGCAGTGCCTTAGTGTCCGAGAAGAGAGCCGAGAGACAAGGATGAGCCCTAAATGTCTAGTGTCTAGCCCCAGAGTGGTTAGCGCACCGTCTCGTATCCGTACCCGATTTCCTGAAGCAGATCTTGAGCCAAGCAGGTGGACGACGTCGAGTTCTGATGACGACAAACTTCACTGTCTGCATCATTGTATAACGCATATTGATTGACTCCTACATTGGTGCATACGGAAAGCCAAAACATAAGCCATCGCTACTTAAGCGTTTCTGGACCTCGAAAGCGAGATACGGTAACATGACACGAAGGTCACATCGGAAGTCACGGTCTGGGTGTTCGAATTGCAAGCAAAGACGCATCAAGGTATGAGCCTCTCTTGTCTGTTAATCATCGTCTCGTGGTGAGCCGGGACGGGCTAGTGAGCCGTTTCCTGTCCGACTGATGTCTAACAACCCTACGTTTCCAGTGCGACGAACAAAAGCCCAGTTGCCAAAGGTGCAGCATACGCGAGGAGGAATGCACTTATCCGTTGCTCGAAAATCTAGTCTGGGTAGACAAGAAGAACTTCCTAGCGAAAGAGGCGGCGGGAAGGAACAAAAGACCATCACCTTCTGCACAAAATTCAAGCCCACAGGATGGAACCTCTTCGTACGACGACAAAGATCCTTCTCTCAATCTCGACAACATAGAGCTAGTCATCCACTGGTTCACCACAACCGTACACACAGTCAATCCACCTTCCGCAGTGCCGCTGTCCCAAACCTTGATCCTGAATCAAGCGATGCAGCACCATTTCCTCCTCCATGGTCTCTTGGCACTTTCAGCGCTTCACTTAGCCGATTCACACGTGAACTCCCAACTATATACTCGGATTGCCACCGCACACCACACACGAGGGCTTTCTCTTTACGATTCCATCCTCTCATCGATGGATGGTGCGAATTATTCCGCCAGCATAGCGTTTTCAAGCATCACAGCAATCTTCGCACTTGGCATCTCGAGACCCCAGACATCAAGAGTAATCGGGCTAGATCTAGTCGATGATCTGATACAAGTATTCCAGCTTTCGAATGGATGGCGCAAAGTTGTCCAAGCCGCGGGTGATTTGAAACTTCTGCCAAGCTCGACGACGATCACCTCTTTGAATGACGCCAACACTACACCCTGCCTTTCGCTGGACACCCAAAAGGCTTTTGATCGTCTTCACGCACTCAATCAAGGCCAAGATGCAGCAATCTACTCGCCTGCCATATCGGCCCTGAAGTCAGTATTCGCAACATTGGAGGGGACGGCGAATGATAATCCCCATGTGGCCTTGGACTGGGCCGGGGGAATCCCTGAGGGTTTTCTAGATTTGGTCAGCTCGCGGTATGCGCTGGCTCTGGTTATTGTGGCGCATTACTGTGTAGTTCTGCATAGGGCACCGAGAGTGTGGTGGTTGAGGGGCTGGGGTGAAGGGCTCTTTGGAGTTATTTGGAGGCTTATAGATCCTGCCTATCGGGAACCGCTGGATTGGGTGAGAAAGCAGATCGGATTTGCTGTATGAATTGATTGTGTATGTTACGAGACCAGGCATGTGAAAGATCTTGTTGGAATGAGATATTCGGCGCGCAATGCGTGGATCAAATCTATCATGGTTCCGTGTCTAGCAATCCAACAATCGCGTCACTCCCTGCCCATCCTCTCTTAATTACCTCGTGATATACAAAGCTCAGTTTGAAGCTATTCAAAACTGGAGACCATCCCGCTCAGTCCTCTCCCGCAGATGTCCAGCTCCGTCCACCCTGTCTGCTATCAAGCAAGAAGTTTCCCTCTCTGACGTCTCTCAGGCGCCGTGCATCACGGACAAGCCGCCCCGGATAAACCAACAAGAAAATGATCATAACAACAAACATCGGGCCAGCATCACAAGCATACAAAAATGCCTCATGCGAAACCACATAGCCGCCAGCTCCCTGCAGATACTCAACTGTCCTCACCACGCCTCGAACAATCATAAGCAAAGTGATCACCTCAATAGCTCTCAAATGCCTCTCCCACCTCACCTCCGGATTCTTGACGAGTATACTCGGAGGATCCTTCTTAACCCTCCTATGTACGTGCCAACACGTTAATATAAACAACGACAGAGCCACAATCTGCGTAACCAGTCCACCGAGGAGAATAATCCTCGCCCTTTCAATCAACGCCGGATCTCCCGAAGCAGGCAACGTCGCGCCGATGAACTGGCTGATGATACACCCGACGTCGATCAACACGTATATCTTCGTCATCCACCGGATGCTGATGAGGGAATGTTGCTGCGCCTGCAGCGCAGTGATGATGCGTCCGAGACTCATGTACACGCTTGCGGCGAGGAAGGGCGTCGCGACGAGGATGAGCAGGTTTTGCTGGATGAAAGGTCCTACTTTCGTGGGGTTAGATGATGCGAGGGCGCGGCCGTAGTAGCCGAAGGTTTCGGCTGGACGTGGAGGGTTAGCTACTATGGAAGGAGGGGAGGAAGTTGAGATTCTTTTTACCAATGCCGCCAAGAAAGAAGGGGATGAAGAACCAGGCTCGTTTCCAGAACAGGTAGATCAGATGGCAGAATGCAGCGAGTCCGAATAGAATAGTAAAGGTATACCCTGCGGCTTTGTTGGGGCGATATTCGAAGAAGACGATTTGCGTGCCATTGACGATGGGTCCGAAGGGACCATTCCCTGTGTTGTTCATGGTGTCGTTGGACGAAGATGTCTCTTTCTCCCCGAGGTTTAGAAATTCGAGAAGTCGATAGATGATTCCTGAATTGCGTGACTCTTTGTGCTTGCAGTTGCTTTGAACCAGATATCGCCCCGGGAGAATTCGAGGAAAGTGACGAAGGGCTGACAGAAAAAGGTAGAAGTCAGACAGAGTACTGTTAGATACATCAACTCGAAAACCCAATTCCGAAGCATGCTTTTTGTATCGTCCTACGGCATGTCTTCGGGTTCCACTGCTCATTCTCTCATTCCTAGTTGGCTGTGCTCGTTCTCGTAACTGGATTGCAAGATCTGCCGCCTCGCTAATCGCTTCTTCATCAGGGGTAACTCGTTTTCGCGTATAGAATTACCCAGATGGGACTAGGACAGAAAATTTGCTTGCAAAATGAAGTGTCACTTCTACCTATGTTGCATGGACGATAAAATGATTTTACTAATTGACTTGCCCAGGATTTCAATATTCGATGTCCCCATTATGACTCACGATATCAATTAATGGAGTCTTTAGTCAAATCGTGTTCTTATCAAATAGCTATTCTCTTACATTTAATAATAAATGCTAATTTTTTTGGGTGTAATATACTATTCACTACAACAAGTTCGAAGCTAGATTTAAGTTCCCAAGATTTATATGTTCGTCTAGTCAGATGACTGTTCCCCAAGAATCAGGATTATCGCCTGGTTTGCCACCTGAACGGGCAACCTCGCTTAAGGATGCTGCTGCCTTGAGCACAACCAACGTTCACAATAAATACCACAATCAGTTCCCAATTCATCCATCCGACATTCATCCCCACATTCAAATCGAAAATCAAAGTTTCTCACGTGGAAACGACTCAAGATGACCCCCGCACAGAACCAAGTTTTTGCTCTCCCAGAAATCGTCGAAAACATCCTGCTTCAACTTCCACTCCGGGATTTGCTCGTCAACGCCCAACGAGTATGTCATGGCTGGAACGAAGTCACGAAAAGTCCCACTCTTCAACAAGCCCTCTTCTTCGAACCTTCTCCACAGTCACAAACTACGGATCCAACATTCAATCCCCTCCTCCAAGAAGTTTTCAAGCCATGGTTCACCGCAGAACAACGAAAAAGCAGATACAATCGCGGGGAGCAATTCTTGGCTCTAGACTGGAACAGCAGCGACGCAAAAAGAGAGGCATATAGAAAAGAAGAAGCAAGCTGGCGTCGAATGCTTCCCATTCAACCGCCCGCTACTGTCTTTCAAATAGACGCCAAGACATACTCTATGGGTGGGACTTTTCGCGAAAGAGGCGAGCTGACAATTACCGATGGAGTGCGTATGGGTGTGCTTTATGATTACGCCTATGTCGCCGTGGCGTGTCCGATCTCGTCTTTTTGGGTGGAGTGGAATATGTTGCCTAGGGTTGATGCTTATGATAGCGATCAGTTTGACGTGAGAGGAAATTCCAAGGAGGACGGTCCGATGGTGACGTTGCATACGAGGCATACGATTCAATGTTGTGTTGATGATGTGCCAGATATTCCTTGGCAACTGGAGAGTAAGGGGTACAAGAAGTTGGATATCCCTTCGTGGGACGAGGGTGAGTCCGGATAGGGAAGAAGTTTATGTTACATGTCATTCTTTGTTCTCTCTAACACATTCCCTAACATTAATACTCTATTTCACTGCAATTATGTAAAGTATAAAGCTTTTGCTTACAGGCTTGCTTTCGGCTTTGGGAAAATTCTATCTAAAAATTCACATTTCTAATACTCTCTAGATACAGTATCGATTGAACATGCTTTCGAATTGAACAATCAACCGCTGTTGAACCGACTTGGTCAAAAGTATGTATCTCTCTCTGTCAGTAACAGTATCACCCTTTGTTTAAGTGACCTATATCTCCCTTAAAACCGTCACCGTATGCTCTACTATATCTGTCATTTTCCGATCTGGCCAAGGACATCTCGTATCCTATATGAGGTTGGTACTCTGCAGTGTCCCGAATGTGACTGAAATATGCGAAAATACATTCGGCGCTGTCAGCGGATTCAGCGGATTCAGCGCAATCCGCGCATTTTGCGCTCGCTGCGGACACGACATAACAAAAGCGAGAACGATGGTCGACATTGCTCGATTGTGGGCCCACTGTAACAAACAAATGATACCAATAGTTTACCGTGCAGAAACTTCGAAGAGCTCATTCCCCACGGTCAACTCCGGATGTGTTTCTGTACAGTGCTGCAGAAGTCTCCCCTGGGCTTCTCGAATGGAAGTTTGCGATGAAAATGTCCCTCAAACTACGTCATCCTGAGAATATGTTTTTCTCTCTCGTGATCATCCTGATAGAACAATGTCACTTCTCAATTACAGGATAGGAGACTACTACTGCACTTGCTGCATTTTCGACGAAGGTCATTTCAGGGTTAGCGAGATATCACGTGCATAGAACCGAATCCTTTACGTGACGTGAATCTGTTGCAGAAATTCTCTCATGATACTTACTTCTAAGTAATTGGTGTTTGTTCTAGTTACTTAGCCGTTATCGAAGTCTCCGTCATCGCTGGCTTGTCTTTGGGCTTTGTGACCATGGCGTTGAGGGATCCACTTTATGCTGGAACCCTCTTCTCTGAGTGGGTTGTGCTCATGATCTTACTTGCATTCTTGGCTTCCACGCCTGTCACCAACAATGATGATATCCTTCTCGACACCGGGCTTCAAGCCGTGACATACTATTGGTGATCATTTACAGCGCGGGAGAGTTGGGAGAATTGTCGAGGACTCGATTTGACATTCTTCATTGCACTGAGATTTGACCAAGGTGTTGGAGTTTCAGTAGCATAGAAATTGAGTCTAATTGCCTCCATATCATTAATACATTTACGTGAACTCCAGACCATCTACTAACAGTACGCATCCGCCTGTATATCTACAAATCATACAAAATCTATGCCAAAGACCGAGGCGGCATAGGACCCATCCCATACCCCTCCTCCTGCGCACCATACCCACAATAAGGCTCATATCTCTCAGCCCCAGCAACCTCTCCATATCCAGCTCCCGGAGTCGGCGTAGTCGGCCTCTCCATCTCATGTGCACCATCCATCAATCCACCCTCGGGATCCAGAAGCTTGGCAACCGCTTTCATTTGCTTCTTCCTCTGCTTCTCAGCTTTCTTTTCTTTTCTGCTCATCTTTGGGAACTCTGCGTTTTCTCCCTTTAAAATTGTGCCTGGATGCGTGATACACATTATTGTCACTGCGATGAACATTGGTGTTGCATCGAGACAGTAGAAGAAAGCTTCGTGGTATGGGAGAGGATTACTTGGGTCTTCGCCTCGAGCGTACTCTACCAGGCGGTATATGATACGGAGCTTTGTTTGTCAGTCTGTGGCAAAGAGCAAGGGAAGAGGGGCGACGAACAGTAATCAATGCCAAACTCCCATAAAGTGTAAACAACAATCTCTTCCACCCTTTCTCCACAAACTGTCCGCTTCGTTCCAGCTTCAACATCTCTCTGTGGAACATGATTGCCAACCCGGTAAATACACAGATGAAAAATTGCTGGAGTCCGATTCCACCCATGTAGATATGGATTCCGAGATGGAAGGTGGAGGGCTTGACGTTCGTTCCAGAGACGATCATGCCACCGCCAAGCTGAACCAAGAAGGCGATGATGTCGAGCCAGACGAAGTATCGGGAGAAGCGGGAGCCGGGGATGTGGAGGAGGGATTTGGAGGGGAGGAAGAAGTGGACCATGCGGCCGAGAATCATGTAGTCGAATGCGTTGATTACTGTTGGTTGTTAGCAGTGGATAAGGTCAAAGGGAGAGGAAGAACTTACGAAGAGGGGCAAGTAGGACCAGAAGAAAGGAGTAAGTGTATAAATTGGTATTTTGTTGGTGCTTTGTTGAGATTGTGCGCAGGATGAAAGACGCTGCCTCCCAAATACAGCCCATTATTATCACCCAACAGAATTTCTGTCATCCACGATCAGTATTTTGAATCTAATCTGTACATGTCATAGGTCGTACCTTGTGGAATTTTGCAGCTTGGAATATGTGAAGGGCCGTGACTGTACTGAATAAGAACGAGAACAGGACAGCGGCACCAAATGATGGGTAATATTCGTAAAGTGCATTGCAAGCTGATGGGTCGACATATCCGTTTTTATCTGGTACGGCTGTCGTGCAAGTTGCTGTCGCGGATGCAACTGTAGTGCTCGCAGTGGAGGAGATTGTAGACGTCATTTTGAATAGATTGCAAGAGAATGGGAAGTGAGAAACTGAGAACTCGATTACCACTAGAAGCCTTCAATGAAAGTAGAAAAGACTATATACTTTGTTCACAAGCATGAAAGTTGGTACAATACACAGAGCTGACTGCTGCGCCTGACAAGGTATAGAATCCAAAGACCTGGTGGACCCCTTGACAGCCCTTGCAATACGATCAGTCAAATCAGCCCATTGCACTTCGTTCCATCCTGCAGATCTTTTCCACGACCTGGGTACTTTCATCCCCAATAATTTTAGGCACGGCTCATATGCAGGATAGAGGCTCAGGTCAAGCATCAGCCCTGTGTGTACGAATAATTGCTCAAAGGGGTAAGCTTTAGGTTGGCTAAGCACAAGCGAGCGTGCCAATCGCGTGTGTCCGCAATTTACAACGGCACGCGATTGATCGACAACGCCCATGCAGGCGCATTGACAAGGCGTTTCCTGGAGAGGAGAGCTAAGCCTCACTATAAAATTGTTAACTTGCCTATTGATATACACTAGGCCTAATAAACACAGCTAGGATATTGATATGAGAAAAGCATGATTCACCTGGACATCGTGACTCAAAAGACGAAAACATGTGCTCAATGAAAAACATAAAATCCACAGAAGGGAATGAAACCTAGGGATCAATCACAAAGTCTTTTGAGAAGCTCATGAACAAGAAAGACTTGACCGAAACGCGGGGAACAGACACAATCACAATCACGAGAAACATGGCACACGCTGACAGGAAGACGAACTTGGTAAAACATTGGATCGAAGCTGGGACCTGCCTAGCTCTCAGCGCAAATAGCTAGAGATTTATCTCGAGAAACACATGTACCCCAGTACGACGACAATCAAAACCTCCTCGCCGCGACCGAATATCGTCTCGGTGCGCCATAGCAAGTCTTACCTCTCTGGCGTTGGATTCAGTGAGCTCCGGCGTGGGTATTCCTCGGTCTCAGCGGCCGTAGTAAGCATTGTTCATGTACTCAACCGCTCGTGTTTGTCTTTGAACAGCAAGAAGAAGGCGCCACAAAGGCTCGTGTGGGTCGTACCCCCAGCCGGTCTCTACTCGCCCTTTTTCTATAATTTTCCGGAATTGATCTCGAAAAGAAGATCCGCCGCCAAAACATCGCTCGTAGTTGCTAATGCTTCTTTCGAGCTCAACGATTAATCGGTTGGTGTCATTCGAATACATTGTAAGGACCTTGTAGTATGTGAGAAGTGAGTGAGCTGATTGGTGTTGGATTTGGTTTTCGATCGACTTAGACTTGATGTTCGATCAGAGATCTTGGTAGAAAGTGGTGCTGAAAACTTTACCAGAAGACGAGAAATATCTAGTGTTTAAATAGACATGAAACTTGATACTTTTGGGATCATAACATTCAGATTGCTCTGTTCTAGAATCATGGTGGATATACAGACATCTGACATGTAGACCAAGGATCATCATTTACTGATGGGTTCTTAATGTGCATATCTCGAAGGTATGCAGCATGCACACAGGTTTGTGTAATGACACATCCAGTACACACAAGTGCTCAATAACAAAGCCCCACTCATTCCTGGTGGAGTGTAACGGCCCATGACCTCGAGTCAAGAAGAATCCGATCACGTGTTTCTCGGTTAGTGAGCCGAAGCGAGTGCGAGGACCAGCAACCAAAAATCAAAAAATCCCAAAAGAAACATTTCTCACCAAGAATGGCAAAACTTCAGGGGCAGCCTCCGAGATGGGGCCCCTTATCAAAACCCCCCTCGGTTGTCGAGGGTGGGGGGTTTTATTCGCGATCGATCGGTCGGATTGGCGTGTGCAACATTGTTGCTCGGGCCAAGCGTGAACCACTGAACCACCGCAGCCCGTTGATGACCTGAACTACCTGCCTAAGTAGCCGCGTTCAACGGGCTGGTGACAAGGAATTGCGTATTTAACTTTATATGGGCCGAAAAGGCAAGAGCGACGAAAGCGACTAGCTTCTCCTGGCGCTAAGGATAGCCTTGTATCAACAATTCAACAACAGAACGGTGCTGGCATGATCAGCAAAGCTTGATGGGGATCGATCTGTAATGTGTTTATTGTATCTCGATCGTGTATATTCACTGCAGTATGATGGCCTTCCGGCAGCAACACAGCATTGGGCGGCACCAAATGTCAACAACTACTTGCGAAGAACGCGACAGACATCATCGATGCTTCAATTAGTGCACAAGTGTGCAGTCCTGCGGATTTCCAAGCTCGCGTATCAAATGTACCTTTGTTGTCCTCAAGGCCTGATTCTCGATGCCACTCTTGCCATGCTTCTTTGCTTGTGCTTTCGCCCCAGATAAGAGCATCAGCAAGCTGCTGCAAGCAAGCTATCGATATTCGAAGTTGAGTTCCAAGAAAGCGGAAAGGAAAGATCAACTAGATTCTGACGCCTGCACAATCTTGCACGCTGCCAGAGCAGGATGTCCAGATGTTGAAAGGCAGACGGGACACAGAACCGAGACTCATCACGTGATGTGGTACAATTTTTCCAAATTCCCCTTAAGTCTTGTCTTGGTCTTGATCTTTATCTTTCAGAGAAACAAACATGCCAGAGTCGAATAGAGAAGACAACGAGGGTGATCATTCATTTCGTGCAGATCTCATTGCCCTTGACTTCGAGCAGCATCAGAAAGCAGACCACCGTCTTGAGAACAGCTCCAATGGATATTGATTCAAACATAAGTGTGACATCTGAGAACAAGTCTTAACAGGAACATAAGTCTATTTCAGACAACACTTGTTGCTACGAAAGAACAGAACAGCGCAAGCTACCAAGGGCAGTTGTCGTAATTCAAGTGAGCGGCAAGAAGACATGAGAGCAAGGTGGGAACAAGGTAACGTAACATGATCATACAACAGACTCAAGAGACTGTGATACTTCGTCTCCTTCTATGGAGGAAAGGCAGCGAGCATAAAGGAAGTGAAGAGAAGCTTTCAAAGCACAGTGAAGGATGTGCTGTCGCACGGGCCACAGCCGCTCCATCCTTGCCTACACGTGATCACATCTACTTGAGACTTCCAACGGTTGACTTTCTTTTCTTTTTGCAATTCAAGCTTTTATTTCCTGGTCGGGCGGCATATGCGACTTTCTGAATATTCGAGTCATCCGGTAGGAACCCGAAAGCGGAGCATGAAGTCTTGTCCAATGAAAAACAATGGGCCGTAATATCAGTAAGCTTCGAAACTTCCCCACTCTTGAATGCAGAATGGAGATAACAAAAGCCGCAACCTCAATGCATTTTTCTTTTGTCATCTGCAACGACCGCCACCATGACCGTTATACAAGAATCGAGTCCGAAAGTCGACGAGACGTCTCCGCTGCTGGCCACGGAGCCTTCGAAGCCTAAGAAATGGGGCAAGTCAGTTGTGTATTGCACATTGTTGTGTGGTTTCCTGGTCACGCTTTCATTTAGCGTTACCCAAGTCCCGTAAGCACTTATTTAAGTTACAAAATATGGGAGCCTTCAAGCTGATAAGCCTAGTATGATTTATGTCTTTCGTCTCATGACTTGTGATGCCTATTATGAGACGCATCCAGAACCAGGACCAGGTTTTGACCGCTGTTCAAACCACGAAATCGAAGCCGGCACGGCCCGAGCTGTGTCTTTAGTCGGAGCTTCAACCACTTTCTTTGGCGTCATCAATCTTTTCGTCACAGGATGGAGTATCAAAAGATTCGGGATCAAAACTTCTCTCGCAATCCAAGTCTTCTGGCCTGCTGTTCGTCTCGCTGTCCAAAATGTCGGTGTCGATACTGGAAGTGGCACGGGGATCCTTATCATTCAGCTGTCGCAAATCATCACCATCATCGGAGGTCCCGCTGGGTACTTACTTTCACTGAATTCATATATCACAGAAATTGTCAGTCATGAAGAACGAACTGGGGTTCTGGGGCAATTGCAAGGCTGCGCCATGTTTGGAAATGCACTTGGATACTTGGCTGGAGGTCTACTTGCCGATTGGATGAACATCGCTGCTCCATTCAGAGTCACTCTCATGCTTTTTATACTTTCATGCATATATGTTCTCCTAGTCTTACCTTCTATTCCCAAGAGCGAGAATGTGCCAGGGCCTGCCTCGAAAGGAATCACCAAGTTCTTCGGCCCACTCAAGACGTTCGCTCCTCAAAAATGGGTCCTGATAGATGGACGCACCCAACGCGAATATGGAGCAGGTCTCTTAGGAATTGGTGTCTTCCTAGGAGTCTTAGCAACAGGCTACATTCCCGTCCTTCTCCAAATGTACGCCACAGACATCTTCGGTTTCGGAACAACAGCAAACGGCTACCTCGTCGCCACAAACTCCCTGATCCGAGGCCTGTTCCTCACCCTCGCCTTCCCCCGCATCATCACTGCCGGACGAAAATGGCTCGAAAGCAAAAAAGAAACCTCAGACACAGAATTGAACCCCTCCAAACCGCCCACGCAACCAGAGCCCACCATGGAACCGACTCAAATCGACGAAGTAGAAGCCATGGAGAACGAAGAAGAGGCCGTTGAACCCTTGGCAACGGATGAGAAAGAGACGTTCCAATTCGATCTCTTCTTTACGCGGTGGAGTCTCATCGCTGATGGCGTGTTGACTGGGGCCGCTTCTTTTGTGACGGAGGGTTGGCAAATGTATCTCATTGCCGTTATGCTCCCGTTGGCTTCCGGGACAGGATCTTCGGCCAAGGGCACGATTTTGCAGATGTGTCCTGCTTCCGAGAGGGCGGATGCGCTGAGTGCGATTACGCTTGTAGATATGGTTGCTAGGCTTACTACCAGTAAGTTTCGCTTAAATGAGGTGGAAATGATGAGACTAACTTTTTCTGTAGCCACGGTCTTTGGGTTGATTTTCGCTGCATTTGCGGATATTGGACAGACGTATTTGGTGTTTACTTGTAATGCTGCCGTGGCGCTCTTGGGGTTCATCGTGTTACTGTTCTCACGTTTCCCACCGGATGGAAGCAAGAGATTCGTAGAAGAGACACGCGAACCGCTTCTTGTGGAAAATGAAACGGAGTGATCTGTTTTAGGATGTCATGGAGTTGGCGAAATTGTTAGGAAAGGTAGAAAAGGTATAGACGGATGGTATATGGTTGGTTTAGAAAGATTGTTGATTATGTAGGTGGCGTTAGGGAGTTGGTAATGGAATGAATTGAGAATTATCTTCGTCTCAACAAGGTCCCTTTCGAAGCAACCTTAAATACAACTCAAACAGCTATAATAATACCTCCAGCGTGACTAGATATAGCAAGTTAGGAGACAGGAATGCTTCAAAAACCATACAGTCGACAACGAATTAGAAATTGTACGAAGAATTCTGCAGTGTCTTGGTGCCCCACCATTGTTTTACTTCAAATCCGAAATACTTCAACACCTTTCCTCGGTGCGAGTACCCCTCAACAGTCACATCCACAAGCGACAGCAGCATAAAGAACATCGCTTTTCTGAACATTACTCCCCTGGGTATCGTCTGATAAATCGAATGCCTATCCAACATTCAGATTCCGTGCAACTCCATTGCAAATTGAGCATCCCCGCCCAAATTCTTCCTCACTTTCGTCGTGCAGCACCGAATCTCCATACCAAACATTCTTCATAACTTCAGATATCACGATTTCTCCTTAGCAAGCTGCGGACTACTCCCATCCATCTCAAACCTCTCCGAGCCAATCGGATCATGAAGTTTCTTCTCCTCATCATGAAGTTCAGCCACCGGCCTCACAGCCGAAACCTCAACCGGCCCCGCTGGCGGCGTGTGCCCATTCCATTTCCCATCCGCATTAACAAACATCCTGCCCTCTGGTGACACAGGACTCTGGCTCGGCGTGCTCTGACCCGCACTCCAACTATTCTGACTCTGCAGCGGCGACGTGGGGCTATAATTCGTTCCCAGCGGTTTATTCCTCGGGTCATACGGCGTACAGATGAACCTGAATCGCTTTACCTGCTTCTTTGCTATCTTGGCGATTTGTTCCGGTGTGGCGTCTTGTGGTGCGTCGACGATTACCTCGCCGTTCGTCTTGGGCGGTTCGAGCCAGAGTTGGATGCCGCGCTCCAGGAAGACGCCCTCGTTCCATTGTCGCAATGTTGCTCTCAAAGGTCCTTCTACAGCTAACTTCTCCTTCACTTTCTTGGCGACGGCTTTCTTGTGCACGGATTTACCGGCGTAGTACCCTACTACGGGGGCGAAAACGAGGAGGAAGGGCGACGTGAGCGTCCCGGTCGTGACGCCGGTTGTCCACGCTGCTGCGTCTTCGGCGAATGTCAGTTTGGCGGCGTTGATGACCTCGGTGGTGAATTGGAGCCATTGGTCGGGAGTTACTCGTAGGTCGCGAAGGCGGGAATTGTAGGGGAAGTTGGAGGAGAGAGAGTCGTTTTCCGTTACTATGGAGAAGGGACCCCATGGTGGAATGTAAGGTGCTTGAGGTTTCTGTTCGGGGAGCTCATGTCGACTTTTGGATTTGTTAGTGATCTGCTCTGTCTTTGTATCTGAATGCTGGACTTACAATTGTGTGTTTGGAGGGGCATTTGTATTGCCTCCTCCCTCCCATGTGGATGGCAATTCTGCTGAGAATTGTGGTGGTGGGGACTGTTGGTAAGCTGGGGATGGACTTGTTGGTGTTCCCATTTTGTCGTGATGTTGGATATCGACCTCACCACGTACTGAAAGGTATACAGAAGTGGCTTGAAAAAAATCTGCGCCCACTTGAAACGAGTGTAGCGGAAGGTCTCCTCGAGATATTCTTTCCTCCGAAATATTTTTAAAAAAAAAACAATCGAGAGGAGAAAGAAGCTTTGGGATGATCGTGCTTGGCAGGCTGACCTTAATTCTCCACAGCTGCACAGCTGATTCTCGTTTCAGCGTGCACCAGGGGTCTGAACGTGCGCCGTTATACCCTAAATGGGGGTCTCCAACAGTTGGAATTCACACCAGTCGTGATCTCCAGGGTCTTGATTGGCGTGGTCGTACGGTCGCTTCGGGTCACATATCACAAAAATACTACCCTGACACCCCCTAGCTGTGCCGCCAACACTACCTAAAGATCAACGCTCTGGAGTTAGTGTCGATCTCGACGGAGCCACTGAATTTGACGACGCTGATTGCGAGTCTCGGGACATGACATCAAGGTGCTCAATGCAGAGAGCGTCGATCTATGCTCGTTACGGAAGTATTTCGTATGGTCGGTGTACTTTCTACCGGATGTGTTGAAGCTTCGGATTGCTCAAAATTTCCATAGGGCCGGGAATTTGAACCCAAGCTGTCGGTTCAAAGTCGTGGAGATCATTTTATCCCCGTAGTGTCTCGCCTTACACCACAAACGCCTGAACCGAGACCATGGCTTTTCTGTCCTGTGTTGCGGAATCAACCTCACCACAGGGAATTATCAAGTGTACGAGAGTGGACTTATTTTTCAATTTCCCTTGTTTCAATGATTAGCAAATTAGATGGACAGCATGGCGTGATATGGCATCCAAGTTAGCTTTGCTGCATCGAAGATGTTTTTTAGAAACAGTACCAAATATTCCGCGGTGTGGTGGAAGTCTGAAGCAGCAAATAGAGGAATGTACTACATTCCAATCTCAACGATGGCATTCTCACACGCACGCCGAAGACATCTTTGTTTCCCTTGAAACCAAAGACTAAGTTGGCTCGACATCAGGGCTTTCGCAAAGCAGTGTGGCGTTGCGCCTAAATGTACTTATCTCGAAAATAGAAAACTTGAAGATGATCTGGAGGATATGATGGCTGAACTCACAGTCTTAGACAGCGGGCAGCTGCTAGAATACTTGAGGGTCGTCTTGGGCGCTACTTTGTCGAGTACAGCATCAATACTTTCCGTGTCAGCCATCCTTGGACGTTATATTTGCACCAAGGTCTTTGAGGCTCCATTTCGGCGCATAAGACCACTGCTCTCTGTTGCAGAGAGGGACGGCGTCCTACCGCTATCTGACGAATACTGTCCAGATATATGCGGTGATAGTGTTTTAAAAGATGTGTACCAGAAGCTCTCAGATGGTAAGCGGATCACCTCATTAAAATATCAAACTAACCATCAAAGTCAACGAGACCAGAGCTCAACTCTGGAGAAGCGACATGATGTCTACCTTGGATCCTACCCTGGTGGATAACGGATTATCAAATAAAACCCGAACACGAGAAGCTGCCGCCGAACGACGAACGGAAGCTGCTTATGAATTGACGGAAGCGTTCTAAGAAGAGGCGTCAAACTTCTGTTTGTTGATGAGTACGCTGTCGGAAGCTACGGTACAGAAGGTTATCTAGAATTGCAGGCTATCTTCCAGAAAGCACTTGAGATATCTGGAAAATTGTGGAAAGGACGAACGATCTTGAAGTGCGAGTATCTCGATGATCTCAAGCACGAACCCTTCAAGTTCTCATCTGAAGTAATGGAAGCGCATGCATTTCATAAGCTGGGATTGGGGGGAGATGATGATCATCGCCTTGATGATATTCCTATCCGTCTTGTGGTATTCCTAGCTATTAAAGTCTATGGGAACAGCAATAGAGAGAACTACTCTGATAGTCGGGTCTGGTGTAAAGCGGTGGTCTGGATGGATGAATGAATGAATGCGATGGAAGTTCGGTCCTAAATTTGAATCTTCCTCTGTTGAATAGCCAAGGCAGTGCATGCGATTGTTTTCGATATGAAATTTCAGAGCATGCTTGTCAAGATTTGCAGGCTGCTGCAAGCTCCACTGGGACTGAGTTGTACATACTACTCTTAGAAATGTCGATCCAGCGAGGAGGACCAAAGAGAACATTCATGATTTCGCTGAAGTTGTGTTCTGGAGTGTCGCCAGAACCTAGGTAAGAGATGGCGACCTGCTGTGGCAATCAGTATCACATGACTACAAGATAAGATAAAAATTTAATGAATGTCGATCCCTATAATTGAGTTTTAATCAACTATCATAGGCTTTCTTTCAAGCCAATCTTGGTGAATCTATCTGATTGTCTGGTGTTGGCGTGAGTTGCTCAAGTTGCGAGATTCATGCCTCAGGCTGAAAGCAGCTGGGCAGCCTCGCAGTTTCGACAACAAAAATTTCGAGCTTCAACAAAGCACATCCAGCACTGCACCGAGTCAGCACCCTGCAACTGGCTTTCTTCTATTCTCGTCTTCCTTTTCATATCCGAATGATACATTCCCTCATTACGTCGCAGACCCCGACTTCGCGCCTCAATTGAGGCCCCTTCGCCATGCCTCTCCACCCTCCCTCTCATCCGTCCCTCACCCACGTCCGAACCTTCACCTGCACAGCACAGAATCTCGCAAAATCCACGAAGCAGCGACTCAAGTACGAGCATACCGCTGTGCCACCATACCCGTATGGCCCCTCACAAATCTACAAACAATCCAATTTTGGTCTCTACGGCACGCAGAAGATTCGATTCGGAAACATGGTCTCAGAGAAGAACGAGATCAAAACGAGGAGATACTGGCGGCCGAATGTACAGTTCAAGCGATTATGGAGCGAAGCGTTACAAAATTACATCAAATTGAGGATCACGACGAGAGTGCTGAGAACTGTAGATAAGGTTGGGGGACTAGATGAGTACCTGTTGGGGGAGAAGGCTGCGCGAATAAAGGAGCTGGGAATGGGTGGGTGGAAGCTGAGGTGGCGGATCATGCAGACGAACGCGGTGAAGGAGAGATTCAGGTTGCAGAGGGAAGCGTACGGGTTGCCACCGAAAGTGGACGCTCCTACAAGATGGAATGGTCAGAAGGCTACGAAGCTGCAGGTTGCCGAGGAAATCCGGGAATTCGATGCAGACATCGCGAAGGGGCAAGAACTCGAGATCGGTGAGGATATGGAGGAGCAAGTGGTGGAACCTGGGTCCATGCAGGAAGAGCCTATGAGGTCGGAGAAGGTGGTCTTATAGATCATCGATCTGTGTATATCGACTGTAACAATATCCGTTCATGTCAGGCTGCCCTCTGGTTTTGGACTTTGAACCCCCGTGTCGTCTTGTATTCCTATGACTGCCGAGTGGCCTATTGAGCTGCATGCCTTTTATTTTCCTGTCTTTTGATCGGGCAGTGTCGAAGTGGCATTGGTGATCTTGCAAGCACTCTCGCTACTGTTGGCATTTATTCGTTGATTTTGTCCGCATGATCTTTCCGGTTGTACAACCAGCATATGCGTTGTTCATATGCAATTAACCCGCCTATTGTATATCAAACCCAAAGCATGTCTCAATCAGCCTTTGCTATCGTCGTTGCGTTGTCTGTTGCAATATTTCAATATGTATTGTATCAAGTGCGAGAATATTCTCAATCTCGATATTCTCATGGGAACCTCTCAAGGAGTCCAAGCTGTAGGCCAAGATGCACCACAGCCGTACCCGCACCATGAGAGCATTTCAACACTTGCACTCTCAGCTAAGGTAGGTTGTGCTCTCTGCAAGGTTGTGCTGAAGAGTGTGAGTAAATATCATCTGAATCGGTTGGGAGCACTGCACGGTGCTAAAGCGCAAATATATTTTGAGCTTTCCCGGCAAGATGCCCTCTGCTTCCTTACACAACGACGTTCTTTCTGGGATGCTACTACTTTTCGGCGCCTCGAATCGTATGCTTGTGAAGGTGTGACCCCAGTACGTGAAGCTCTTCAAACTTTCCGCTGAGAAATGCAAGCGATGCTGTCTCGAAACTTGTTCCAAATAGGTTCGCCAGGCGACCGCTAGCGCAGGATGTTCGTGGAAAATATTGCTTCGATATTATCAGATTCTGGTTGCGGACATGTCTCGATGAACATAAAAAACGCTGTATTACAGAAGAGTGGACATTACCAACCCGATTGATTGATGTTGGAGAAGTTGGCGATGCATTCGTGAAGCTACATATCTCGAGCGGTGAAACTGGACGCTGACTAAGTCTGAGTCATTGCTGGGGAAGTAAAGATGAGCTTGTTACTAAGAAGGAGAATCTATGGAAGATGTGTGATGGCTTGCCTGTCTCGGCGCTCCCCCACACATTCCGAGATGCAGTCATTATTACGAGACGGTTGGGATACCGTTACCTCTGCAAGATTGCCTTTGCATTTATTATGGTCGATCCCGAATGAAATACCGCAGAAACTTGAGGGTCGGACCTTTGTTTTCTAGGGGGTTACATTTTGTGATAGAAGAGTTCTTTAACCAAATACTTACAGGACCCCATCAAGAACATCAAAAAGCAAGCAAACAGACTCAAACTATATTCGCTAGCAATAAATCCAATGAGCCGTTATATATTGATACTTATTGGCAAGCCTTAACAAGTACTTCGACATTAAAATATCGATATGAGCGTTTTCTATGTCCGTCTTTGAACCAATTAAATTTGCAATAAATCTGGACCTCACTAACGTTTATATCCGTATTTGGACTTAAGTAGTCGCTGTTCTAACCTGAGCCGAGCCCTGAGTCCTGGATCATGCATAGGGGGATCCTTTTCTGGCCACCTCGCGAGTCGGTTGTAGTTTCCATGTTGCCTAAATATAAATCTTGCCGATGTCTGTTGGTTTGGAACACTGCCGTCTTTGTGAACCTATCAAGATGTCGCGATGGCGTTCAGTGGAGGGTCGATTCTTCTCCATCTTTGCAAGAGCCGATTCTGGACCCCTTGTCAACCCGAGCCGCACAAAACGACGACCGAGTTTCCCATATAAAAGTGTTCACCCGGTAACGGGCCAAATTCGGCAATAAATTATCATATTTAATTTTTATTCGGTTTATTAACAACTTTTCTTTTCTTTATATTATATAGAATTAATTGATTTATCGAAATTTTGAATAAAACAATAACATGTATTAGATATTGATACATGCCTCTTAGGTTAAATTACTATTCAATTTTATTATTTGGAGAAGAAGAAAAACTTCACTCCTCCGGCTCAGTCACGTGACTTCATGCCTGAGGCTTCAATGCGACCAACACCGAGTATGCCTAGTTGAAAGCCTCACCAAGTTGTGTTGTGTAGGTCTTTTTTGTCTGCTTCAGCCTTGAAAAAATTATGTTTCTTAAAATCAGCTCATCTCTTCAACGATCTTTCAAGAGCACTCGAGATGTCGTTTGGATGGTCCGCAGGTGATATCGCAGAATGCGTTAAGGTACTTGTCAAGATTGGGAATGCTCTGAAGGAGTCCGGCGGCTCCAAAGCTGAGTACCAGGATGCAGTGAAATTCTTAAGCGGTGTTGAAGCAACAGTCCAGGGAGTGGAAGCCATCCTTCACAACCACCCGGATTTAAAACTCAGGCCCACTTTTGAGGACAATGCGGAAAATTTGTTTGCTGCAGTGACTCACTTCAGAGAAAAAACAGAAAGATACGACACCTCGCTTGGAGTCAATGCCACGGCCTCTAAGGCTAAGAAGGTTTGGAAGGAAATTCATCTTGCGCTATTTGGGCATATTAAGGAGTTGGAAGTTGCCGTTTCGCATCCTCAAAATGTTCTGAATGGTTTGATTGTCCTCCAAGTACTGTGAGTGTTATTATCAATGGGAAAGATCACTCAACTAAATAGAGCTAGGGATACCCTTGTCGACATGTCCAAGAAGCCCACGCTTTCTCCTCAGCAACTCCAAGATTCCACCGAGGAGATATCGAGAAATTTTCCCCCTCTGATGACTGCCATCGAGTCCTTACGCTCAAACATTGAGGCAGAATTCATTACTATCCAGCAAACCACCGATAGCCACGTGCAGAGGCTCGATCAGATTCTTCCGAATCTACCTGATCTGATCATGTTGCAAAGCTCAATCTCAGCACAAGCACAAGCACAAGTAGATGTTGAAGCACAAGACCTTTGGCGGAGCAAATTCCAGATTTCCATCACAAGAATACAAGCTGAAGTCGAAAAGCATTTTGAAGCTCTTCAAGAAATAAGGCAGGCACAAGAAGCTCACCATCAACAGAATATACAGACCGCATTACAAGCATTTTCGTGGAGCAATGCATTTCGGCCTCCTGCATCCCGACCTGCTGTAAGAGTGATCAGGAAAACTGTAATACTGAGTTCGGGGCCTGCTCGAAGCACCCCGGCGACAGGAAAAGGCTCTTCTCGAGGAGGCAGTTCCGGAGGAGGGAATTCTGGGGGGAATTCTGGAGGGAATTCCAGAGATGCTAGTTCTCAGAACGCTGTTTCTCCGGGAGAAGGCTCAAGAGGAGGATCCTCGGGGGGCGGTAATTCTCGACGTGGCAAGACTCGAGGCCAAGAAAGCTCAAGAGGAGGTTCCTCAACAGCTACTCAGTCCCGAGGAGGATTCAACAAGGGAGGATCATCTAGGGGCGGTAGTTCTCAACGCGGTAATGCTCGTGGAGGAAGCTCAAACAAAGAGCCTTCGAGAGGCGACAATTCTCAGGGGAATCTGTAAGGAGGGAACACTCAAGGTGGCAGTAACGCTCGGGGAGGGAGTGCTCGAGGAGAAAGTACCCAAGGAGGTGTTCGAGGTGGTAACAATGCTCGAGGAGGGAGCGCTCGAGGAGGGAGTGCTCGAGGAGAAAGTACCCGAGGAGGTGTTCGAGGTGGTAACAATGCTCGAGGAGGGAGCGTCCGAGGAGGGAGTGCTCGAGGAGAAAGTACCCGAGGAGGTGTTCGAGGTGGTAACAATGCTCGAGGAGGGAGTGTCCGAAGAGGGAGTGCTCGAGGAGGAAGTGTCCGAGGAGGGAGTGCTCAAAGTGGTAGTAATGCTCGGGGAGGAAGCGTTGGAGGACGTAATGTTCGAGGACAGAGTATTCGAAGAGGGAGTACTTAAGAGAATAAAGTTAATCTGTTGTAATCGCGACGCTCGCGACGGTGGATGAAAATTTGTTGTGCTTAGAAATCCAACATAATCTTAAGCCAGTGGGGAAAAGTGAACCATCGAAGGGGTCACCGCAGAGGCATGGTGATAGTAGAATGAGACACTAAATTTCGATTTCGTCATGCTTGCTTCTCAAATTCTTTCGTCCAGGGAATAGGTCGACTTCCTTCGGAGTCTTGTCGCGCGCCTCTCTGCTGAATTACCTAGGCAATTGTCCCATTCGAAACACTTATCATGCATTCCTTTCTCGGTTACGAAGATAGTGGCACACTGGGCCAACTATAGGGGCGCACTTTGCACTTCAGACTACTCCTACCTGGAGTGTGCAGATTCGACTACTGGAAATCAAAACTTTTCATGATACCACTCCCCGGGCCAAGCTCGAAACATGATATCAAAAGAACCCCTTTTGCGCAGAGCCGAGCAGATTGGCCAGCACCAGAGGAGACAGATGTCCTTCAGAGACATGGTCAGCTGGCAACGAGCCCCATCCTGGAGCTAGGCTTCTATACAAGATAGAACAACAGAACTCAGAGTATACGAGTGCGAAGTTGCCGACCGGAAGCATGTCGACAGTCGAGAAGTCAATTTGGTAAATGTGTTGGTGGAAAATGCCAACGGTAATCCTTTCGGCCAAGTCTTATCAGCAAAGATCCACCTCCAAAGGCTCTGTCAACCATTTCGAAAATTTGAAGAGACGGAAGGTACTAAACTCCAGGAGCATGGTCTTACATGAGGTCAAAGTCTCCTGGCCATTGACATCTTTCGCTGCTTTCCGGACTATTTAGGACACAACATGCAAGAGTCTGCGATGGCAGACAATGTCCTTGTGCTTGTGCTTCAGGTTGCTCGCTTCGAACACCGGGAGACTTCTTTCAATGCTCATGCCGACGCTGAGGTAACCCTCGAACTTGTAAACGCTCGGCGTACAGCGACGTTTTACTTGGTCCTCCGACTCATTACTGGAACTGATCACGATTACCGCAAGATTAGAATGGTGCGAATTCCAGATTCAGCAGCTGAAGAAGAAGGCTGGTGGGAGATGATGGATATTACCATACTCTAATGGACAGAAATGCCACTTTGAAGCTGCGTCGCAGTCAAGCCCTTGCCAAAGACGGACGTTGTCCGATTCTTAACCGCATATGAGTGCTGTTTTTCTCCCTGCAATTATTGTCAAGTGAGAGCTGTCGAATTGATCGATATCTCTGTGATGCAAATCGAACGGAATTAGGTTCGGACAAGCCATCCCAAGTCAGGTAAGGTTCGACTGCGAGAATTGTGGCGGTCTTTCCGTACTATTCCACAAAAATGATTCCTTCTGCTTGTTAGAATCGAGAGATCCTGCCCAGGCGTTTGAAGAGGAGGCATTGCCAACTCGCAAGTTTGCACTTTTTATAATTAACTGATCAGTTCTCGCCGCGGCGATTATGGGGTATGAGAGAGAAATTACAGTTATTTGAAACAAGTTAAGAGGTGCAAAGCTGTTATGATTCGTTTTAGCCCGTACGTAAACACGCGCTGCTTATCAACTTTACCCCCGCCATTCATGATAGTAGGGTGTTGATGTATGGTACCTTTGATTTTGAATTCTACAGTACTTGCTATTGATGAACAAGCCGGAAATAAGGATTCGATTTTAGCCGCACAACACTTTTGCTCAGTACTTTAGTATTTCAGTATTTTAGTATTTTAGTACTTTAGTACTTTGTTACTTTAGCATTTGAGTACTTTAAAGCTTTAGTTACCAGAGTTTTAAATTCCCAGAGTCTGAGAGTATTAAAGTGTTTAGAGTTTTGAGGCATAGTGATGTAATAGTATAGGTGCTATACTTTGTTGCTATATTGAGGTGTTAAGGTGTTGAGGTGTTGAGGTGCTCAAGTGATAAGATGCTAAAGTGCTCAAGTGCTAAGGTGCTAAAGTCTGAGGGCACTAGGGTTGTTTTCGATTGGTCTCTCGCTATTTATGAATTTTTGCACTAAATACAGGTGTTCATGTATGGCTAATTCATTTACACATTAGGGCGCGATATATATAGACCCTTCGCTATTCATGAATGGTGGAGGGTTTAGTTTACAAGAATCAGGTGTTCACGTATTGCCTAGAACAGATCCCTTTTCCTGTATTGGCACTTTGTTGATATAATCATAACAACATTCGATGAAGTCTTTTCCAATGGGAACTCCACTTGGTTTTAACTGAGGAGCGGGCATATCGATTGGTGCAGAGCTCGTTGCGCCCTCGGCGCCAGTGTTGGACATCTTGCTCTGAGATATCGGCACCTCCAATCGTGACTTGGTAGTATTTGTAAGAAGATCACAACTTGGTTGCGAACGATATGAGATTTGTTGGAGAGGTGTGTGCAGGTGTAGATGTAAATGTGCGCGTGTATGATGTAGGAAAGAATAAGCAAAGTTGAGGCAGAAGATCTGCTATTTATACATTTTCGAAGAAGCTTGCAGCGCTTGAAAGTAACAAACCTTCGTGAATAAGACTATTGCTGGTGACTGCTGGGTCCAAATAAATCCATTTTGTGATTCACATACCTTATACTATGGTACATTTGCCATTTACGATTCAAATCAGCCTTCGGACTGCTCGAGTGACTTGTTTAACTGTGTCACTCGACTCCGTGAATGGAACTTGGTAGCTTCACTCACACATGGTTTATTTTGACAATATAAAAGTTCCTCCGTAGTCGCAATTTACACAATCTGCCTTACTGTTCACTTGACTTCTATACCGCCACAGATCACAAACATAGACCACAACATACAATACGCATCAGGGCCGCATCCTCGTGACCTCATACTCATGTCGCACTATTCAGATCCCGCCTCGTCCACAAGCGAAGAAAACAGATCTAAAGAAACGAACCGCACTTTTCCTCCTGACAAAATGATTATTAGCTGCAATACCAGTATTGGCAACAACAAGAAAACAACCGAAGCTTGTAAGTACCGACGTGATGGAGAAGGGCCCGAGCAGTACAAAGGCATCCACACAACTTCTCCAGAGCAGAAGAGCACCGGAACCACCGATCTTCTTCAGTTAAGGCAATATTTTGCATCATCGCAACACCAGAATCGGTCATAAAAGTTTTCTATGTCTTAGTGACTGCCCCAAGCTGGAAGGAACTGGATGCCGAAAAAACGATATCTTTGGCTCCTTCAGAGACTTAACACTGATTTTGGTTCTTCTCTTACAACCACCTAGAGGCCTACTTGAAATACAAATCACTCGTTCCTTTTTCATGACCTTGTAATACACTTGCATGTGAACCGTAATTGCAGAACTGGCCGTTCAAAGGAGCCGTTAATCCGAATCTCTCGTTAGATATGGAGCCTGAACAGTTCTCTCAACTTAGTATGGTATCTTCGACCTTATGCTCCTGATATTTAGCATCTCCGTGCATTAATCCATGTATAAAAGCATCACCAATAAATTAAAAGCGCCCCAACTTGGCGGATGGTCGAATAAGGTAGGGAACTTGACCCCCTTTAAGAAAACATATCTTGTCCCCTACCTGGGCTCGTCCTGGCGCAACTCCCAGATAGCCTTGAGATGTAAGATTTGCCGTGACTTGGAGGGTGTTATCCTGGATCGAAACTCGGTGCTAAATCGAGCATAGGTGTAGCATAAATCTTGTGTAGAGTTATCCTTCTCGACATGGTAAGCTACTGATGGTGCCAATTGTTCGACATCTATCTCTTCTCTCGATCCTGACAGGAAACTACCTGGAAAGGCGAATTCTGTCCAGGGATACTCTTTTGATTTGTTGACAAAGACTTCGAAATAGTTGTAATTTAGATTTATGAGCATCTCGTCAACCAAATATCCTAGTGTTTTCACGACTCCAAACGGGATGAAATCCTTGAGAGATTGTCGAGACACCCATAAGGTACTGTGTTCTCCGCCATTATTAATATGGCGAACAAGTTGTGCTGTGAATTGCACCATGATAACACTCACTGAAGCCATTTGCGTAATGTCCATGCTCCAGGGCCAGGGAAAGACAATAGGCTCAGATGGAGAGTCAGTGAAGAAAACTTCGACATTGGTACAGAAGGTATTATCGTTGCAGTAGAAAATATGATCTCCACTTTGCATTAGCTTAAACCAGGCTTCGACCTTCTCCTCGCACAGCTGTCTTCCAAACACCGCGATTTCTGGGTGGACAACAACCCTGGCACGGAGCTCATGGTCAGTCGCTTCATTTTCGAACTTGTTCATCGATACATCTTCGAAACCCCCTAGCTTTGAGGATGCAGCGAACCTCTCTTTCAGAGAATCGCAGCCCCTTCTCTGTCTTTCGATACTGATGAGCTCAACATCGGTGTAAGCTGAGTCGTGTCTGTACAGACATGAGAGAGAACATCAAGGCTCTATGAATACCAACATTCTCTGACCCCAAGAAAGGGCGAGTAAGTTGATGGGATAAACCACTACGAACATTCAATCCCCCAGCACTCGGCATAAGTACGTATAAAATTTCTTAGGCGTCGATCACAGAAGTCAAGTCACAGATTCCCAGGCTCTCGGTCACTCAAGCGCCACAGGTGGACTACGACACGCAGGAGATCTGGTCCTGGCAATCTCGAAACATTTTTGACCCCACGGCCCATGTTCTTGTTTATGGCAATGCAATTATGGACTTTGAAGAAATCCATTGATGTGTGATTCTCAAGATGGGGCTCCTTTGTGGACGTTGCTGTTGGCTCCACAAAGTGTCACTTAAGCGATGTGGACGGAAAGGGGCGATTCGTAACGTTGTGGATCCGGCACCCAAGAACCATATGAGTTGTCGCTACCGGAGCGGGATAATGGATCGGCAAACTCCATTCCTGTAGCTATGGACAGGTTAGATCCGAGAGAACTCTTGTCGTGATGCCTGTTAATCGGGAATGTATATTGTTGACGCAGAACGACAGGAACAGGGTCCGGAGGTGTGCGGAGTCCAGACTTCTGCCCATCATGTCCATAAACGAAATCCCTGAGCGTAAGTCTATAAGATCTCGAGTCTTCTTCTCGCAGAGGCCACCATACAACATTACTGTCACCGCACCATTCAGTCGTTTCTCTTTTTCTTTGCAATATTTATACTTCTTTCAACATGAAACTCTCACTCGTTCATGTTATTGGAGCTTTCCTCCTGCCTGTGGTACTAGCCCAGAGCAAGCGAGCTACCAATTCAAGTTCATTCTCCACTACAGGTCTACTCTCTTCTGGTGCAGGTATATGTCCACGAACCAGTGTAGTTTTGTCGTTTAACTGATGGAGAGTAGTTGCGCTTGGTGACTGGGATGCAGCATATCAAAAGGCTGTAGGTTTCCTTGGCCAGATGACTAACGAGCAGAAGCTCTCATTGATCACTGGAAGCGATGTTGATGCTCTTAATTGGACTGCGCTAGTCATGAAAGACGGAACACAAGGGCCCAATGTTTACAATTATGAAACTGGCTTCAGCGAAGGCTCCGCCATTGTCTACACCTGGGACAAAAACCTTATCAGCACTCAATTCTCCGCCGTTGCCGCTGAGTTTTATGATAAGGGTATTCAGGTCTGTGATAAATTGTCTCAAGATGTATACTATCAGCTGCTTATACAACGAGTTAGGTCGCCCAAGCACCAACCTCTCAAACACTCGGCAGAACTCCTTGGTCTGGACGTCTCGTTGAAGGTCTTAGTCCAGATTCCTATCTGAACGGCATAGCATTTGGCCTTGGAGCCAAGGCTATATCAGACGTTGGGGTTATTTCATGTGGAAAGCATTTCTTGCTCAACGAGCAAGAAACTAACCGCCAATCTTCGGGTAGTTCAACGTCAGATGTTGCACCGTACACCAGTAATGTCGACGATAAGACCCTACATGAAACTTATATGTTTCCATTCTACGATGGGATCAAGAATGGGATGGGAACAGTCATGTGTGCAATGACAAAGGTGAATGGCACCTTGTCTTGTGAGAACGAGAATCTCCTTCAGGAGCTTCTCAAGACCGAGATTGGATTTCCCGGAATGGTCACTCCTGACGTGAACGGACAGGTAGGACTGCCCCTTCAAAAATATTTGCAATTATTATTGCTGATACATTGAACAGGGTACTGCTTACGGCTCTGCCCAAGGAGGTCTCGACTATGGTTCTTCCAGCTACTGGAGTAACGCAACTGTCTAGGAGGGTATTAACAACGGCTCCTTCTCTCAAGCTCTCTCGACGACAAGGCTATCCGCAACGTAATCGGTTATTTCTACGTCAATCTCAACAATGGTTCCCAGCCGGCATCCGTATCAACAAGTGCATACGTTGACGTTCGAGGCAATCATTCACAAGTTGTCCGCACTACTGGCTCAGTGGGTATGGTCCTCCTCAAGAACACAAACAATGCGTTACCTCTATCCAAACCACTTAGCATCGCTATTTTTGGTGCACATGCCGGTTCGATCATGGTAGGGCCCAATTATCCGTTCACAGTACTTGGTTCCGGACCCGTCTACCAAGGGCATCTTGCTGGGGCCTCCGGCTCTGAGACGACTTCTTTCTCCATTTTAGTCACTCCCCACTACGCGCTTACTACCAAGGCTCTTGCTGATGGTACGATGCTACGGTGGATTTTGAACGACACATACACTGCCGAAGCGATCGCACCCATTCCAACCAAGCGAGACCTTGATACGACTACATATGGGAACGACACGGGAAGCAGTTCTAGTGGTGGGGGTGGGGGAGATTCTTTCTCTGGTGGAACCTGGCGTAAGGAAGCCCTCTCGACTTCATTCTTTCCCAATAAATCTGCATGCGTCATATTTTCACTTCAGTTTTTCATAACACATCCCAAAAGATGATATCCACTGACTACTCGGCTTTCTAGTCACCCAAACCTACGCTGGCTACGCAACTGACGCTTCAGTCTGCTTGGTTTTCATCAACGCCATGTCCGGAGAGGGAGCCGACCGCACCGAGCTCCGAAACACCGACCAGGACACTATGGTTAATACTGTTGCAGCCAATTGCAACAATACTGTTGTGGTATTGAACACAGTTGGTCCTCGTATTCTTGACTCTTGGATCGAGAATGAGAACGTCACTGCTATTCTCTACGGCTCCCTGTTGGGTGAACAATCTGGCAACTCCATCATCGACGTTCTTTATGGCGACGTGAATCCCTCAGGTCGCTTGATTCACACTATTGCCAAGAACGAGAGTGACTATAATGTCGATATATGCACGACTTACAGATCTTTCCTAGCAAACCAAATCCGTATTGGCATTTCTTCCCTCAATTTTTTTCGAGACATGTCAAGAGAGCCCAGTAACTGACTCCTCGATCTTATTTCAGGTACTTCGACAAATACAATGTAACCCCACACTTCGAATTTGGGTACGGTTTATCGTACACAACGTTCAACTACTCCTCCGCCACTGCCACCATCACCAACGCAACCGCATTCGAATGGCTTACCCAACCGGCATCCTCGCTGTTGGAGGGAAAACCGACTTCTGGGATGAAATCTTCACCGTAAATGTGACCATCAACAACACCGGATCCCTCGTAAGTTTATCTTCTCGAACCACTATGCTCTATTCCATGCTGTTCAAAGAGTATGAAATCTTGGAATTAATACACCAAAAGCTTGAGTGTCTTGGTTCTCTTGACACCAGCTTCTCACAGTTATGAAAGAAGCATGCTAATTGTGATGTCATGAAATAGGACGGCAATGAGGTCGCCCAGCTGTATGTGGAATTCCCAGATGAAGCTGATGCACCAGTTCGCTCACTGCGAGGATTCGAGAAAGTTTTGATTGCCAGCGGCGCGAGCACTAAAGTTGATTTCGCGCTGCGAAGACGCGATCTTAGCTACTGGGATGTTGTAGCTCAGGATTGGAAAATTGCAACTGGTGAATACACCTTCAGTGTTGGAGCTAGCTCTCGGGACTTGAGGGCGAATATTACCATGACGCTTGGTTCTTGAGCTAAGAGTTCGATATAATAAATGAAGATATATATATTTGTTCTGATTTTACTTTAAATATTTTTCTTTTCAACGATATCAATAAAACTTCAAGTTTATTTACAAGATAAAGGTTTCCTGGCTACTGCTTAGAGAGGAAACTTGAGGTGCCCACCCCACGGTGCTTCCTCATGCCAAACGTCAGCTATGCATCTGTTCTTGCGCACAATCTGCCAATATTTTCTCAAAATTGTTAGCCTTTGCTCAATTCTGTACTTTTCAAGGTCTTGGAGCAGCTTTTTCTTGTCTAATCTCGTTTCGAGCAACCATTCTGATAACTCTGGTTCAGTCGGCAGTGCAATATTTTCTGTAACCAGATGGTATACGACGCAGTCGTATCGTTTCAAATCTAGACTGATATTGAAAAGCCTTGTTTGTCGTTCTCCTTGGCACGCCTTTTCCATGGCATAGGCCACATTTAGCCAATATTTTGTATGCCCGCCGAGATACTGCAGTGTCCCCCGTTCATATTTAGGAGCGAGACTGAAATCGTATGCGTACATAAAGAAGGCTGCGTGAATCATTTCATGGAGGAGGAAGCCAAGTAGCGTTTTGTTGCTTCAGATGAATCCAGTATCCTGTCAACGTTTCCGAATTCGAGCAATGTAATAGCGATTTGCGAGGGAAAGGTTCGCCTTACTTTCCCCCAAAAGATCCATTGTCGTAATGCGAATCTCAAATAGCCGTATCTACACCGTGACACCGTCGATGGTTCTAGTATATTGCAATGGCTGACAATCTTGATTTTGCACAAGTCGTTCAAGATGCTGTTGAAGAATATGTCGTTGAAGATTGCGAAAAGTCTTTCAAGATCTTCCAGGTTCAAAGGTTGTCTCAAATTCCATGTCCCACACTTCTTACAGCAAATCAGAGGGCAACAAGGGACAATCTCTGTGTTGTTGCAGACGCTTCAAATGTAAGAATTTCTGCCCTCTTCTGAGGATTGACCAATGATTTGACTAGGACATCTATTGAAGATATTAGAGCTACAGTCAAAGAGAACTATCTGCTTCTGCAGCAGGTATATCGCGGAATGCGACGTTTGCGACACTCCTATCCTGGCATCAAAGCACCAGGATCTATTTTTGAAGAGAAAGTAGAAATTGAGTCCATCAACACTACTGTATCTTCTACTACCTTTGCATTCGATAACGACGTGGTTGATTCCAAAGCATACCGACGAGCTTTCTTCCAAATGCCAGCTGCTTTGCAATCGCTCGAGGAACAGTCCGAGGGGACTTTGAAAGATTCGGATTTTCTGTACGACAGGATGTCAACACTCAAGTCTATTCTCAAAGATAGAGAAAATGAGAACATCCAGTTACGTGAGCAGATTGGAAAGTTTGGAAAGATAAATTCATCCCTTGTGGTCCAAATTCAAGAAAAAGACAAGAAGTATGAAACTACAGTGGCAAATCTCGAAGTGAGGAACAAGCAGATTTCAGAACTCAGAAATGAGATTGCTGCAGATATCCAGCAGCATGACAAATTGACCGCAAGAATCACTTAACTTGAGAAGGCCGCAGAGAGGAGCAAGAAGCCTCTTCTAGCACAGGTTCGGTCTCTGATTAATCGGATCCCCGACACAAGCCATAAGCTATGGCTATTTGCTGGCGTGGACCAAAACACAGCTTTCAACTACTGTGTCACGCATGATATGATTGACTCGGATATGGAGACAATAGTGATCAACACTGATAGTGACGACTCCACGTGTGGCGAGTTACGCCGCATGGTCGGTGAAATGATTACAGACCATCGGGACTTGACATCAACTGTGGGAGACCACACGGCATTGTTGCTTGGAGGCAATTCACTTCTAATCGGAAACTTGGTTTCCACCGCTGGTCGGATGGTGTAAGGTTGCTGTTTGCTGGTCAGTTCTCTCCGCGAATCAAGGAAAGTTTAGGCTAAACATTTTTCAGGTGGCCTGGTCCTATTTCAATGAGCCTGGACGACTTCAAACAGCGTGTAGAGTTGCTGGATGATGATGGGATCAAGATGGAAGCATCGGACATGAAGCTCCTAGAGCCTTGCTTGGGCGATGCTAGGTCTTTGCCCACGATCGTGAGCGAGGGTAAAGTTGACTTTCTTGGAAACGAACCTGCACAAACAAGAAGAGCATCAGAAGATAAATCATTGAGAAACCTGAGATGGTCTTCATAGTTATTCACAAAGTCCATTGCTCATTAGTTGGCGTCTTAGAGATCCCGAGTTTGAGATATGACTTTCAACCTCCAACCACTGCCCTCTCCTCAGCAGCAATCTTAAGAGCCTGACATCTACCTTTATGCTTGGGCCAATCCTCCTTCTGACAATCAGTATCGCAGAAATACGCATCCTTGCACCTAGCGCATCTCCTCATTCTCTCCTCGCTTTCACCCATCTGCTCCTTGCTTCCACACATGTGATTATGGCAAGTCTGTGCCCAACTCCCCCGCAACTAGTATCGTCTCAACACCGACCAATTCCACAAATCCCTGCTTCACGGTCTGCCCAGTTCGTCTCAAGATTCCAGCTGCTTCCAATAACTTCAACAAGCCTTTGTTCTCGCTGTAAGTCTTCATCCAGAAGGTCTGGGCTCCGGCCTTGGTAGGAGGGTTGATGAGGTGGTCGGTTCTGGCTGTCAGCATGGCGTAGACAGGATCTGTGTACGTCATGTGCTCGTTCGAGTGAGAGTGAACGAGAGCGAAGCTGGGGTTCAAGAGGTAATTGCCAATGGGCAAGCGGCAGAGGAGGAGAGAGATGGGGTTCACGACTGGGTCGTCTTCGGTGGGTGCCGCGACTGGCCAAGGGCCGTGGGTTATCTTGAATTCGTGGAGATTTGCCATTTCTAGAGAGTAGAGTGATTCGATTTCAGATCTCCTGATGATGGGGAACTTTGAAGAAGCAGAGATAATTTTGGTTTGTCCATTTTATAGAAACAAAGTCAATGGGAAACGCTCTACAGGTGCGTTTTCCCGTGACCATGAATTTAGCCTTGCTATTGCGTGAAGTGAGATAACTATGATACTTGAACAGAAAATAGCTTTAGTTTCATCATCTCTGGGCCGAGGCCACGAGAGTATGGCAACAATAGGAAGTTCACGACGTAGTTGTTGAGAGCACGTTCCATAGGCAATTAGAGCCTCGTTTGATGACTTCAGTGGCATATCCGCTCCCTATGTGAAATTCCTAGCCGATTTTAGCACTCGAGAACATTAAAATGTCCTATACCAACTCCAACATTGCACACTCCTACATAATTTGTTTCTAATTAGACTTCAATTCTAACTTATCAAGAAGCTATTCTACGTCTTCAATAAAAAAATATTAAATATAAACTTAATATATTGTGCAAAATACTTTATATTTTGTGAATTTAGGCTTTGTCGCAAAATCGGCCACGAATTTCATCGATGGAGAGCGTACCTCCACCGGAGAAAAAAGTGGCCGTTTTTGACATGCGAGAACATCAAAATCTAATACACTGAAATATTTATTTTTCAACACTCAATATTCTAAACATTACTTTGTCTTCCAGGACTCTAGACAAACACCTAGAGAACCTTTGAGAATTTTCTAATAAAGATTCTCTAAATATTTGTGGATATTTCTGTCCATTACCTAGGTATTGCGCGCTTGGTCAAAGCGGCCACTTTTTTCTCCCCTGGAGAGCCTACGAGCCTACCTAGTCCTCACATTATGATAAGAGTGCACAGATACTTCACTCATGCTTATCTCGTTTCCAATACCGAGAGTGGATCAAGCAACTTGCTACACTTTGATCAGAGGCTGCACCGGTCTGTGGGGAACAACGCTTCGTTTCGGCTCTTGTTGCTTTCTCAGCCACAATTGGCTGTAGCATTCGTACACTTTATCTGTCTCCGGGCGTAAAAGAGTCAGAGGCGTTTTGACTTGTTGCATTGAAATGCCCCTTCGTTATGTGTTACACTTCGATTGGTCCCCAAAGATAGAAATGTCTTAGAGCCTGTAAGTGTGGCAGGGGTGGTTTCTACACTTCAAAATTGCGACCTACCTGCTCGCAAGGCAACCAGAATCTCTTCAATCAGCCTCACCGAGACCAACACATCAGAACGCTGGTGCATCGCCCAAACATGGTGTTAACGATGAATATGAAAGATGCTCGGACCCCAGGTCACATCAAATTTGACCACGGCGCTTGTACAAGAGCATTGAATCGGCCTACAGTCGTCACATCTCAATTACAGAAGGCAAGCCAACTAGGGCACTCAGCCGTTATCAACGCACGCGGGCCAGGATGTCTGCCTCGATAGCCAATACGTCTCCATCTGCAAATAGCTCAGCTGGATCCTCGACCCCAATAAAGAGTACGACGCCGAAAACTAAGAGTGGCCGACCGAGCAAATGGTCTGCCTCGAGGCAGCGAAAGCTTGCAAGACTGTACTTGTACACTAATCTTCCCCGAGAAGACATCCCACGGGTCTTGAAAGTCGAGAATGGAAACAATAAGGAGAACTGGGTTCCAGGGCAAGTGTTCCTCATAATCTACCTAGGTATTGTCTGTAATTGTCTTCTAACTTTCGTGCTTCTACAGGAAGGAATCTACGATCAAGACTGTTAATGCGATCCTCGATAAGGAACCAAGATGGCTGAGACCGAAAGATCGAGAGGACATGGACAAGAAGATACTTGGGCTATCGGAATGCAAAACACAGAGGAGGTTCAGACGGCAATTCTCATCACCGCCTCCAGACGAACTTCCAATATCAGATGCCATTCCCTCCTTTGACTTTTCGGAAACGCCACTCGAAGATCTCCTAGCATTCGCGCCTGCAGAGCCAGTCAGATCTCTCGTTACCGCGACAAACGCCGGAGGGGCCTTTGATTACAGCTTACCTTTCTCCGCCCAAGAAATTGTGTACGATGAAGAGCTTGTACTACCTTCGTCGATGTTGGCAGAGGTGTCGGACACAGCAAATGGCGAATCCTACCCAACACACAATTCGGGCGAGATTCCTAGCACGGACGACCTTAGCCTATCGTCAACCTATCTGAGCATAACGAGTCTGAAAAGACGTTTATCCCGGTATTCGAGTTCCTACGTAAAAGCTATTGCTCGCATTGTGAAGGCCCATTCGATATCAGATTCCTCCGCCGCCAGTACAATACAAGTTTCCTTCCCCATACTCGTCAACACAGAGAATGCCTCGGTCACAGGCTCTTCGACGATACGATCCTCGTCGACGCTGTTGGCTAACGTCAAGGCCAGAATCCCCCAGCTGGTATTGCCGGATTCAATTTTAGTCCTTGAACGACATTTTAAAAAGCAGGGACTATGCATTCCTGGAATCAAAAACCACGATTCAAACGCATGCTGGTGCCTCGAGGAACTCGATTTCAATTGCCAGACCTGGGCATCCCATGATGGGTTGGTGTGTGTGCAGCGTGAAGATCCTCCACGTCATCTGGGAAATCTCAACGTTTACTTTCGGGATGTTTTCGGGAACAATATACTACACATGCTTGCTGCGCGTGGAGCAAACATCGATGTCATTGTGGATGCCCTCCGGCAAGGCATTGATGGAAATGCTAAGAACACAGCTGAACAGAGTTTCCTCCACGTATTTTCTCGTCATGCACTCACTCGCTTGGCCACGAATTCGCTGGCTCTGGACTGCTTCTTGGTGAAGTTGAATGCTTTCAATGTCAGATTCTTTGACTGTGATCTCTTTGGCCGGAGTTTCTTCCATCTTCTCACTCGCCGAGCAAGAAAGTTGGACCGCCATTGCCTTGGGGTTCTAACGGATCTGAACATACAACTTCCTTCAAAACGGGATGCTTTCGGATGGGTTGCAACTTGCGATCCCAAGGGCTTCAACGCCACGCTCGAAGAGCAGTTGCGCAAAAGCAACCCTCCTCGAAACAGTGAAGAGTCTACAGGATCGGCAATTTACCGTGCGGACCACCTCTCTACGATATTGCCGGGGACCACCGGGATGGAGAGTCCCGACAGTACCATCCGCTTCCCTATTGCAGACCAAAACAACAGCAACGACGCTGATACTTTTGTATACAGTCATAAAGCACTTCTCGAAACGGCAACAAAAGCTCTTGACTCGCCTACGATCGAGGATCTTGAAGGTCGCAATGGCCTGCAATGTCTGGCGGAAGCAAGCCTAGATGTGGATGAGATGAGGGCTCTGATTAGCAATTCTAGCAAACGAAAGCGCGGCCAAACCAAACCAAGTTCTTCCTCCAGAGGCCTCACATTTCGCTACGAACTAGCATCGACAATGATATCGTTTGGTGTTGACATCAACCACTATGACAAAAATGGCAACTCTGTGCTGATGTCCTTCGTGACGCATCTGCCAGACGGCGAAGACGACAAGACTCTCGCAAACCTCTTCCGCCATCTCATCCAGAGTGGCGCGAACCTTGAATTAAGAAATCGGTCAGGCGAGACCGCGCTACATGTTGCCGTTCGTCTTGGCCGGAAAGTTGCAACGAGGGTCCTGCTCGAATGTGGTGCGAACATGCATGCCAGAACATCTATGGGAAAAGGGGTGTTGGTTCTGGGAGAGATGTTTTATTTTAGGGCGAGGGAGGACCCGAGGTTGTATGCTAGTATTATGGCGTGTATGGCGCTTTGTATACAGTATGGTGCTGTTGCGACGCCATCTCTGGTGATGGAATGGGAGGATAGAAATTCAGGTTTTATATGACCTCAGAGGCAGGCCCCGGGAGTGAGGAAGGCAGGCGTTTCACGTGTTTCATTATTTCCACCGGACATAGGTGCAACACGTCTACAGACTCAATAGACGGATTTCAATAGCATTAAATAGATGCAGACACGATTTTACGAAGGATACCTTGAACTGGTCGACTTGCAAAAGGAAATGGAGAGAGTAGCACCTTACTCTTTCGGGAATAGCGCATTTCGTGCTCTTGGACTGACCTCAACCTTCGATTGTGATTTCAAACCTCACCTCGCCACAACTCAAGCCCTGCATGCAAGAGATCACTTCTTCTAACAGCAGCCAAAAACCTCGACGAGCAATACGACCATGTGATGCATGTCGCAAACGGAAGTCACGATGTGTCGTCAATCCAGCTTCCAGAATATGTACCAACTGCGAAACACGTCGAGAAGTCTGCACCTTCAGAGAAAATGTCCCAGAAAGACCCAGAGTTCGCTCTCGAGGGCCACAAGTTCAAGTTGAGCCTGCATCGAGCTCGCGGGGTCCCCATGTCTTGAGAACTCTCGTACCAAGCTATCCAACAAACGGAAGCAACTCAGCTTGGAGTCCAGTCAGCAACAACAGCACGAATGCTTCTGCCACGGAATTGACGTTCCAGACAGACCCGAACCCGACCAGTGCGTCGTTGCATCAGAATGACGACCAAGATGTGGCCCCACGTGCCGAATCTCACACGAGTCCGAGTCAGCTTGCTATTGATCCCTCCCTTGGACTTGCGTCAAGCAAATTCGCTGAACTCTACGGACTCACGAGCGATATGGAGCCAATATTGATGGTATGTGCAATCCAACACCAGTGGTCAAATGTACTTATCATGCGTAGCGACATCGACCATATCTTTCTCCGAACCAGGAGTTCCGTTTAGAATCGCACAGCATCCGCAGAGTGCTGCCGAACGATCAAGGAATGGAGTATCCTGTAACCTTTCACGTTGTCAATGATAACAAAGCAGTCGAGTTCCAATTCCACCAGACTGAGCATGATGCTATCGAAGCTTGCATCCGACCCCATGGACCAAGATTGCTCGACTTATTTTGGAGAATTATGCACCCTTCATTCCCTCTACTGTACAAGAAAGGCTTCATTGAGAAATACTCCCAATCCTACCAACGCGTGTCAGCCCCTCTCCTTGGTGCAATGTATCTCATTGCGCTAGGATGGTGGGCGTACGATCGAGAACTTTCTAATCGGCCCATGCCAGACGTCTCGAATCTACGGAAACAGACATTGTTAGCAATCCAGAATTCGTATCACCGCCCCAAGCTTGACAGTATTGAAGCAATGCTATTACTGCTGCAATGTAAGCCCGAAGACCCATTGAATCCAGACCATACTTGGAATTGGGGATGCACTGGCCAAGCAATCAGCATCGGCCAAGCATTGGGTCTGCATCTCGACGCTTCGTTGTGGTCAATTCCGGATTGGGAGAGAGGTTTACGGAAAAGGCTTTCATGGACGATCTATATGCAAGACAAATGGACTGCTTTAGCACATGGGCGACCAAGTCACATCAATGACGATGATTGGATGGTGGTTGATCTTGACATCTCTGACTTCGAAACACGGAGCTCTGCAGATGATGGCGAGACACGGGTTGACAGCTTATCAGGCGCTACTGAGGTTGTTCAAATGGTGCAGCTTACTCGAATCTTAAGCGAGATCCTACGAGGATTTTACTCACTCCGAGCAAGTCGAAATCAAGACACTTGCCAGCTTTATTCTCAGGCGATGCCAATACTGCATGAGTTGAACACGTGGCGAAATAGCCTTCCGCGTTCCTTGTGGATGGACTACCAGACCGCCAGTCGGCTTTGTCCTAATGGTGAGCCTAGATAACATGCAGATTGGCGAGGAAGCTGACGATATGCAGGGTACCTCCATCTATCTTACTTCACTGTCAAAATCACGCTTCTACGACGCCTCATCAGGTCGACGGCACTTGAGCCTCTGTGTTTAGATGTTGACATTCTAACACATACTCGACAATTCGCTCATGAGACAGCTCAGGAGGCCATAGCATTTGTTTCTGGCCTCCGCCCTGACCACCTCGAAGCATTCTGGTATTTTGGTTGGTTTTCACCTTGAATCTTGCACGAATCCTTTCTAATATTGGCAGCCTCGCCATTTGGATTCTCGCTCATTGGATCGTTTATCACTTTGCTTCTGGTCACATCGCGATCTGAGCCGGAAAAGACGTTGTGGAGAGAACAGCTGAATCGATATCTATGGACTCTTCGTCTCATGAGTAAAGCTTGCGAGCCGATGAAATACGCTGTCAACCGCCTCGAAGGTGCCATTTTGAAGGGCATGGAACATGCTCTTGCGGTCCAACTGGACGATCTTCTTACAGTTGCTGCCAGCCCACTTGATATGACAGACTATACTGGAATTTTCGATCCTTTCGAAAACTTGGCCGGCCTCGATCTCAGCAATTTTGACTGGCTCAGTGCACAACCATCAGAGTTTCCGCCAGTATGAGTACGTCGACATTCACGAGATTTTGCTGTCTCAGAAGTTTAGACTGTGGTGGGCGTAAAGTACGTCCGTCAGCAAGTACCAGACGTAGCACATATCAATGTGGAGAACGAAGAATCTACATTGAATTGCCAACAGAGAATGTCATTTCTACCCCGCGGAGCATATCGCCGATCAATAATCCATCCCCTCTGTCACTCTGAAGTCCGAATACTGAACGATTCCATCTTCCACAAACACTCCAACATCTCGAACTACGCCGTTACCCTTTCGCGATGCAGCGTCCGATGCTAGTATTCTATAACTGAGTGATCTCCCTCCGACGAAGACCTCCAATGTGTCTCCAGATCTCAAAATGGTGACAGTCTTATTTGCCTCAACATTTTCATGCTTCACTATCTCTGGACCATCCACTGCCCTTGGAAGGTAGAGTTGGTACTGATCTGCCCAGAAGTCGTCGAGAGGAGCCGGCGCCATGGCCAACGAGACTGTGCATCTCCCATTGAAAGTTGGCACGAAACGTAGATAGCATCCTTTCAGATCACTGTCAACATCAAAGACGAGCCCAAAGGATGCTGCAGAGGATGACACGACGTCGAAGGTAATCATGTACGGCCGCTCGCATTTGACTTTGTCAAGAATCTTTGTCATGGTTCCTCCAATAGCCTCGAGCTCTATCTTGGGGATGTCAAATGACGGCAATGCTGAGAACACATGGTCAAGAGTTGCTTCTACAGGGCTGATGACCAGGCTTCCATCTTCTTTCGCTCTCACCTCTCTGGGCATCGCCATATCCCCACCCCATGACCACTTTCCGTCCTCCACGCACTGATCAGCTATCCACCCAAAGAAGATTCTCCTCGAAAGGTCATGAGCTTTCGGGCATGACTTTGCAGCGTACCACCTCCGTCCGTCGAGTCTGCCTCCTGAACCATCTCTGGGTGTTCGGAACGGCCCACGTGGGGAATCAGCAACACGATATACGATTCCTGCGTTAGGTGTGGTGAATCTCGAGTAGACGAGATACCATTTTCCGTTGGGCAGCGAAAAGAGCTCTGGACATTCAGGACACATCATGTCGTTTGGAGCATAGAATGGATCTGGTTCTAAAGTCCATGCTTGCAGGTCTTTCGAAGTGAGCAATGCGAGGCATCCTCGTGTCCAGTGTGATCCACTCGCCAGTCTCGTCCCAAGAATCATCCAGTACAGCTTCTCTTCCTCGTTGTAAAGGACGTACGGATCTCTGAAGTCTATGTCCTCGAACGCTGCTCGGTTGGAGCTATCAGATGTGATGTTAATTGGGTCCGCTGACTTGGTGAACCGGGAGCCCAATCGATCTTCGGAAGTCGCATGAATGATGACTTGCTTGCCATTCTCGGAAAGATTATAACCTGTGTAGAATATGTGCATGTTGCCGTCAGGGCCTGTGATTGCGGATCCCGTCCAAACACCGTCTGCATCGGGGGACTGCGGACTCTTTCCTGGCGAGAGAGCAAATTCTTCATTTCGCTGCCACTGAGTGAGGCATTTGGAGCGGAGGTGTGACCATGAGGATCTCAATCTTTCGGGATGATGGACAGTTGAAGGAGGTGTCGTCAAGTGGAACAGGTGGTATTCATTGTCCACTAGAATTGGAATGGCATCTGCTGCTGCTGTGTCCCTGGACGGCCGCCGAATGGAAGAGACGAGAGATGTTGACGTCAGCATGTTGGATTTGAGTCGAAGCTTGAGAATATGAATCAAAGGAGAAACATCCGAGTATGGAACAATACTATCTCAATGAGCTCTCACGAGTTTATATTCTCGACCACGGACCGACAGACTGGGTCGACATGTGAACCTTCCACCAGGATACGCCGAAAGATTAGCACTGGGATGTTGCCGCCACATCAAAATCAGTTCTTAAACGGCATTCTATGGCATCTGGGCGGCATCTTGACTGGCGAATCGGCATACTCCAAGATGCCGCAAAAATGGTCGTTAAACCAATCGGCACACTCGCTTGGCTCGAAATAAAAATCGGGGGCCCCGCTTAGCACCAGTGAACCCCCATTCTTCCCCGGATGCAGCCTCTTTGCATTTTAATGATCTCACAAACTTTGCATTTGTGGGGAATGCTGGCATTCTGGATCCTTGATTTCCAGACTTCTTGGGAGCCTCCCCCGCAGTCAGGGGAACATGACTCAATGAGAGACTACATAGAGTGATTGACTATAAAGCTACAGAACCTGGCACTGGAAAGAACGGACCCAAAATTTGCCATATCACAATCGAAGAGGTGTGTTTAGTTGAACTCTCACATTTCAGCCCTTTCATCTAAGTACTGGTCCCTCCCATCGACAACATGGTTAACCTCAAGCATCCCTATGCTTGGCTCTTCTGCGCATTTGCGGCACTTGGCGCCTGTCTTTATGGCTACGATGGCGTCTATTTCACTGGTGTCACTGCAATGGATGTCTTCATTGAACACTTTGGGACGAAAGGGGCGGATGGCACCTACGCCATTTCTTCCTCGCAACTGTCTCTCATGACATCGGTCATCAACATCGGCGAACTTGTCGGCTCCCTCTCAGCTGCACCGCTTAATGACTACCTTGGCCGCAAAGGTGTATTTGCCATTGCTTCCCTAGTCCTTATTGTTGGAGTGATCCTCCAGCTTGCTGCGGATCACCAAACTGGTATGATTATCGGTGGCCGAATTCTTCTAGGCTACGGTGTCGGTAACCTATCTGCGACTTCTCCATTGTATATAGGAGTGAGTACCAAATCAACACAAACACTCTGACGTTGTTTTGGACTGACATACTTTCAGGAAATAGCGCCTACAGCTATTCGCGGGCAACTCTTGATGTGCTGGCAACTCGTCCTCTCCGTATCTCAAATTATCGCCGCAGGCATCAATCGAGGAACAGAAGGTCTGAAAACCACTACGGCATACCGTGTACCAATGGGTGTGCAACTCTTATTCCCTCTCATGATGCTAGCTGGCCTTTGGTGGGTTCCCGAAAGCCCCCGCTGGCTGCTCCGCAATGGCAAACAAGAAGCTGCTGAAAATGCTCTAATTCGCGTCCATCATGGTGAAGAATACACTCCTCACAATGACATTCATGTCTTGCAGAGAGATCTGGACGAAGAAGCCGAAATGGCTTCCGAATCGAAGTGGATTGATTTGATCTGCGATCCGATTGAGAGACGAAAGGTGTTGTATTCTGCTGGTGCCTTGATCGCACAACAGATCAATGGTATACAATGGTTTTATTACTTTGGGACTGTGTTTTCGAAATCCATTGGGTTGGAGGATCCGTTTTTGATGACTTTGATTGTTTTTGTAAGTTACTCCGAGCGCTTTGATTCCCCAGCCTACCCCGCCAGCTACTCCCTCCACACAGCTCAATCTGAGCAATGGGACAATCTTGGGAGGCTGGAAGCCCTATGCTATCCCGAAAACCTTTTCGAAAACTGCTAATCCTGGGCAGATTATCCAAGTGGTAGTTGTCTTCGCTGCCGTCCTTTGCGCCAACAAACTGCCTCGAAGACCTCTCCTTCTCACCACAACGATAATGATGACGATCTCAATCTTCTTAGTCGGATGTCTCGGTATCCCAGGTGGCACTCCCTCTCCGACATTCGGCAAAGTCATCTTCGCATTCATCATAATAGAGATCACAGCGTTCAATTTTGCATGGGGACCGTAATTCTTCTCTTCCCAGTATGACCTAGATACTTGCTAACGCTGCGCTAGACTTGGATGGACGATCGCCTCAGAAATGGCAGTAGGTCGAAACAGGAACAAGATCTACGCCATTGCCGTTGGCTGTTTCTGGATCACGGTCTGGGCAACGGTCTTCACGCTGCCATATCTTTACTACAACGCCAACCTGGGACCGAAGACGGGATTTGTGTACACGGGACTGTGCTTCATCTCCCTCTCCTACGTGTATTTCGGTGTGGGAGAAGTCACTGGTCGCACGATCGAGGAGATCAATGGATTCTTCATCCATGGTATCCCGGCGAAGAAGTGGAGGGATCAGCCACGGTTGGAGGAGTATGCGCATAATTCAGACAAGACGGTGGATGGAGATGAGGAGAAGAGCTGTGAGACGGTGCAGGTTGAGAAGGGGTTGTAGAGTTTTGCTGCGCGAGTTTCAAAGGGTAATTGGTAGTGCAGAAATAAATATAATAATTGGAAATATAATAGGTTTTGAAAGCATGACCAGAGTAAAACTTGATTGCCACGTGATAATTACAGGCGTGTATGTCTACCTCAGTAGGTATCTAGGTATACAGAGAAAGAGTAAGTACGGTAAAACAGAACTTCTTTTCGCATGAAGTGATCTCGAGGTGATAAAGCAATCTTGCGTAAGGGTGTCATGTGACAAGGCCCAAGCTTTTTGCGGTAGCTTATTTTCCCCTGAGACGCGTTAAGTCACGTCTCCTAATCGCTTCAATCGTACACCACTTCCATCTGGCATCAACGGAAACATGACAGACTGGCTTCACTGCCCGGGCGAGGATGCATTGGACGGCGAGGTAGAAGACGAGTTTCGTGACGAATTACGGCTCTTTCAGAAGCAGGAATGGTTGAAGGACATCCGCGAGTCTACTCGCAAACATTACGAGCACCAGCTTCTCAGAGTGATGCATAAACACCGAATTGCGCAAGAAGAGATTACAGATGATTTTGTAAGGACACAACTACAAGATATAGAGGTACGTTAAGGGGATTGGAACACGGCCAATGGTTTCGAGGGTCTAACGTCGAATAGGAGTATGGCATTTCTGCGATGCGAAATCGAGCGGTGCCGGCATATACTTTCGATCGTTTTGATGACCTGCCGACGGAACTACGGTTACGAATTTGTATGTTCCAACCACTTTACAGAAAGGGGTGGAAGCTTCAAGGTTGGAGACTATTTGAGAAGTTACAAGCGGAGTAATGCTCATTTGCTCATAAGTCTTTCGCTCTTGAGACAGCTCCTTCCCCTTCTTCTCTAATGATTTCAAACTGACATTAACTTTATGTCAGGGTCGTTTGCTTCGCGGATGAACAAGCCGAGATACAACAATGTACATGCCGTGGACTGGTTCGAAACATTCAGAAACTGCGGCCACGATCCTAGGAGATGCTCTAGCAAAATGGTTTACGATGCGGACTTTTATTTTTCAGAGAATCGAGACGTCCCCTCTGTCCTGCATATCTGTCGCGAATCTCGTTCTGTTGCACAGCAAGTGTATACACTGATGCCACTCGACATGTTGGAAGGCAGGGAGAAGCGAGCTTATTTCAACACACTCTACGACTTTTTCTTCATTGGTGCGACCAACGGAGAGACTTGGACCTCCTTCTTGATCCTGGTAGACATGGTCATAAAGCTGAATAGCAGCCGTCCCCTGCGGCCGCAAATTCAAAAGGATGTGGAGATATTTCAGAATATTCGACATCTAACAGTCGATTTCGAGGTTTTTGCCACAGCGCGAGCAAGAGTCTGGGCCGAATTTCCCCTGCTCGCCCATATCGTTATTTGTTCTAGTCCATACGCGAACACCTGCTGTTTATGAACTTTACCCCTGCCATTCACGAATGGCGGGGTGTTTACGTATGGCACCCCCTGTTTATGAACTAGACCTGCCATACGTGAACGGCTCCACTTCGTGCAAGAGTTCATGAATGGCGGGGTGCCAGTCGGGAACAGCACTCCAAACACCACAGCACACTCCAGGCACTTCAGCACCTCAGCACCTCTAGCACCTCAGTCCTTCCTCACCTCTATCACACTACCTAGAATCTTATGCTCTAGGTTTGAGATGTATTGAAGCAATGGATATTAGTGCTATGCCCTATTGCTGTGCTAGAAGTGCTAGAAGTGCTGGAGGTGCTGGAGGTGCTGGAGGTGCTGGAGGTGCTTGAGGTGCTTGAGGTGCTAGGGCTAAAGTCAGAGCCTTATTCCCGGCCTGTTTATCAGTGGCGCTGTTCCCGAATGGCGGGCCCTGCCATTCATGAATGGCAGGTGTAGTTGATAAACTAGGGGTGCCACACGTAAACAGCAATTGTTGGCGTATGGACTAGAACATATTGGTATTCGCCTTACAGAACAATCGAACGCCACGAAGCCAGAACTACGGAGTATTTTACAAAGTTCGCGCCTCTAAAGCATCAGCAAGGAACATTGTTCGGAAAAAGAGCTTCTTGGCTCCAGGAACATGCCGAAAGGACATTGCAGAAGGTCAAAGCGGACGAGCTGCCAAATTGGAGTATTCCTCGCGTAGAGGTAGTGTTCCGAAGGACGGGGAAGAAGGACATCGACAGCGTAGTTGAAGCAGATCGGAAAGATGATACCGAGGACGAAGTTCATGAAGAAGAAGATGATTCACTTTGGTATGCTCATGCAAAGTCCAAGTTAACGCACGCTGTCACCAAAAGAGAGCTTAGTTTGCTAAAACAGAAACACCATGCGGGTCGAAGAGTCCGCTATCCTGAACGCCACCCCGGGAAATCATTTGGAGACTGGATCGAGGACAGTGAGACGGAAGGTGCAGCTGATGACCGCCCGTGGGACTTTGAGGAGTGAAGTGTCCCATGTAAGGATATGGTTCAGAGCATGCAACACTTCCATATTACTAGACTTAACTCGCCATTCTTCAAGAAGGTTTTGCGGCGGCAACAACACGAATTTGACCACTAAAACTTTTCCACATGTGCTAGAGAATTTATTTTGACTTCTCACTGAAAGTCTCACAACCGCATTCCAACAGCCACAAACCTCGAGTCACTTCAGAATAATACCGCCTTGGTGGCTAGCGATCTTTCGTCGAAGTCTATCGAAGGTACGGAGGTCAAGTATCTCATGAAAAGAAAAGGTTGATTTAATAATCAGACTTATTGCCTTCCACCCACCCGCTTGTAAGACACATGTTTCTCCTCTCAATCTGGAAATATCTTTTCACGGCCATTTCTGCCTCGCGTCTCCAGGCTGTCCTTATCGCTCTCTGTCTTTCACAGTCCTCAAATAAACCCCCAGAATCGAACCTCCATTGTCGCAGAACCATGCTAAGTCCTGGCTCCTTAGGTAACTCTGCACCAGTTGATAGGGCAGCTGATAATGAAGTCTGCCTCTGCAAGTCCAACGGCAGGTTGAATAGTTGATGAGCTGCACCCTTATCCCCACGGGTTGCTAACTCCAGTTCGCTAGCTATCGCCTGCCAAAAATCCCCATGGCCGGCGAACTCGTCCTCATGTTCAAGATCTTGCCTACATCCGTGGTTACAGCTGCAACTGAATAATTCCAACGCCGCATGGGACATTTCGTACAACAAGTATCCCAATGTCATTAGCATAGCGGAGAATGGGTGCGCGTAGGATGGGTGCATATTTTCTTCTGTCTCTTTGAACATAAGAGATATCGTGGTATATTCGAAGGGAGAATCAATTTATCTAGGTATCTTTGAACTGTATTTGACAGTACGCTGCTTCCCCGTGTATCAAACGAAAAGCCTTGTAAGTTCCAATCTTGCAATAGCCTGTTAAGATGCCATTGAAGAAGATGTCATTGAAAAAGTTGTAGAACTTGGTCAGATTTTCCAGACTGGTTGGCTGGCTCATGTTCCAGCTGCCTTGGTACTTGTATCTCTCCAAAGCCAATCTTTGCCTCTCCGTGAGCTCGTCTTCGGATCTGTTCAGGTGGTCGATAATGGCATCGCGGATAGCGGTCATGCTGTATGTATGTGGCTTCATGCTGCCTGCTTGAAAAGTATCTCTGGAGATGGGTGGCGGAATGTGATTCGGAGTTGTATCTTCCATTTTTCGGTGAGCTCGGGTATGTGGATTGCTGCTTGGTTGTTTTGTGTGATCAATATTTGCAGATAGGTAATGGATCGTGTTGTGCCCCATATATCATCACCAGATGACGGTTCTGCGGCATTTTGAAGTGAATAAAACACAGCTGTGATTGTAAATAGAATTCTTCATCGTTGCGGCTGAAGAGTTTCCTTGAATCTTCATGCCCACATCTGACTCCTAGAACGTGCAGATAAATTCGCTCAAAAGTGCAAAAAACTCAATAATCTGTTGAATTTAGGTAGAGGAGACAGGAGGTTTTAAAAGTGTTGTAGCAACTTGTAAGGAAACCCAACGATCTCACTCCGTAGTTCATATTTTGGTTCATGCTAGACTATTGGTAAAATGGAGGCTTTACTTGTTGATATTGTGTTTGTTGCCAAAAGTATTTGACAATATGAGATCACCCAAGTGTTAACGCTTGCAATGGCGAATAGTACTATCTATTATGGAAACATTTGATAAGAGAATGAATCAGGAAACCGGCCAATGTGACCGCAGACAAACATTCCTCTTACAGACTCTTTCTTCTTCAAAGCCCAGGGAGAACATGTCTATGGGCAATATGCGCTTGACTCCGGTGCGCAGCTCCTCCACGTCAAATCCCGACTCAAGTTCAGCTTGGTTTAACTCAACAGCTTCTGGTAACTCATCTCCAGCTCGAACCGGGAGCACTATGCGCCTAAGCCCGTTCAATTCCGTTCCCATTCCCAACAAGTCTTTTCTCTTTGACGAAATTTCTATTGTGTATGCTACTGCTTGGCAGTGCACATCATATCCACGCCATCGGTTACGAATTGTCGACTTAGCTTGGCAGCCGTGCTCGCAGGAGCAGTGAAAGATGGAGAAACATACCAAGACCATCTCAGCAAGGAGGCCGTTCAGTTTCCTCCACGTGGAATCGAACACTTTCGCCGAATTTGGAGGCTCCTCCTCGTACATGATGTATGCAAAGGTTTCGTCCCTCTTATATCTTGCATCTCGGCATTTGCCTTTTCGCAACACGCAGCTGTATACATAATCATAACGGAGGAACTCAGGCGATTTGCTGTTTTTGGGCTGGACTGTGCCGAGCTTGCAATACCCCGTCAGAACGCCGTTGAAGTACACATCGTTGAATATGTCGAAAAACTTCTTCATATCGGACACATTCCCAGGCTCGCCCCAGTTCAAGCTCCCTTGGTATTTGTATCTGGTTAGGCCCCTCTGCTGTATGCTTGTAAGGTCAGTGCGGCGTATGTGTGTGATCAACACGCTTGCAAGATCTGATATGCTGTAGGCCTCAGGCTTTAGACCACCTGGCACGAAGCCTTCGAGAGCGATAGGCAGCGGAGTATGCTTTGGCCTTTCTACCATGGTGACATGATTCGTCTCTGTCATGTTGAAATACTGTTTCAAATAAGACTTTATGGTTGATGGTGGGTTTGGAAGTTGTGTAATCTTGCGTTAAAACGATTTGATAGGAGACTTTATATCATGAGTAAGATAGACGTGATTGTGGGCGATGCGGAGGCCTCAATACCTGATGATTCACTGTCAATACTCACAACTCAACGTTTAACATTGAGCGTCAAACTCTAGTCGGTCGATAAGTTGCGAGCCTGTGGAGTAATAGAAGGGGTTCTTGAATGAGATTACTTCCTCACTATCTCAAATAGGGGCTCTCGCTTAATTTAGCTTAATTGACCACAAAATTCCTCAACTCCAACTTCCCTTCTCCACATTCTGTGATTGATTCCCCGTACATGTAGTCATATACAAAGCATTCCCCGAGAAATAGAAACTGGCCTGCCTTGGTTAGACGGAACGCATACGGAGTAGCCCCGCCGAGCATTACGCAGATAATGTCGCCATCTCTTAATAAAGTAGGCCCACAGCCTAAATGACCTTCAAACGTTCTAAAAAGCGTTTTTTCCATGGATATTATAATGCACTTTAATTCAAAGTGTACACCATTACTACCATGCCACTCTATTTCTATAGAGCCCGAGCAAAAATTCGCATGCGACGACACAACTACCTCCTGTACTACCCAGAGTCGAGAAAAGTAGAGTCATTCGAATAATGTTTTGCAGTGCATCCCAGCCGACGGCGTTTTGTGGCGGCAAACCACATGTGGCCACGTTATATCGAAAGCCAATCGATATAGTATGTTCGGGTAGGGACCCGTCATCCCGAGATGTAAATCGAATATCTGATGAATTAAAGGCTTCGCGTTCTATGCTGTGCGTGTGTCGATTGGGCCTAACTATACTAAAACTGTCGTTGCAGCAGAACAAATTTCTCTCATAATCCCTATTTGCTGCTTCCGCTCCATATTATCCTGGTTGATGCAGACTCTATCAATACAGTTCTGAAGAACGGCAAGTCGCCAGCAGGTCCTCGGGCCCGCCAAGACTAATTCTCCGCTAGTTCTTTCTGAGCACCATCGAGCTAACTCTCACATCACGAATTTTTCCCTCTGCAACTTCTCACTGCCGAACAGAAGCAAAAGTAGAAGAATGTCCGTTCGTATGCTATGCATTATGCACGTAAGCAATACTTACAGGCATTGTCCTGTACTCTGATTAGTCATCCATACCTTTCCCAATCTTGAAATCTCGATCCCTTGAATACATCTTCAGAACATAAAACTTGACGTATCGTCTCAAGTGTCTCATTCACGAATGGTCATTGCTCCTTGCAATCGTAGTAATCGATTCGCTGATTTGAGGCTCCAAAGGGAAGCGACAGTATGAAGCTGAAAATCCTTGCCCCTCTCTCACTTGCTTTCATTGGACGATGCTCAGCTGGAGGCAGCCCCACTTGCGTGATTCTCCCTTATTTTCAGGAGTAACAAGGAACTAATGTTTACCATCAGTGTCAACAATTGTCCTCGGTGTTTCCTGCACTGGTCTACTTTCCCAGCAGCACAGCATATTCGGCATCTTCGGGCGAATACTTTACTGAGCAGGAGTTTTCAATAACGCCCGCTTGTTTCTTTCATCCTTTCACGCCTGCAGAAATCGCTACGGCATTGTCCATATTATCTACCAGCAACTGTCCATTCGCAGTGAAGAGCGGTGGCCACGGGATTTGGGGTGGTTTAGCGAACATACAAGGCGGCGTAAGTATTGACCTTGCAGAATTTAACGAGGTGGATATAGATGTTGGAAAGCAGGGAACAGTTGCCCGGGTAGGTGTAGGTATGAAATGGGGGGATGTTTACAACTTCCTTGGAGCTAGAGGATTGGTAGTAGTTGGAGGCCGGTGGGGAAGTGTTGGAGTTGGAGGTTTGATCTTGGGCGGTAGGCTCCTCCCGCCACTCTTCCACGTCTATGGAAGGAGGTGTAAAAATTGATATGTTACAGGCGGCATATCATTCTTTTCAGCAAGAAAGGGATTTGCCTGCGACAGTGTTGTGAACCATCAGGTAAGAGAAGTATAAATTTGGGGCATTTTACTAGGCACCCACCCAATCTTCTTTGCTTAAAAGATCAATTCTCTTCTGATCATCTATCCGAGCTTGAATATTGATCTTTCGGATGTTTATATTCCAGTGCGTATTCAAGCTGTGGTAAGTAATCAGAACAGAGCGGATGATCGGCTCAAGCAGTGAGCAAATTCAGTCCAGCATACTAAACAACGCCTCTTGTTCTTACGCGATTCTTCAGTCTAGGTTTCTAACGTCTCCAGATTGTATTGGCATCCGGAGAGATTATAAATGCGAACGCGACGTCCAATCAAGAATTGTGGCAAGCTTTGAAAGGTGGCTCTAACAACTTTGGCATCGTAACGCGGGTAGACCTGTTGGCCTTCCCACAGGGAGATTTCTGGGGAGGGTTGATTATCAACCCTTTCAGCGAAGAGGCATTCGAGCACTTCATCAATGCCCTGCATATATTTTCAAGCGACCCCACATACGATGAAAATGCTTCTCTGATCTTTACCTACAATTTCGATTCATCTACACGGACTTGGATTATCATCAGTAACGTCCAGTACACAAGTATAGCTGGCTACCCCTCCACTCTGGAGCCTTTCACAAGCTACGGCCCTCAGCTCATCAATACTATGAGAGTCTCGAATCTCAGTGATTTTGCCATCACAAATAGTGAGGGAGAGGAAGAGGGAACAACACGGTAATTGACATGCTTTTGTTTGACAAAGATAATACTGAGCAGCTGAAGGTGGCTCTACTTTACTCGAACGTATGTCAGCTCTGAGGTCCTCATCCGCCAGATCTTCGAAATATTTAACAGCACCGTCTATAACATGCTCTCCCTTATCGAAGAGGATGTTACCTGGAGCATCACCGCCGAGCCCTTCCCACCAATCTTGACTCAATACGGCAAGTTGAATGGCGGGAATATTCTGGGACTTGACCCTTCGGATGGGCCTTTGATTCGCAAGTTTACCCTGCTATTACATCTTTCTTAGATCAAGAGGCTCAACTAATGCGCCAAACTTCAGTCTTCCTCGCGACAGTTACCTGGCATGACTCAGTCAATGACTCTCCCATAACTCAAGCTATTGAAATCTATTTCTCGCAAATTGACACCCTATCAAAGTCCCTGGGCTTGTACAACAAATACTCGTATTTAAATTATGCGTATAAAGATCAGAAGGTTATGAAAGGATACGGAAAAGAGAACTTGTGGCGAATGAAGAGTTTAAGTAAGCAATTTGATCCAGAAGGCGTGTTTCAAAGATTGGTTCCTGGGGGGTTCAAATTGGATGACTAGGAGGAGAAGAGGATATATATTGATTTGCGAGGAGAAAGAGAGCATATTTGCCATGGAAACACTAAGGCGTTCAAAAGTTCACTCGGTTACAGTCTTGGAGATAGGCTTTCGATTTTCTTTTCGTAAAAGCTCGTGGATTCATTCGTCAATCATACAACCCTGCCAGCTCTCTTGATCACTCGATTCATTTTAACTACTGACTCCAATTTGAATAGTTAACCAAAGCTGGGTACCTCAAAAGTTGATATTCAGAGCAGAGTAAACAATCAGAATGAATTTGATCTCTTGAAGCAAAGAAGATCAAAGTATATGCCGAGTAAATCTGTGCGCTCTTGCAATTTGGCAAGGCAGATACATACAACGAAAGACGCGAAACAATGGAATTCGATTTTAGAGACATGCCTAGGGTCCAGATATCTGCGGGCAAATTTCTGTGAATCTCCCTCAAGCCCTTGAACAATAAGCGAGGTCTACCCCTCTAGCGACATCTCCTTTCCGGGGGCCATATTGAATTGCAGCCAACCCTTTTACTGGGCAATGGACGGATCCCCAAGGCATAGTGGAGTTGGTCTGGATTTGATTATATATGGATCTTTCCGTGGAGAGTAGCTAATTTGGGGATCTGTTCATGAGGATTTGGTGGTGGGGACAACTTCCGTTGAATGATTTCCATCCTAGCCGCTTCTGTAAAGGTTCTTCGTCTTAAGATCCCATGGAAAACATCAGACGAGACGTTATACCTCAAGTAGTGATCTAGGCCCGAAAAGGCAAGGCACCTGAACGTAATTTACAAGCGAAGTAGAGGTCCACTACGTACATTCACTACAGGCAATTACATACTATTAGATCCTATCTGGAACCCATTACCTGGGTTATAATATGTTGATCCTTCACAATCTTACCAATCTTATCCACCTCCCCCTGATTCATACCCCACCGTCTCAACTCCTCCTCTTCAGGTACAGATCTTCTCTCATACACAATATCAACCGCAAGACTCTTCTGTCTTCCTAAGTCCAAGTCAATACCCAGCATCGACTTATCTGCTACAGCAAGCTCTATTGCAAGTGCTGCATCCTGCCAAGCATGTCCATGTCCCTTAACACCTTGCCGCTGCCAAACATTATAGCAACCCTCAGAACGACAACCCCAGATATCCAGGAATGCGTGAATCATCTCATGTAACATTGTTGCTAGGTACTCTTTGAATCGTTCTGGACGGTTCTTGGTTTTTGTCCGAAAGAGAGTGATACAAGCTTCCATACGCTTCTCATGAAATGGATAGCTCCATTTCAACTGATAGCTCTTATCTTGATCCGTGCGCCCCATAAGATGCTCTTCCGCCCCTTTCGGTTTCTGCATAACACACTTTACATGTGGGCGTAAGCTGCCGAAGAAGAAAAGTCTGTCGAACAGAGTTTTGTAGGCGCCCATGACGTCCTCGTCTTTTCGATGCTCGTCTGCGGGTCCGAGGTTGAAAATACTTTCTGTTCGGAACCATATCAAAGCTTTCTGTTGGATGTGAGTAAGCTTGTCACCTCTGCGTTGTGCGAAGGAAACTATTTTCTCGGATAACCATGTTGAGTTGTGTCGAGATTGTGTGAAGAGAGGTTCGTTGATAGGATTATGGGCCATAGTGGCTTCGTGGATCCGCTTATGCGTTTGATGGTTGACCATGTTGAGGATTGATGCACGGATTACATCGAAAGTTGATCACAAAGCTGTGGTATATTGAAATGTCACATTTTAAGACGCAGAACTGATGCTCCCATGTGAATGGACACTTTGCAACTAGTCTATTGACTGTTTTCATGATGATCTGTGAGTCTTTTGTGTACATAGTCGGATGAGACGACCAGATATAAAGTCAATGAATCTTGAGACATCCTTATGACTATTCTCTGCATTGTCTCAGGTGTACTTGTCAAGTTTTCCACAACTCAAGATCTCTCTTTTTTTTTTATGAATTAGGACAGAAGTCTCTCCGCCTTCACCGTTCAAGAGAAGTACTAGATTTCTGTGAACTAGTTCCTTTTGTCTTCGCAGCTATAGCTAGTAATAGACGTGACACGACTTTGGCACATTCATCTAACATGTATACACCAGCAAAGCCCAAATACTACGCTTTCCTGCCTAAGCAAATCAAAAACGGAAACTTCATCTTCGTTCCTCCTTCCCCTCTCACCACCCCAGCTCCTGGACTCTCTTCCACAAATTTATCCATCTCAAACGCCGTCTCGATCTTGACATCCACAAAACCCGCCTCCAACAACATCTCTTCGACCTCCTTCCTTGGAATCCCATGTCTCTCCACACCTTGCATTTTAGCCTCTGGATGGAACCTCCTAGCTTCCGGACCAAAGTCCTCGAAATCTGTCAGTGCGATACAACCACCAGATTTCAGACATCCGTGCATAGTCTTGAAGATGTCTTCGAGAGATGGGATATGATGCATGACTAGGTGGCTAATTATGAGGTCGAAGCGACGAGGAGGGAGATTGTTGTCAGCTCCCCTATTCAAAGGATCTAAGCGAATCCGTACATCGTCTGGACCTTCGAGCAAGGCGCAGACAGGAAGAATGTTCTTGACTTCAGGCTGCTTGGCGAGCTTGATGTTGAATGCGTCGATCATGCCTTGGGCTGTATCGACTGCTATCAACGAGCGGATGTATGGTGCTATCATGAATGATAGGAGGCCAGTGCCGCACCCAATCTCTAAGACGTCTAGATCCTTGCCATTGCCTTTGATTTGTGGATTGTGGTCAAAAATGGATTGAAGTGCGAGAGAGCTTGCGACATGGACATCTGGATTTGTGTCCCATGCCGCCGCTTGAGCATTGAAGCGATTCTCGGTCATAGTTGTAGAGTCGGTACTTATGTTGATGGGATAACAGTGTCTGGGTTGTCCATGTAAGCTGGTAAAGAGAAACAAGTGTGGGCCGTCCGAATTCGCTGCCTACCCCGCGTCTGAAAACAGTCACGTGTGACTAGATTCAATAGGAACTGCCAGCAGAACGGAGGGTATGACTAAACCGAAAGATTCATCTAAGTGCCTCGATACAAAACTGGTAGTGTAGTGTTGCTCCGCTAATAGCGTTGCAATTGACTTTGCCATTGATAGCCCAAAGTCGCTAAATCAAACATTCCCATCCTTAGAAACCCCCTCCGAGGTAACAAGATTCTTCGAACCAAATCCTTCTCTCCGAACCTTCTTCGACATAAACTGTTGAAATCTCCTCTGATGCTCCGATTCTCCAGGAATGATTTAACCGACATGCAAACCTTCTCTGATCATCATAAAAAAAAGCCTCTTCTGGGCTTCTGCTAGTAGAGCATATTCGCATCGTCCAATATCTTTAAATCTCTGTCTTTAAAATACCCATCGGTCAACATTGAGCCCCAAATCCTCGATTTTCGCATCTCGAGCAAGCGGTCTAGGTTCCGCAATCTTTGGGTCAAGGTCTGGAAGAGTAATTGCTGGACGCTAATCTAACGAGCTTGAGACCACAAGGCCACAACCATGCAACCAGCGCAAGTCTCAATGCCTCCGCTGGTGCCTCTTTGCCTATATCGTTCCGCTGTTGTCGGCCGTCTCGACGTCTCAAGTCTTCTTGAACAACGAAAGGGAATTCGCAGCCAAATCATCTCCAGCAATACCGACAGCTGTCATCCTTCCCGTCAACAGGAATAGTGAGTACTGAAAATACTGGACTCCGTCCTGCTCCCAAATACTAAACGAGCACAAGTGACATCGATCATCACGTTGCCACTGACTCAAAAAGTATAAACCGTTCCCAACAACCAGAAAAGACAGTGAATTGAAAACATATATACAAACACCACCTCGACCAACACCCACACCAAACCACCACTCCTCCTTCTACACACCTATCGATTCGCAGCAATCGACCCATTCGCCCTAACCGCCGCCTCCCCACCACTAACCCCACTCGCACAACTCATCATCCCACACTGCTCCTCCAACGCCGGCATCGACACATTCCCGACCTTCGTCGCCGTCGCCGCTGCCTGCCACAACATTCCTATCGCCGGCAATACCGTACAGCAGCGATTAAAATTGACCGCCGCCGTCGCATCATTCGTTGACATCGCACCGCTCTGCACACTATCCAGATTACTGACGATACTCCCAAAATTGCCCATCAGGATCTTGCCCGCGTTGACGCCGGACGTCGAGAGGCCCGCGACTTTCATCATGGTGGCGAGTTGGACGGGCTCGTCTTTTGCGAAGACGGTGGCGGAGGCGAGTTTGGTGGTGTTTTGAGGGTCGTTGAGGTAGGCGTTGACGGTGTAGACACTGGTGTTCCAGTTTGCGAGGGAGTTCTTGATGTCGGACATTGTGGGCGGTGTCGCGGGTTTGAGGACTCGTGGGGTGGCTACTTTGGCTGCAGGCGTGGATGTTGCGCGGAGGCTGGTGCTGGTTCGTCTTGGAGGTGTGGTCGCGGAGAGAGCGGTGCTTGCGAAGAGCAGGTAGATGATTTTGGAGAGTTGCATGGTGATGTTGATGTGGAGGAAAAGACAGAATCTTGAAAGACGTTGTTGTCTAAGGAGTGACCATAAGAAATGAAGTAAACAGATTCGAGCACCGGGCTCGAAATCGACTAATTAGAAGCTGGAAAGAAATAAGGCTGAGCAGAGGAAAAGAAAACAAGCAAGAGGGTATTGCCGCATGCCAGGAGAAGCTCAAAGTGGGAGAATCGCAACGATATAGTGAACCCACATTAGGTTGGCTCGAGCTCTAACCATAGGAGTAGATTCATCCACTAACCGTTCTGCTTTGATCCCTTTTTCATAAGAGCAGCAAGAGGAGGCGATCTTCTCCAGCCAAGCATGATTGACATATGGCATCCGCTTGGAAGATCACCAGATGCGCATGGCCAAGAAAGCATGTCACCGAGAATTAACAGTACATCCCCGGATGCCGAGAGGAATGGAACGCCATATGTATTGCGAGCATGGGCGAATGCTCGCATGAGCTACTTAGTCAGTGGCTGACCGTTTCGTTTCGAAACCACGATCGAGCCTGAGCGCAACCTTGGAACAGATCCCCCGCACTGCCACTACCCACTCGACGGCAATGACGGCACTTTGATTCGAACATGAAAGAAAAAGGCCTCCTTATACGAGCTTGTGCGCTGTTCATCTGAAGATATGACTCCAATGACAGCAATGCACGAAACATCATTCTTTTGCGATCGACTTGAAACCATGTCGAACCGCAGCTGATCATCAAGGAATAAATGCATCCGCGAATCGACGCCTAGAAGACGACTTGCTTATGAGGTGAATGAAAAAATTGCTCATAAAGAAGAAAGTACACAACGAAACTTTCGGGAGGAATTCCGCACTTTGAGAAATGAATATGGAGGCAGCTTCTTCGCTATGGTAATGGAAAAGATTCATGATCAGCAAATACTGAGAAGTGAGCTGATATTCAATTCGAACAGTACGTTAGCTAGTATTCGAGACGGTGCTCGTACACGCTTCGCATCGAATGAAGGCCGTCCGTCGATGACATCATTTAGCAACAGGTCGCATCGTTGGATCTGTCGACATATTGCATTCAAAATGGCCGGGGCTTGAGAAGCTAGATCTGATATGCTGAATTAGACGTCGGGAAAGAAAGAATGAAGGGTTGACGAGAAGAGACGCCGAGGTGGACTCGGTAAGATGGCATCGACACGTGATGACAACGCAACTTCCATCTTCCATCGCAGGTGACCAGTGGAATGGTTCATATAAATTTCATGCTTGACTCTCATTCCTTCACTTCCCGAGATTATCTCAACATCTTCGAGTCTATCGTCTTGACTAAACAAAATCTAGATACCATCTGACAGTAGAGGCTCAATTGTAGTGTGGTTGCTTGGAATAACAAGCCAAGGACCTGGTGGGATGCTGAAAATAATGTAGGATCTTAACAATATAAATAGAATAATTAGTTTGATAGCAGAGCTCAAGATCCGTTATACAAAAGTACTTGGTGCTATCACAAGTGAACAGCGAGAACAGCGCGAATAGTGCGAAATGCGCCAAACGCGCAAATGGCGCAAATGGCGCAGAAAGCGAGAAAAGCACGAATCTAGAAAATGACTTGACCAAGAACACAGGAACCACAGAAGAGAATAAACTATGTACTAGAAGTAAGGAGCCAAAACCATGCGATGCCGAAACTTAGGACTTTCCAACCTGTGCTTTTATGTTCATTCTCATCCTCTCTTCTCATCTCGCCTCTTCCGCTTTCCGGCTCCAACTCATCTTTCATGAGCTATTGCCAACTGCTGCTGACCGTGGTAGCTGTAGCGCAAGTTGCTGGAACAGTGTAAGTGTGGTTCGGGTCCGCTTCCCAGGTGACTGTTCCATCGCTGGCGACGTTGATGAATTTATATTGGATGACGGTTCCAGGAGCAAAGCTCAGAGCGACGTCCCATAGTGGGTTAGAGGAAGTGTAGGAACTTGCGGAAAGAGCAACGGCGTCCAATGTATCCCAGTCTCCGAGTGATGCCACGCTGCCGGCGATCTTGATCGTCTCGCCGTACGTCGTGGTCACGAGTTCATCGAACGTGACAGCTACGGATGTGGCGGTCGCACAGGATGAAGTAGTGCTGGTGGAGGTGGTAGAAGTTGTAGTTCCGGTTCCGGTGGTTGTGACAGATGTTGAGGTAGTGGTTACTGAGCCTGAGATGGGAGTTTGGCTAGATGGCCACGAGCTTGTCGGTGCGGTGGAGTAGGTTCCCGTGGCTGAGGTTGAGGAGCACACTGCTGGCACACTTGAAGCACTGGGCTCTCCCCAAGAGTATGGCACCACACCTGCTCGGCGAGCTGCTGCTGTCAAGAAAGCTGCATATGACCATGTGAGATCGTATGCTGAAAGGGGGACACCGTTGGATTTTGAGAATTGCTCGGACAGGGAGCCGTTTGACTGTGCATAAGTGGCGACGACGTTCACGTAGCCATCTGCATATGTCTTGACTGCATTGTACAGGGTGGTGTAGGTCGACGTTGAAGATGCGTAAGTGCCAGCCGCGACAGATGAGCTGAAGTCCTGAAAGAATGCGAGGGAAGTGGAAGTTACAGTGATGTATCCTTGCTTGTTCCAAGTGTACAGAGCATCGTACAACTGCTCAGCTGCTGCAAGGGTATTCAAATACCATGGATTGCCTCCTTGGTAGCTATCCTCTGGGTATCGACCGACAGCCACAGCTGTTCCTTCAGCGATACCTGAGTTGATGGTATAGATAGATCGGAAGGAATCTGTAACGACCTTGTGGTTCGCGAGAGCACGATCGGAGCAGCTGTATAATGTCAGACTTATCAGTGACGTGTAGTAATGAACTTACGGTTGGAAGGTGGTTGCATCACAGCCAGCTGCGGGGTCAAACTGATGGATGGCACCAAGAAGCGTGTTGGCATCCTTGCCAGTACGTCCGTTATTCTCATTGATGTTCGCGAGAATGTACCCTTGAGAAGAACCCCAGAAGCTTTGCAAAAAGCAGAGAACTTGAGGTGCTTGAGAATCACAATAGGTGCATGATTTGCCGAGAAGAGAAGCTAGAGCACTACCCTCAACAAGTGCACGATGCTGGGCAGTGATCGTGAAGAAGCTGGAGCCATCAACTTCTTCCCAGAGATCGTAGCCAGTATTATTCCTGAGACGCTATCAGCGGTGTTGACCACTTGGAAGCATATTGACTCACCAGTACTGTGTAACATATGACAAGTCATTCTGGATGATTGGCCAAACCAAAGAGCTGGCAGTGGAAGAATACCCATTGTTGATCAACCATTTCGAGTAAGTAATCAAAGCGGTAGCACGAAGAGCAGGACCATCTCTTTGAGGGCGGCCCCACGATCCCGTGAATGCAGATTCATCTGCATTGAACTTCGGCTCGCCAAGCCCACCACTGGAAAGACCACCAGAAGGGTTCGACACAGTCTGGATATAAGCTTGAGCTTCAATGTAGTTCTCAATCTCGGTCTGCAGGGACGAAGAATAGCTATTGATGAACGTGTCCACAATGCACTTGAATGTCAAGGCAGAATCACGTGTCCAGGTATAGAAATCTGGATCTTGTCAACTTGAGCTCTTGAGGGATTTGTGAAAGTCTTACAATCCGGATTGGTCTTATCAGGCGACGCCACAACGATTCCAGAATTTGCACCAGAAGCACAAGCTCCTGCAGATCCGATGTTGCAAAGCATATCTGCCAAGGCAATAGGACTTTCCGTAGCAATGAAGGAATCAACAGAACGCTTCACAAATTCTGCTTCGCGTTCCTTAACTCGACTTGGATCAGGTAAAGATAGAACGGCTTGGATAGCAAGACTGCCAACTGCCGCGAGAGATGCGAAAGAATACATGATGGGCTGAGAAAGAGTCGAGCCAAGAAAGGTGATATTGAAGCAGGTAGAGAGAGGGATGAGGATAAAAAGGAAAGCAGCATGAATGAGATACATCTTGACTTTATATCAAGATCCACCCCTTGACTTCACAGTCCAAGCTCCTCGATGGCGATATTCGTGACCGTCGAGTTTGGCCGACGTCGTCGCCGCCGCTACTGAGTCGAGATGCATCAACCGCATTCACAAATCTCCGTTCGTGACTTCTGCGCTGGGCCTGCATGGAATGACGATTTCGCTGTATGGAGAAGGAGCGCCGTGAACGAGGTGAGGATCTGTTCGCTTTCTGGCAGGTCGAAATCGCAAGGGCAAGCTGGAGACCTCGGTGAAAATCAGGGGAAGTGCTGGTGTGGAGGCTTGTGCCAGGTCGCATTCGGTAGTCAGTCCCGAGTGAGGCGCATCTTTATCCCGTCAGACGTGCGGGAGACACAACAGGGAAGTTGACATTGTGAATCTATGATTGGAGGTCAAGATGCTGGCAGTAGAGCTAGAATCGAGGCTCGCTTAGAGGAAATATAAAACTGCATAACATTTATAGGGCGTCCTGCATCTCACGGAGGGCATCAAGCTGTTTCTGGCTCCAACCCCGCATGTTGGGGACCCCACATTGCCCACAACTCCATCCTTATCGGTCCGTCCCCTTGGCTCTTGGTACTCCACCCCAGAGTCTGGCACGCGAGGCACGTTGTCTACCGACATCTTACATGCGAGGACATGAAGTGGTTGGCCGAAGTCCTCGTTGAAGAGGGGTGCAGACACACGCAATGGGGAGAGATTTATGGAGACAACCTTAAGTCATCTGAGCTTTTCAAAGTCTATCAGATCTCACGGAACATAATTCACTCCGAGGAACGTCCGTCTACATGGCATTTGTCAAGAGTGGTGCTCTGATCTCTGGGCTATGATCTTTGTAGTTGTGTCTCCGTCCCTTGGCTCCGCCAGGTTCGGCTCAGAATAACCGGTATGCATGTATCTCTTGACAGATGACAGCGGCATCTCCCGCATCTGGGCCTGGCTAGAACTCCAAAACATTCCCAAAATCTTGCTCAAGAGCCTCGAGCCGCATGTTCAGTACAATGGTGATTTGAGATGTAGAGTGTGGCCGGTTCTGTATTTGCGCCTCAATCTTATGCACATGAGTCTTTTCCGCGGTTGATTCCAGTTGTTGGAGATAGCTGCTGGATCCATCTTTTTCGAGGCTACGATGAGCCAAGGAGAGAGTTGCTCGACTTGGGAGCGGCGGCATAGACGGTGAGAGAGAGGCTAAGGTAGAGGCAAGTTCGGACTTGAGGCAAGTAAGCTGAGTGGTCTTGGATGAATGGAAGATCTTCTCTGCATTGGATAATGATTGATAATAATTAGCCCTGTACCCATCTCACCTTGTATTGGCAGACACATGTATAGACCGTGATGTATACTGAACGCTGGTCCATCATCATCATCGGGCCGTATCCAGCACAAGTGGTTGCAGGTGCATGCCATCGAGACCATAATCCGCGGCCATTGTCTTCCCGTGCGCCTAAGTTGTCGCCACCTGCCCATCGTATGCCTCCTCCACTGTCTTTCTAGCTCGACATTATATGCCCAAAGCACCTCTATCCCGCGAAGAGGCACGCAATAACGCCGACCATCTGTAAATGCGCCGACGAGGTAGGTTCGAAAGCAGAAAGGGATCCCCAGATTCGTCATGTAGGAAGCTAGGTTTGTCGAAAACCTCATCAGCCAACGGCCATTCGGTATCGAAACGGAATTAACGTCCTTCAGAGCACTCGTCCACCGAACTCAAACCTCGCGGCGAATTCAGGCTTCGTGAGTGACCGATCATTCTGAGATCTGTCGATCGGATGATTGACATCATGAGTTACCGGTGAAGGTTGATGGCTCCATAGAACGATCGAACTGCCGCAGCAATCGACCTTACAACCGGAGCTGAAGGGACTGCTGGGCACAGATCTGTGTTTGTGGAAAGAAAAGAAGAAGCTTCTTCGCGAACGAAATAAAATTTCGAAGCTGCGTGCGGCCGCATGAATCCACTTTTAGCTTTAGCCATATATAGTTAGCGTAGTCTACGATTCTGTCCGCCATGAATTTGTGAGATCCAAATCAACGTTACAGCGCGACACCACACACAACACTGCAACCATGGCAGACGCAATCTCTATCGAGGAGACGAACAGGTTACGTGTGTCTCTGGGCATGAAACCTTTGCCTGTACCTGGAGCCGGCCCTGTATTTAAAGAAGCATCTTCCGCTCCTGCTGAAGAAGTAGGCAGTACGCTCGAGTCACGACAAGCCGAAGGCTACGAGAATTATCGCAAACTACAAGAAGCCGAAGAAGCGAAGAGAAAGCGCGAAGCAAAGGCCGCGGCTATCAAAAAAGCTCGAGATGCTGCTAAACGATTCACGCAATTGGAAGGCAAGGGCCTGGGAGAGGCAGATGATGATGGCGATATGGATGCGAAAACCTGGCTGATCAAACAGAAGAAGCGACAGAAGGAGATCGATAAAGCTAGACAGAGAGAAAAAGAATTGGCGGAAGCTGAAGCAGCAGCCGCTGCGGAGTATACGGCTAAAGATCTTGCTGGTGTCAAAGTCGGGCATGAACTGGATACTTTTGAGGAAGGCGAAGAACAAGTCCTGACGTTGAAGGATGCCACTATCGACGAGAACGAAGAGGAGGGGGATGAGCTTGAGAACCTGGACCTCCGAGAGCGCGAGCGTCTGAACGAGAAACTGGAACTCAAAAAGAAGAAGCCTGTCTACAACCCACACGATGACGAGGAAACCGGCAAAGGTATTCTATCCCATTACGACGAGGAGATCGACGGTAAGAAGGGCAAGCGATTCACGTTGGATGGTATGGGAAGTACGGCCGAAGCTGCTTCAGAAGGCATATCTGCACAGAAGATCAAGCCCAAGGCAATAAGCCTTGATTTCTTGAGTACGTATCACAATCCAGCGACTTCTACATTGATGTCTTTTGCTAACTATGTTGTAGAAGACGAACCAAAGTCCGACTACCTAGACATCTCAGAGATCAAGATCAAGAAACCCAAAAAGTCCAAGAAGAAGTCTACTCGACAGAAAGCTGCAGACGAGGACGATATATTCCCAATGGCCGAACAAGCACATACCCCACAAGACGGAGCTATGGAAGTCGACCAGCCAGCTCAACTTGTCAAGAAGAGAACTTTTGAAGACACGTCTTTTGTTGACGACGATGATCTTCAAGCTTCGCTTGCTAAGCAAAGGAGAGGTGCTCTCAAGAAACGACAAAAGCTGAGGCCAGAAGAACTCGTACAACAAATTCGAGAAGAGGAGTCAGCTACGCCAGCGGCGGATACTGAGGAGGCAGAGGGTGGTCTGATAATAGACGAGACGTCAGAATTCGTTGCGAATCTACAGAAGCCTAGTGCACCTGAACGGAAGCAGCGAAGATCCTCATCACGACAAGCTGAGGCTGTCACAGCGATGGGTGACTCTGATGAAGAAGGTGATATTGATATGGACCGATCATATGCCAACGTCGAAGACGAAGAGGATCGTTTGGAACGACTTAAACGAGAAGCATCAGCTCTCGATGAAGTGACGAACAACGGCCTCGAAGCAGAAGCTACACTTGATCGGGGCGTCGGCGCCACGATGAGACTTCTAAAAGAGCGAGGTCTAATTAAGCAGGAAGAGAATGGAGATCTCAATGCGATCTTCAGACAGAAGCAATTGTTCTTAGCTGAGAAGCAACGTCGCGAGGCTGACGCTGAAAAGAAAGCTAGAGCGCAAAGAGAACGAGACCGTGCTACTGGACGATTGGATCGCATGTCTGCTCGAGAGAAAGAAGAGTATGCACGACAACAGAACACGTTCCGAGATCAGGTCGAATCACGCCAGCTTGCTGAGCATTTCAACAAAGAATACAAGCCAAACGTCGAACTGAAGTATATCGACGATTTTGGAAGAAGCATGAACCAAAAGGAAGCTTTTAAGCATCTGTCTCATCAATTCCACGGCAAGGGAAGCGGAAAGCAGAAGACCGAGAAGATGTTGAAGAAGATCGAGGACGAGAAGCGAAGAGAAGCCCAGAGCTCGCTCGATGGGAGTCAGATGGGAGGTATGAGCAATGCTACAGCACAGCAACGAAAGAAGCAGAAGCAAGCAGGCGTCCGACTTGCTTAGTGGAAGAGGGTGGCTGGACTATGGGATGACAAGGTGCAACCTCCTCACTTGTACTTAAATTTATGCAATGCTGACAAAATCTTGAAAGACGATGTCTGCGGAAACATTGTGATCCAACTCCTCATTGAGGTAAGTTGCTCCAGTGTCCGATCCCGTCATCGAGGTAGGTCTTGCTTCCCACGCCCGATCAGAGACTTTCTCTGCTCTCATATCTCACTGACTCATTGCTCGTTCTGATTGTCTCTCATTTTTCATTCATCACTCGATACCCTGCTTTCCCTCATCTATTCTATCTCAGGAAGCAGAACCTCGTGATAGTAAGCTTCATTGATTCAAATTCGTGTCGTGACTGTATATATATAGCCATGGATACCACATAGAGGAAATGCAAACAATCCAAATCCAAACTGCGACTTGACAATGCCACGTGACCAGTAGCCCCTCCCGTCACCACCTTCACTGTCAGAAAACCTCTCTTATCAAAGCATGCATGTAGATACAACAGCTGCAACAAATTCTCGGCGTCCATACTCCGGAATGGAATGCGAATACCTAGCTAGGTCTGGCCCGAAGTTTCGCTCCCACGTGCTGCGCAACTCCTTGGCGACCCGACGTCTTGCAAGACGGGCCGCCGTATTTGACGCGTCGCAAGACCTGCAATAACAATCAACCTTTGGACCATTTGAACTTCAGCATTTCGAATCGCAATCATTCGTCCCTTTTATTAAAAATGAATATGAATTGCTTAGATACGGGAGTGTAGGCAGTAAGCCGATAGAGCTTTCGAGGTGGCCGTCATCGCCGGACCTTAAGCGATTCGAAAAGGGGTACGTTTCTCAAACCATTTGCTACGCTCGTCTAACAAGTACGGAGATGCTTACAAGCATTTCATCTTATATTTTTCATGACACTGAAGCCAGCAATACCTCGCTTGCTGGATCATTTTCTAAAGCTTCATCATGAGACGCCAAGTCGAAGAATCCGACCTTCCAGATTTCCTCCACAACTCCCCCTTCCTCCCCATCAGCGATGGAGTCGCCTACTCCTACCCCAAAGCTGTACCTCAACCCAAACCCACACTTCGACAACTACTTAAATCCAAACCCGTGCGAGCATCGATCGCCACCTTCTTCGGCCTGCTCATATTCCTCTACCTCCGGTCTCGATTCCGAAGTGCTCACGTGCTGAATCGCCTCACCGGCCCCTCATGTTATTTCACCACGCCTCAGATTCCAAATGAGTCCTATTTAACTCAAGACGTCGATTGGTCTCAATTCGCTTACGCTCTTTATGCAACGAATGTCGAGTATCTATGTAACGCTGTAATGCTTTTTGAGAGTTTACATCGATTGGGAACACGGGCTGAGAGATTGTTGATGTACCCTGAGACTTATTCGCTGCTGGATACTTCCGGGAGTGTGGAGACGACATTGTTGCTGAAAGCAAGAGATGAATATAGCGTTAAGTTACAGCCGGTGAAAGTGCAGCATGAAAATACCGCATATTGTACCCCACTCCCCTCTCCTCATCCAAACCCAAACTGACAATCCACAAATAGATTACGGACCCAACTGGGCCGACTCCTACACCAAACTCCTCGCATTCAACCAAACCCAATACACGCGCCTCATCGTCCTAGACTCGGACTCAACCCTCCTCTCCCCCATGGACGCCCTCTTCTTCCTCCCCACCACCCCCGCAGCCATGCCCCGCGCCTACTGGCTCACCAAACCCCTCCTCTCCTCCCACATCATGGTGCTCACCCCGTCCCCCTCCTCCTTCGCGCTGGTGCAAACCGCCATCAAGAAAGCCAGATACGGCGTCTACGACATGGAAATCATGAATTCGCTCTTCGGTTCCGCGTGCCTGACCATCCCGCACCGCACCTACGCGTTGCTTTCAGGCGAATATAGATCCGAGGACCATGAGCCGTTCTTGAATTTGGAGGTTGAGCTCGATGATGGCAGGGAGAAGGAGGAGTGGAATCCGGATGTGGTGATTAATGAGGCGAAGTTGGTGCATTTTTCGGATCATCCGTTGGGGAAGCCGTGGGTGGTGAGCGAGGAGGAGATTAGAAAGGTGGCGCCGGGGTGTGATAAGATTAGTGGGTGGGAGGAGGAGTGTAGGACGAGGGATGTGTGGTTGGATCTTTATGAGGATTTTAGGAGGAGGAGGAAGGTAAGTTTCTCCCCTTTCTAATCGGTGAGAGGGAATTTGCTGATAAAATGTGTAGAGGATTTGTGAGGTGGTTTGATTGCTGTTGGAAAGTCGGGTATGTGTGATGTTAGACTGTTGGAATTGAGGCGTTGTCCGACGAGACATTTTGATGATTGTACAGGCAAGCTGTAGGATGGGCTCACATGTCACAAAGATTTTGGGACATTTGAATCTTTTGTTGCACGTCGCACCTCTATAACAAGGCTATTCAAGTAGAGCTATCCAAGTAAAGCAAAGCAATTCGAATATAGACAATCAGCACCGTCTTGAATAGAGACGACAAGCTAAAGAAGGTTACATCTTAGTTTGCTAATAATTGCCCAACAATAACCCGGCATTTCTCGTTGCACCTTGTACTGCTAACGTTTTGTAAGAAATCCTATAGAAATAGAGTAAAAATTGTTCGAAGAAAGAGAACTGTCTACTTTTGATACACATGGCAATATGTGATTATTTTCCTATGCATACACAGGATTGAGCTATGTTTTGCACTATGATTCTTAATCGTCGCATGTACAGCTTCCAGATTGACTTTGTCTCTTGGGGGCTAATACTTCTATTTCGTATCGCGAGTATATGTACGGTTGCTGAAGACCCGAGTCCCCTTGTCACTTCATCAATCAAGTAAACAAAGCCGACAAATTACTCAACTCTATTCTCTATCTTATATGCTATAATCTATAAACTACCCTATTCCCCATACGCCAACCTCTTCATCTCACTGCCAACCAACTTTGTAGCCCTCATAGCCTCAGCACTCAAGGCGCGAGCTGAAGAAAGCCATGTGTAAGAGTATCGAAATGATGCCAAGCAACCTTATTCCCAGCTTTCTTCAACTTTGTTTCGTATTCAACGCCAACATCTCTCAGAGGATCAAAACCGCAAGTGAAAACGGCCGCTGGGGGAACGTTTTTCAGAGAATCAATCGACTGCATGCCAGGGGAAACGTATTTATGTGCTGGAGGGGTGCCGCGGGGTAGATAGTGATCTGCGAAGGAGAAGATGCCGTTGCCTGATAATTTGTCAGTTCCGGTATACGCTGAAAGGGAATATCAAACTCGCATTCTAAGTACAACCCTGAGTTATTCTCCGAAGCAGCTTTCGTGTCAAAAGGTAATCTTGAGTTCGGGGTCGAGGCTGGTTCTGGTGCCTTCGATAGGTAGGTTGGCGGAAGACATGGTGACCGAGTTCCTAAGTTAGAGATAGCTTTGTAACAATGGGTTATTGACAGTGAAATAGGAGGATATCAAACCTGCTCTATATATATTATCACATATCTACCGACCTCAGTAGTTAAGCTATTGCAGAAACTATAATATCACAGCTGATGACGTTAAAAAGCGCAGTCTAGCACTTGCTAGGAACATTCGGAGGAGACTCAAGAGCCTAGGAGTTCCACATGGTCTCTAAAGATATTAAAGCCATGCATGCTGTTGCAGTAGAGACGGATGTACGGAATCCATTAATGTTGCTTTGTGTACTGAACAATCGTATCTACACGAACAGACTTCTCGGACAAGTAGCCGTACGAGGTTCTCTTGCCAATTCGGCACTTGATTTTGCTCCGTAACAGAACCTTCTCTCGATACTTCGAGGATTGTGTCTCATAGAAACGGTTCCAGCATGCTTCCTCTGAAGAAGGGAGGACGCGGACGCGGCCACGGATATAAATGAAGAACCGTGCTTATGCACTAAGATAGAAACGGGCTAGCTCCAGGACGAGAGTCCTCTTATGATGACTCCCACTGAACTTCGCTCCACATGCTATGTAGTGAGTCAAGTAGTTGATTTGACTTCTCGGATGATGAGGATCTTCGACCATTGTTCTTTCGTTCTATCATCGTTCTCCCGATAAGACCTGCATAAGGATCCTATTCGAGTTTAGTGCGCTCGCTACTATGCGTACGTTTAGACGACGACTGGCCTTCTCCATCTGTGTCTTCGCAGAAGTCATTTTCTCTTCCTTAAAATGACAGAAGGTCGCAAAGCTGTAGTTGTTGGGATCAGTGGCTGCTCATCTAGTGGGAAGACGACTTTAAGCCGCTTACTACGAGACATCTTTCCGAACACCTTCGTTCTTCATGAGGACGACTTCTACAGACCCGAAGTCGAGTAAGTTCTTTTCCCGTTTAAAGAGGACAGAGAAAGAATGCAAACAAGTCATACAATAGTTCGGAACTCTTTCGACTCTTAGTTCCTGTTCTTTCTTTGCCTTGTTTGCCAAATCATCACGTGTAGTTGACCCACAGTACAGTCTTCCAAAGAAACATGACTTGCTCGACTGGGATTGCGCAGAATCTTTGAACATTCCAGACATTGCCAAGTCTCTCGACTATATCAGCAAGACTGGCACTTTTTCGGTCAGTCAAGTCTGTTTCGTTCTCGCAGGTAGAGAAGCCTAATTCGCATCAGCCGGACCTCGACTCGAAGGAAGACAAGAATTCCCTAGGAGAATGCCCTGTCTCTGATGCCACGATCGCCGAACTCAAAACTCGAGTCAAGCTCTGGACATCATCCGGCAACCTAGGCTTCGGTGTCCTCGATGGTTCTCCGAAAGCAGTACGACTCTGCGTCTTCGACGGTTTCTTGCTTTACTCAAAATCTATGGCGGCAATCCAACCACACATGGACATCAAATTTTTTCTCCGGGTAAGTCACGCAAAAGCCAAAGCTAGAAGAGAGGCACGGAGCGGATATGTGACTCTTGAGGGCTTCTGGGAAGACCCGCCGGGTTACGTGGACAACATCGTTTGGCCGAATTACGTCGAAGATCACAAATGGATGTTTAAGGGCGAAAACGTTGAAGGAGACTTTAAAGACGACATTCTTAAGGAGTGGAACATACAATGCCAGCAAGATGGCTTGGACATTGACATGGAGACTACTTTGAGATGGGCTGTAGAGAACTTGATGGAGCAATTGCCCGCGCTAGTCAAAGACCTGTGACAGGGTACAAAGTCTTTGTAATCTCACATTTAGCTCTATCATCTTCCGACCTCTCTTTGTATCTTTCTCGCTTCTCCAGCGAGGTCAAAGTATCTCTGTGTCAATTCATTCACTTTTGCAAAGAAGAGCCCACTCTTGTCATCATTTGATGCAAGCGATCTCTCCTGCTCAATGACCACGTTTAAATTCAAGTCTCAGAGATTAGTCCTCAAGTCAAGTTTTGGCAGAGAAGTTTTGTGCGCTGCACAATGACCAAGCTTTCATGTTGGTGGATGGTCGCAGTGCAAAATTCAGGCCAAACCACCACGTTGCTGTAAAGTTACCACAACTGTATAAACTACTTGCTTCTATTCACAATTCAAGTTGCCAGATTTCATATTATTTTAGCTGTCAGAGCCTTTGGAGAATCTTTGCAGAGCTTAGTACTAGCGATCTCTTTGTTTCAGACCACAAGAATGCCGGACTCACAATTGACCAGAGTACAAGCATGTCAGAACTAGCATGAATTCTTGTCGCGCTTTGATGCTCTCTTTGAATTAACTTGTCTAAACTGCAAGATGAGATTAGCCCAAATGTTCTCAAATAAGAGGTGTATTTTCGTCCTTATTCTGATACTAAATTGCTCGGCTATTGCGAATTTGGTTTTCTTTGTTGATAGCAATATCGAATTGACAACGAGAAGGACACACTTCTTTCATCGACCTATCCTGCGGATTGTCCATCTAGCACTAACAAATTTGCTCTGGTGTGATAATCCGCACTCTTAAGAGCTTAGCTACAGCTTCTCAGGAGCCGGAGTCAACCATGGGTCATAGGACTCTCTGAGTATGTGTGTCTTGAAGATTAAGGTGCGGGGAGAACTCGCTTTTTATACCTTGGCCCTTTGGACGCTCGGACCTCCGTAAATGCGTGAATACTGTTTGCATATGTATTGGGATGTCTCATCCGGCTTAGTCGTACGATAACACGCGTTTCTTTGAGGTGAATCTGAATCTCGTGAAGTTAAGCATTCGTCATACTAGAACGCACAATATTCAGACGTGAATGTATGCCGAATCTACGTACTTCAAATTGATATATTGCAGATTGTAGTATTATAAGTTGCAGTAGTTTAGGTTGAAGTGTTAAAGGTCAGTGTACTCGTAGCTGTAGTGTGCCGAATCAGCATACTTTAAATCAGAGCAGTGCGAGCTGTAGTACTATGATCCGGACTGCTCTAGTTTGAAATATGATTTACTTAGGGGTTGGGGTTGGCCTCACGTTAGGCATTTCGCCTGCTGGCGTCACTGGTCAACAGGTACATAAAAGTTGGAGCATGGGAGCCAAGTTTGGACCCGCGATCCCTCCAAATCGTAGGAGGGTTGACTGCACCACCGGGCCTGAATCATCCCCTTTTGAAACAAAACGTGGGGCCAGATGGGAACCCTCAATTCTGAGAATATAATTATCGCGGTTTAGCCTTTTATAATACCACTTTCTCGACTTCGTTCTTAATGATATGTAACAAGGTTCCTTATTTCTGGAACCGATAGGTGCACAAATCTTAAAAAGTAGGTTTATTTAGTGCACGACCTAGATATCCTTCTACAAATTTCTCTGCAGAGTCTTGGGTCTTTTCAATGTTGTTTTTTTGTATTTGATTTCTAGATCCATATCGATGACTGTTCGGATAATTAGGCTTGCGCTTCGTTTGGCTCCTCACGATTACACTTTCTTATTGGCACCCGCAAGAAAATTTTTAGGAAAACGCTCCCACCCCAACATGGCGGCGGGGAGAAAGTTTCTGGGACAGCGGTCCCAGGAGAATGCTCACGGAAAATCATGGCTCCTAGATCATTATGACGGCTAGGACAAAATTTCTAGGAGGGCTGGGCTCCCAGAAGAATGCTCCTGTGAGTCTACAGCTCCTGTGAGTCTACAGCTCCTATTCTATCTCCTATTCCTTCATTTTTGGAGTTTAGTGTCTCTCCTTTTTGAATATGAAACTAAATATCTCAAAGCCTCTATAGCCTCATGCTTCAATCTTTAAACGTTCGATTATATCTATTTTATTTCCCTTACTATTTTCCCCCAAAGCCCCTTTCTTAATATTCTCATTTCTTGTAAACTTTTGGAAAAAGCCCTTCGTTAACTTTAATTCCTCCTTGGCCTTCTCTACTTCTTCAAAAAAGTTACTCTCCGCTAATTTGTCTTGTTTTTACCGATTTCGAAGTTTAAGCCTTGCTCTCTAATCTTCGCTTGGTAAATCGGTTCTCCCCTCGTTATCCTTTATTGGAAAGCGTCTTCAACGTGGTTATCTTTAGATGGCCGGCAGGGCAGGTGAGAAAATGTGGATGGGGATCTGGAGAAGGTTTGGATTTTATTTGGGATATAACGTATTGGTGGCGGGAACACAGATGAACGAGATGACAGCAATATATCTTATGTATTATACTAGTATATACTATATATTCTCTAGTTCAAGCTCATCCTTCTTGTATCATGGGCGTGTGAAAAATAATCTCTTCTGTCTTTATTACTTGTATAGAAGAGAGGATCCTCAAAATGTTGAAAGTACACTATATAATTCTAATAGTTTGAGGACGTTGACCATCAATTGCAGAAAACCCCGTCTCAAGCATCCAAAAGGATTCGTCAATTTCCACAGATTTCCTCTCTGACATGGTCTTCCGAATCTCCTGCACTTCCTTGTCATTATCAACCTCAAAAGCGCCCACTCGTCGAAATTCCCTATTCCCCGCCGGCTTCAAAATCAAACCCCAGACTGATAGATCTCCATTGATATCAAGACCTTCTAGAATAGAAACAAAGTAAGAAGTGTCGTACAACTCTGAAATTTTTCGGTCCGGGCAGATGCCCCATTCAGCAGTTCCATGGCCTAGTATATCAATTCGGAGCGGGCGCCCGTCATTCGTTTCCCAATTTGCAAGATCCAAGGTGCCTTGCAAGATAGCTAGACAACGAATGTGTATGTATCCTCCAGTCACTTCTCCAAATTAGTCATTTAGGAAAGTGGTTTCTGCTTTAATGACTTCTACGAAAGTCGTATATGATCCATAGCGCACACAATCGGCTATCCTGGCTCTATTGTCTGTGGAAGCCCAGGACCAAGAAGGCGCCCGAGAGGTAACGTCTGGATGGTGATACTCTGGTAATTCAAATAAAAACCACATGAGTTGGGCGGCCATGTTCTTCTCCCACAATCCAGCTAGGTATCTCGGACCGAAGCGTGGAGCAAGAAGCCTTGCAACGCCGGAAACAGCAACTAATTTATCGCGAGCATAAGTTAGACTGCAACCGCTATACTTGAGAACCACTCTGTACCATGCAGTGGCAACATCGAAGTCTGGTTCTCCTTCCATGAGACTGTGGCATAATTGGGTGACCGAATCAAAATCGTGCCCGATTGAGTTGGGGAATAGTTCATGCGCCACGATAGTACGACATTCCCATCATGTCTGAGCACGTCCAAAATATAGCGACCTTGAAGAAAGAAACCTTTCCTGGAAAGTCCATGCTCGGGTGCCCAGTACGCAATGACTTATCGTGTCCTCTGCCAGGGATGCAAGTTCACAGTCCCAGACCCTGGTTTCGTGGGATCCTGACACGATTGGGACTGATACTCTCCATGCAAGCGACTGGGTGTCGTCTCTGTCAAAGAAAAGACTGGTATCACCGTCCGGTGCATCAGCTGCGGCGAGATTGAGAGAAGAGTTGGAGTACACGTGTCCCATGAGAGCGGATTCGGTTTGCCAATCCGTGTCGTCACCCTGGATGATGCAGAGGGAATCGATCCAAAGATACTTGAAGCCCAGTTCTCTTGTGGTATAGATGGCGTCCCTGAAAGTCTTGCTGAGACCAGCTTCCGGGATATTGGTCAAGAAGTCAGAGTAATTCTCCATTCTAAGTGTCGTGAAAATTTTGTTCCCCCAACAATGAGACAGCGTGAGATATTGTATGTCAGAGGACAGGAGCTGCGAAGGTACAATTTTCAGCTCGCTATTCGTGGTACCTACGGAGATCAGTCGTGTAGGAAGGATTGATTCTATGTGGCGCTTTGCATATGTTGGGTGAGATTCTTCGCATGTCTGAAGCCAAGTCCTAACCAATTGCCAAGTTGCTTCACAGTCTGTCGTTGCTTGTATGGTTCCTACCACAGCATCGCTACCCAATGCTGTGAAGCACAGTGAGTAAATGAGATCATATAAGGCTGTGGTGTACTTACGAGCAGGACGCATGTGAACCGATGAGGGATTAAGACCTTGTAAAGCATTCATATCCCATGGCAGCTGTGGATATAATAATTTCAGTCCGTAGAGCTCAGAGTTGGAACGACGAGCTTTTGTGACTATCACAGTGCTTTTGACGTGGGGAGGATTTGCTTCCTGAATCCATCGGAGGAATTCATCTCCAATGGAGGTAAAGAGTATGCGGCAAATCGGACAGGACAATTTTCAAGGTCGAGGATAGGATGATGCGAGATATTCGACCTCCCCCATTTCCAAGTTTCTCGTTCGTACCAGGTGTTGAAGACCGTTTGGCACTCTAGGCAGAGACTACCTGAGTACTTCTCGCTATGAAGCTCTGGCGAGCTGATGTCCTGTGTGACCATGTTGCTGCTGCTCTATCTTGGACTATCTCCAGAGTTAGTAGGTAGGAATAATGAGATGACGACGGAAGATTTCAAAAGAACTCCGAAGTGGATAAGGCCACTGCCAGGACTTTCACAGAAGCCATCCGGTCGGAATAGGCTACCATATCGGCTACGATGCTTGTTCGTGGCGCAGACTAAAGGTTACTTCATTTTAGAGGTGTAAGGCTGCGAAGGGATGGAGAGTTTGAGCGGAATTGGGGGCAGAAGGCGTCGTGTCTGCACCGAAGATATTGATCTAATGACACGTCGAGGTCCCGAGTCGCAAGCGAGTAGTAATAGGGTTTGCGAAGAGGCTTCGCCGAATTACAGTAGTATTGAGCGTCAATCTGGAACACTAGAGCCTCGATATCAGGGCCCTTCTCCTCCTAAGAATCCTCTGTAAGATTGATTGAGCGTTGTGAGCGCATTGTGAGCCCTGTCTCAGCGCTGCCGGTTAGGACCACCAGGACCACAGCTCGAATCATCCTCTCCCTCATCCGCGAACTGCAAAGGACTGGAAAGAATCGAATCATACAGATAGCGCATGTGTTCGGAATTCATAATCGTGAGTATCGATCCCTGGCCAGAGCTCGGAAAAGCCCGAATACGAATATTAATATGAATGAAAGAATTAAGTTTTTGACAAAATTCACAAAATTAATCTTGAAAATCCACAATCTTAGACTCACCCTTTGTATCGACCCTGAAGTATTTCATATATATTGATTTCTTAAATAATGATTCAGTATTATATTGATATTTTCATTCCACAGACTCCGGCTCCCGTTCACGGGGTTTAAGCGCCATTGTGAGTTACTAGGGTTTTAACAGGGTAACCCACAACATAAAGGGAGAGAACAACCCCTCCCTTCAAATCCATATTTTCGACATATCTACTTCACTCCTTTTGCAATGAGCACCACCCAAGATCCGTCGCCAGAAATGGCTGTGGCCTTATTCGAAGTACTCGAAGCTACGTTCCCCGACACGCTTGAAGAGGACACATGGTATCTGGTTGCCGTAGGTTTCTAAGATGCACTTCCAGACTTACTATCTCTGATCTCTCTCAGCTCTCTGCCCTAGTCAACGTAGAGCCTGATCATGTGGGAACTCTGTACACATACCTCATCAAGAAATCTCAATACTCAACCTCCGAGTCCCGCCAGGCTCTCGTGCGCCGCCTACGCGAAGGCCTGGTCAAAAGTATTGTAATCCAAGGAGCACCCAAATGCATTCAGGCTTTGTTTGCCATAGTCAAACTTGAGCGGCCAGAAGACAGGGACTACTCATTTTCCAGGTAACGAAACACCCCGAAAAGTCTCAAACATGCAAGCTGAAAGAGGCCTCTTTCAGAGCAGGGTGGCAAGCAGGACCTGAAAATCGCGCCAGGGGAGAAGAGTGGCTCAAGGCCTTGTACAAACATACTTTGACGACGGGATCTGATAGGTTTATTGCCCACAAAGACTTTGAATTTATCTCCTGGGAGGTCGTATACGGGCTGTTTCTCTCGAACCATGATATACTGGGCCCTGTTGAGACGGAGTTGGTGACATTGACCGGCATCATGATTCAGAATATGCCAGTTGAGACTACCTGGCACCTGCGAGGGATCAGGAGGCTAGGCGTGAAGAAGGATGATGTAGAAATGGTGCACCAATGCGTATGTTTCGTAAATCGACTTTTTGTGTTTGTTCACTGACGGATTAGATCGAGTTGGTGGCTAAATTTGGGAAGATTAGTCTGCACAAGATCCCGAGAGTTGCAGATATTGAGCGCCAGATATGATTTTTAATACGCGCAGACAATACATGTTTTCCAGTTTTCCTCGACTTTTCAGCGAGGCGCTTGCCAAGGTCTGCTATTTCGAAACAAGGATCGCACTCTGGGATTGAACTTCAATGTTACAGTATCATGTCTGCCTCACTTCCCTTGCTCCTCTCAGTGACAATCGCCTTCCCCTCATAGATAAGGTGCATTCTCTATTCTGCTGTTTGCCACGCAGAGGAGCAACACTATCGAGATGCAAGGATCCTTGTGATTCATGAACCTGGTTGCCAACATCAGCCGACTCGTGATGCATATGAACCCCTCAAAACTAGGCATACGAGCGCATGCAATTGATATATCGCGCATCAGCCCGTTGACGAACTCATGGGATAACACGCCTCTTACGCAACAAATACAGGCACCTTCTTTGTGTCAAAGACTGTCAATCATATATTTTTCGGCACATATATTTGCATTGTACAGGCTGTTACCATGGAGAATTTCTTTGTCAAACTGGGTAGAGTTCCCACCGTCCAATTGAGCTGCACGTTCTCTCCAGGATCCAAGCAGCCGGGGCAAGAGCCACTTATTGTCTTTCTTAATGGCATCAACATTCCACAGGTGGCCTGGTTTCCAGTCGCCACGATTCTCAAGAAAGGTCTCTTAGAGTGCCCTCCGATGTTGATGTATGATCGAGTTGGTCAAGGAGCTTCAGTTGGTCGGAATCCAGAAGCGCCCGGGAGGCCCAAAGGCCACGGTCGTGATTGTCTTGACGCCGCCCACGACCTCCGAGAAGTGATCACATTCATCAAGGAAACTTGTATTGGTACCTCCTACATTCATGTCGACAGTCTGCGGATCGTGATCGTCGCGAGTTCTGTAGCATGCGCTATTGCTCGACTTTACGCTGCTGAGTTCCCAGGAACGGTGGTAGCAATGGTTCTTCTGGATTCAACCCTCGCAAATTCAGACACAGTATCACTATTCCCCGATCCCGAATCTCCTGGCTTTTCTGCATCAGATTTACCCGCTGGAGTTAGTCCAGATCTTTGTGCAGACGCAAGAAAGAAGATATTCCCAATATATGGTAGTGAGAGCAGAAACCCTGAGGGAATCTGGCGAGGTACCCTGCCCACTCTTTTGCCACACCCAGACTCTCCGACGCTACCCAGATCGAAGTCAGGAATGCCATTTGTGACGGTCGTCGAACATGATCCTGAGATATTCCCGCTTCAGGTGAAGAAAGTAAGCTACATTTTCAATGATCTAAATATATGAACTAAATCCACACCTAGACAGTTGGTCTTCCTACAATCATGACAAAGACATACTTTGACCCGGCTTGGCACCAGTACCATATCGGCCTTGCACAAATAACCTCGCCGGAGATGAGTAAGGGACCTATTATTGCCGCTGGCTGTGGGCATCTTATCCAAAGAGACAACCCAAAGCTAGTTGCAAGTGAGATTGTAGAGATCCTGGGGAAGCTGGGACAAGACACACAGTCTCGTCTATGATTTGTCCAGATTTGAAGAACTCCAAAGTACCGAGTTCGGGAACGATGGGGGACTTTTATTGACAGGCTCGATTGGCCAGGAGTCTTGGAGCAGCGAAACTTGAGGGTCTTAGATTCTTTAAATGGTCTGTTCTCACATAGTCGTTGTGACCTTTTCTAGCAGTATTCAATTAGGGAAAATATCTTTTGTTTACCAAGCACGTTATTCTTTTGAATCAAGAATTCGGAAGGGATCTTCGGTGCGAAAGTTTTCATTTTAACGCCGAAAGCAAATAAAACTGGAGGCACAGGTAGACTAGCAACATTGTTGACACAGATAGAGGATAATTATCACCAATAGCATGGTGATTCTGAGTAGGGAAGTACAGAACCAACACCACGAGCCTTCCTATAGCTGTCAAATAGCATACCAAGATCATCCAACAATAGAATCGGGAATAGTCGTACGCCCCCATAGACATTCACCTGAAAACTCACACGCGCTCTACATTCCCGACCTCAGAAGACAGACAGTAAGTTCTCTGGACCCGAATATCGGTGGTGTTGCAACTACTCTCGAGGTCGACTTTTGTTGAGCTCGGCGACGGTGTAACCTCGCTTCCCATCTCTCTGGAGTAGGTGACAGTGGCCTTTGTTCCTGTCCCATCTCCTAAAGCAGCAGATTTTGTGAAGTCGTCTAGTCGATGGAACCTATTGTCTGATATTCCGGCGTTGGGAACACAGTAGGAGTTACCGTCTGTCCGAGTCTTTTTGAAAAGCAAAGAGCGAAGTGATTGAATGCTAAAATTCTTGGACTTGAATATTCCTTTGAAGAGAGGACGTAGGGAGGGCAGACAAGCGGCAATGAGGTAAACGCCGGGCTCCGCTGTAGTGTATGTCATAATATCGATCGAGAGCCAAGTAATGTCTTGGAACACATCGATGGTAATGAAGATAACAAGACGCAGTATCGCTGTAATGATTCCGCTATGGGCAGAAAAGTGTCAGCTCAAGACCCTTGCATATGTAAGCAAAGGATCACTTACACACTACCTGTAAGGAGGGTAATTATCACCCCAATCTTTTGACTCCTTGACATCCGAAGAGCCCAAATGGTCGGAAGGGGTAATATGATGATGATGATGTCCGTCGCGATATTCGGAAGACTGTACCATATGTACATCTCTTTTATATCCATGCAATATCCGCCTGGAATTGTTTTGTTCCAGTTGTAGGCAAATGGCCTGCAAAGTACACAGTTCAACAACATTGAGACGATGTAGTTGAGAAGAAGTACTCCAATGACGACGAAGACCGAATAGCGCTGCCATTTCTCGATAAAGATTCGCAGATACAAAGTAAGAATGGTTATCTTGGGCAAGGTGCAAGAGGCGACGTAGGTGAAATCTTCAACCACAGTCAATTTGAGCCAAATGATGATTTCGTTCGTTGGAACTGCGACCACATGATGACCATCTCCAGCATATCTTACAAATACTACGAAAACCATTAAATCTCGATCGTAATTCCAAGATCTACATGGCTAATGGAGTGGTCTACTTACAGAAGGAGACTATAACATGACTGAAGCACAGAGGAAGTGCCAATAGCATAAGGTACACATCCCAGCGATGGGCTGTTCCGCTTTTCCATCGAGAAATGTAGAACAGTCCAACGAATATTGGCTCGAGGACACCGAAAACAATAGCCACATTGGTCAGTCTTTGACTTCGATTCGCAGCCAGGTATTCTGGCGAATATGATTGTGTGTAAGCCATAGGAAGCTAACCACAGAGGACGATGAACGCCAAAATTCGAAACCTTACATAGAGGACTGGCAAATGTGGTCTGTAATCGAAACGTTTTATCAAAGCTTGAGGACAGCGTCTTGTCCTTCGACAGAGTGATTAAAAGTCACCGAACCACACTGAAACACCATCCCCGGACCTGAAGGACTGATGCTTTCCTAGGAGTCCGCCCCTTGTTCTTTGGCCAATGGCAAGGACCAGGACATTGTGTTCCTTCGATCGCGAGGGAGCTATACTTGGTGCTCGATGTTCAGCCTGTTCAGCAGCAAGGCATAGAACAGAAGGTGACACAACTGTTCTTCAAGCTCGGGTCACAGAACGGGTCACAGAGCTCGCAGATATCGCAAGTATGGGAGACCTAGCTAGGTCAAGATGAAGGACCGAGAATATTAGCCGCGCCTATCAAAAGTTGACAAGAGCAGTGGATTGCAATGCGCAGGAGGGGCGTACCGTAGTGTTCATTGTGGAGATGTGTCCCAGGAAACTGGACGGTACGCCACGTCTCATGAAGTTTTCACCTTTTACCAATGGAATCCTTGTGCTTGTTGCTTCGGACCGTTCCGACCATTTCCAGTGTATATGTTGCCCATATCCCTGCCACTTTACTCCACCAACATTACCAGCATCCATGTATATCATCCGCTTGTTCTAGCCATGTTGTTTAGCCGTTTGATGGCAACCAAACACATGTAAATCATGCGTCTGAGCAGAAACGATGCAGCATGTGAGTACCAAAAAGTAGACCACCAATGCACGAAATATGATAAAACTTTCGCGGATGTGAGCACAAGTTGGTTTTATGCGGCGTAGCAACAATTTGGGTTGGTCGGCATGTCTCGGTTAAACATGATAGGTTGCACGGACTCGCCGCTATTGATCGTTCGAAGTCGCAGAGAGCTGGAACCAACGCAGCTCTTTTGTATTGTTGAACAGAAACTTGCTCCAAAGAGAAACGTTCTCCTCAGCTGAGACTTTGCTGAGTTCATCATAATCTTCAGACACCTGTGAGGTAGACACCATAGTCGATTTTTCAAGCAAGTCTAAATCCGACACCCATCAGCAGCTTCTCTTAGGGTCATCTGGACTTCGCTCGATCAAATGTTTGGCCATTTGTTGCTTATTGGCTTTACAGCCATCATCTGCTATGTAAGGAGAAAATATCTACGACATACCTATGGAATCTGCTAATCTTTGTCTTGGAAGATCATCGGCAATGTTGTCTACAACCTCTATTTCAGCCCATTGGCGAAGTTTCCGGGTCCGTTCTGGGCAAAGGTCTCTGCACTGCCAAACTTTTATCATGCTATGACTGGCTACCGCCATATCTGGCTTTGGCAGTGCCATCAAGTCTACGGCAAGTAGCAATCTAGCATAGCAGCGTTATTGGTAAACTGACAGCATATTTCGGACAGGAAGCGTATTTCGATTCCATCCGAACGGTGTCCTCTCTACCTCCCCGAATGCTTATCCTATCATATATGGTGCTAAGGCGAACGTGAAGAAAGGAAAGTTCTACGAGGTCTGGCCCAGGAACGTCCAAAATCTAAATACATTGAGCACCGTGGACAAAGAAGTACACGCACGAAAAAGGAGGATTCTGAATGGCGTGTTCTCGGAAAAAGCAGTCCGTGCTGCCGAGAGTTTCATTATCAGACATGTTGATCGATGGTGTGAGTTGCTCGTTGACAATACCAGTAGTGGTTGGTCAGAGCCGCAGAACATGACTACTCTAGCAGAATCTCTCACTTTTGATATCATGGGAGATCTGAGTTTTGGGAAGTCTTTTGAGATCAAAGAGAAAAAGGAGAACCCCTTCAAGATCATACCACATACAATTTCTGGGTATATGCAATTCATATATCCTGTGAGTCCTTTTCTCACAACGTCCCCTACCCATCATCTATATCAGTGCTGACCAGAGTAAGATTACCCAATCTCCGATGCTGAATTTATGGGTTTGGCTAAAGCCAAGGGGTCTGGACAATATCTTCCAACACCTTACGCCCAAGGAGGTGAGAGATTATTATGACTTCGTTGATGCTAATGTGTTGGAACGCACCAAGGAAGAGGAAGAGGCACAACTGAAAGCACTCGACGAAGAAAACGTACGCAAAGACATGTTTCACTATCTATTCACTGCAAAGAACCCAGAGACCGGTGAAGCAGCTCTGTCCCCAGAAGAACTCAATGGAGAAGCGAATCTGCTCATCATTGCCGGCGCAGATACTACGTCTACTGCTCTGTGTTCGTTTTTCTTTTACATCAGTCGAAGCTCTCTCGCTTATAACAAGGTTGTACGTGAAATGCGAGAAACATTTGATTCAGTCGATGAAATCACTGGAGGCACAAAATTGTCGTCTTGCCAGTATCTTCGTGCTTGTCTCGATGAGGCCATGCGCATGACTCCTGCTGGGCCAAGTGAAATGATTCGGGAGGTGCTGCCAGGGGGTATTGAGGTCGATGGAAAATTTATTCCGGGGGGCGTTATGATTGGCATTGCGCACTGGGCGATCTTGCATAGCGAAGAGGTCTACGGAGATCCTTCTGTCTATCGACCGGAACGCTGGATTGTTGATGAAGCTACAGGTGTGACGGCTGAAGATGTTGCTCTGGCACAGTCAGCTTTCCAGCCCTTCTCAATGGGTTTTGGTAATTGCGTGGGTCAGAAATTAGCAATCTTGGAGCTCTTGATCACTATTGGGAGAACACTGTATCGTATGGATGTACGACCGGCACCAGGAAGTATCCTTGGGCAAGGCGCTCTCGAGCTTGAATGGGGCATGAGGTCCAAAGATCACTTTAAAGTGAAAGATGCATACATCACTATCAAGGATGGACCACTGGTACAGTTCAAGAAGAGGGGATCATGATGAAGTCTGCGCAGTGGAGAGTATTGTGTCTGATACGCTCTCATATGCATTTGGTGCATGTGAGCTACAGTCTTTTCAATAATTGATATCACACACTTCACAGCTTGGATTCTCCTTGATCGTGGCGCAACTCCAAAGTGATATCTTGAGTTCAGACATAGACGCTGGGGCATGCGCCGGGCACAGCTGTCCTCTGCACACTGACCTTATTCAGAGTAAGATCGGTGTTTGTTGCCTATTGATGCAGTTGGGCAGCTGACGAGAGCGTTTCACTCAGCAGTCAAAAGCGGCGACTGCGAAGTGCATGCATGGCACGAAGAGCATCGATAGGAGCAGCCACATGCATGCATATATTGGCTATATCGGTACCGATCCCATGGATGGGTGACCTTTGGACGCACTAAGATCCCCTTTGCGACCAACATTCTAGACAAGAAGGCAGCTCTACCACCCGCTATAGGCCAGGAATGCCCTGCAGAAATGAAGTGATGGCTTCTCAGTCTTTCCTTGCTTCCTTGATCTTCTTTTTAAATTGTTGCAGATGTTAGTTATCTACTTTGACTGCACCTGGATAAATTCCCCCTGCCAGACCTTGGCCGCAACACAACGCGGAGTCGCCAAGAACCAACATGAACATTGAAACCCAATCAGAGTCAATTGAACGTGCGTAAGATTGAGGCGGGTGTAAGTATCGATCATTTGCCGTGATCATATTCTGCATACAACGGCAGACTCACATGAACGTCGGCATTCCCGTGTTATTTCAGTCTTCCAACATTCGCCATTTCATCCTTGCGACTACGACTGCATTCATCTCCGAGAGCTGAAGCATCGTCAGTGGCGAGTGTGCCGTTGTGATGCATGTCACGGTACGGTCCGTCGCGCTCCATCGCCGAGGGTGGCGTTTCGAGATGCAGCATATGCGAATACGAGCTTCAGTCAGCAACTACGTCTTTATTGCCAACATTCTTGCACGGGGACTTAAAGAATCACAGTTGAGTGGATACAGGCTGAGTTATGGCAGGGATGATCATGTACTTGTGTCTGACATCAACGTGAGGGTATCGATTTTTGAGACCTGTGCAACATTGATAACGTTGCAGCAATGTTGTACTAGGCCACCCAAGTGCCGGTCAAGTATTGGCATAAAGGAGATCTCTAAATTTCTCGGCTTGAGCAGCTGCTTAAAACATAGCCTAATTGCCGGTCAAGTGCCGAGCGCATGCTTTCGAAGAACTGTTTGCTTCAGAGTGTGTTGATCACCATAGATTGTCTTTCGTTCTGCTTTGCTATTCTCAACTAAACCACCGTCGCAGTCTTCTTCCAGTCACGGTTACAGATAAAACTGCAATTGCAATTACTTACTGTTGCAGAGCACAAGATGGAGCAAGAAAAGAAGAACGTCGAGGAAGACTTCAACTGCTCCGTCAAAGAAGATGCAGCTGCAACCGAACTCTCAGAGAAGTCCAATGACCTTGCGACTGCACAGGAAATGGCTGAAGATGGCTACATAACTGGGTGGAAGCTTCGTCTCAGCACCCTTGCGTACAGCCCCTTGTATCGTTATGTAGTTGTTGCTAATGATTGAATGCATTCAGGCTCGTTCTGACTCTTTTCATTGCGCAGATGGAGTCGTCCATAGTCAGCACTTCCATCGTAACAATAACAAATGAGTTGAAAGGATTTGATAAGAGCGCCTGGGTGTTCAACTCGTTTCTTTTGGCGTATAGTGGTAGGTAGACTCCCAGTGAAAAACGAAACGGGACCTAACGTTTATGACAGGACTAATGATTATTTGGGCAAAGTTGAGCGATATATTTGGGAGGAAACCTCTATTACTACTTTCGCTCTTCCTCTTCATTGTCTTTTCTGGAGCCTGTGGGGCAAGTCGAACCCTGGTACAATTGTGAGTGTTCATACTCCAAAGAAAGATTGTTCGAGTTCGAGCTAATTGAAAACGCTTCAGAATAATCTTTCGATGTCTCCAAGGAATTGGAGCATCTGGAATATTCTCCCTTGTCGTGCTTATATTCTATGAATTGGTGCCACCAAGAAAGTGGCCGATGTATACAGCCATGAACACTTTGGTCGTTACATGCTCACTCACATTTGCGCCAATATTCGGCGGGTTGATTAACATTCACGGATTATGGAGATGGATTTTTCTGCTGAAGTAAGTTGTCTCAGCTGCCTCTGTTGATTTTGTGGAGATTGATAAGAAACATTAGTATTCCTGCTGGAGTTATTGCTATGGTGATGCTAATTTTGTTCTTACCAAACACAAATTCTCGCCAACCACAGCCATGGATAGATTGGAGACGATGCTTCGCTTTGAAGTCCGTCCAAAGAGTGGACATCTTGGGGACTGTTCTGCTACTCGCTGTCAACACGTTCCTAGTAACAGCATTAGAGCAAGCAGCTTCTGGGACTCCTTTTCGGGCGTCACTGGTACTTTCACTACTGATGCTGACCGTTGTGATACTCGGTGGTTTCCTTATGTGGGAATGGTACATTACCACAAGAAGAACACTCCCTGAACCAGTATTTCCCTGGCGCTTCGTACAAAATCGTGTCGCTGCTGGGATGTTTCTGTATGAGGAGTCTCTATGTACATCGGATTCCCAGCTGACACAATACAGAAACTCGTACTTTGCAGGGACCATCTTCTTGGTATGCACCGTCCAGATTCCACAGCGTTTTGAGACTATAAACAAGGACTCAGCTTTTCGGGCAGGAATACGCTTGATTGCGTTCGTTCTCTTTGTCCCAACCTCTTCAGCTTTCGCGGCCATCCTTCTCGGAAAATCGAAAATACCCCATTGTTGGATCCTTCTCTCTGGATGCATTCTCAATATTGCAGGAACGGTGGGGTTGTCTATGACTTCAACATCCACAACGATAAATTCTTCTCAATATGGATTTCAGATTCTTACAGGCATAGGGGTGGGACTGTTCAATGGCGTGCTGATTCTACTTATTCCATATGTGGTAGAGAAGAGAGATCTTGGTAAGTTGTGCTCCTCATGCAAGTTCTCTGGCTAATGTCGAGTAGGAGTTGGGAGTGCAACAATCTCTCAGTTGAGAGTGCTCGGGGGGGTGTTAGGCCTTGCAATAGTAACTAGTGTGACGAACAACTTCTTGCGTTCAGAGTTATCACGGATCCTGGCTGCTGATCAAGTGGAGCTACTGCTCCAATCTGTCGGTACTATAGATTCATTGCCAGAATCATTGCAGTCAATGACCAGGTCCATTTTCGCTCATGGCTACAATCTGCAGATGAAGATAATGATAGGCTTTGCAGTGGCACAGGTGCCGGTTACGCTATTGATGTGGGCCAAAAAGCCAATCATGGCAACTTGAATAGCTGAAAATTTAAGATCTGAGGTTCGAATTAAGTACAGAATTGTGCCTCAAAAATCCCCCTTCTCATGGCTTTCACGACCGCCGTGATGTCCCCTTTTGCAACCATTCCCGGAATCTCATGCCCCCCAGAATGAACAAAGACTGTCGTAAGTCTCGGATTGCACAACTTACTCAGCGCGACACTTTCTTCCTTCCACTCATCCGAGCTTCCCCAAATAAGGACAGTGGGAATCTGAATGAACTCCTTGGCCAAATTAGGGTCTAAAACCTCGATCTCACCCCTCTCTTCAAATGCCCGGGGATTGTGGACGCGGACGGCCGAGAATAGAAGAAGACACGAGAAAGGTAGTCGAAATTCGGTCGTACCATCTTGTTGAGCTTTCCAAACAACATAAATCGCAGCTAGGTAGGCTCCTTGCGAAAAGCCCAGAACGCCATCGAAATGCCCCTCAGCCTGAATATATGCGTCTAGGCTATGCAACGCGTCAAGGACGCTCGTTGGAGCTTCTGGGTCGAAGTACGAGTAGTACGACTCTCCACTGTTAGAAATGGAGGAGATCCCTGCCAAAAGCGGAAGGTGTGAGTACAGCACCTCTCTCGTGCAGGAATTTTGGGTCGTGAAAGAGAGCTTACCAGGCGCCATAGGCCAAGGAACAGTTCCTTCCACAAACTCGTATGTGTGGTGATCTCCAAGTTCATGTCTAAGTGTGGCTATTTCCCCCGAGTCAATTAAGCTCCAAGGATCTTAATTGCCAATATTGCAAACCAGGGTGAGAATTGGGGTGAGGCACACCTGTCTGCAAGTCAAAGATCTATCAACAGTCAGGGAGTGTAAACGTGGATTTCGGACGAGAAAATCAAGTACCTTGTTGTTGGTTCCTGCACCGTGGAGGCAGAGAAAATGCATTTTAATTGGATTTCAGTGTTTTGTTGGATAGCTGAGCCGTCGGCAGTTCAGAGAAGTGCAGCAGGGAGAAATTCGAAAAGGAGCTACCTAATCGTCAACTCTGGACGTGTTCAGGGGTTTTATAGCCATGGTCTTGGTCACGACCAAGGCAGCTCCAGAATAAATGAATGCAACGTTGACTGAGCTCCGTCGTCTCCAGCACTATTCTGCGATTTTTCTGATCTTATGAACATCTGGGAATTGCTTCCGACTGGCCAATGGGGTTAGTGATCTCACGGGCTGGCATGCGCAGAATGCACGCGCAAGAAAATTAGCCCCGTCGTCCTGGCAAGAGTTTCTACCCCTGCATCGGTGAATAATGTATGGTTGTCAGGGAGGACAGTGATATTCGAACTTGTTTGTGTGTTATCATTGTTCTGGACCTCATTCAAAATTCAAGCATAGTTGTGGGACATTTACGGAAGTGCCTTTTGTCGTAATATTAGATTACCACTGTCATTCCGACCTCATCAATTCTGCGTGATCTGCATGCTGGAAGGGAACCCCAAGGTGATAAAAGACGGTTGCGGCCTCGACCGGGATAGTGTTTGGCTCTCAGAGGTGAACTTATCGTTTCTTTAATCTGGTTGTACTCGGATTGCAGACAGTGCTTCACTCAACTTGACAAGACAATACAAGAAGCTCCCTCATAACACTAGCGAGATCTATCGATTACAATGGCTGAAGGTTATCCCCAAGATTCCGCGGGTCCTGTCCTAGGCGCCAACAACAAGACTTCGTTCAACATGTATCAAGATCAAGTTCCAATACACAATGTGATTCTCGAACAAGATATCATCGAGCCTCTTGCTATTGTGGGAATATCGATGAGATTTCCAGGAGAAGCCGTATCCGAGAGTTCTTTCTGGGAGATGATGTTACAGAAACGTTGTGCAATGATAGACTATCCCCCTGACCGTATGAATATCGATGCTTTCTACGACTCCGACAATAGCAAAATGAACAAGGTAATCTGAGAAATAATACCATATTTGAGGAAATCATTCGGCTAAGTCTAAAGTAGATGAGTACGCGCGGAGCGCACTTCATCAAAGAAGATATTCGATCGTTCGATGCACCATTCTTTACAATCCCACCTCACGAAGCAGCTATGTTGGATCCACAGCAGCGATGCCTTCTCGAAACTACATATCGTGCATTGGAAAATGGCAAGTTGACCTAGGCAGAGTTGTGTGGTGCTATTCCGAGCTGTGCTAATTCAGAGAAGCCGGCATACCTCTCGAGAGAATCCGGGGCTCGAATACCTCAGTCCATGTCGGGTGCTTCATCACGGACTACTGTACGATGGTCTGGAGAGACGTGCAGTCTATTCCAAAGCACAGTGCAACTGGATCTGCGGGATCTATCCTCGCCAATCGTCTGAGCTGGTTTTTTGACCTGCGAGGAAGTAGCATGACGGTTGATACTGCATGTTCCAGTGGACTAGTTGCCATGGATTTGTCATGTAATGGTCTCTGGACAGGGCAAGCCGACATAGTGAGCTCTTCTTTTGGACGTTTTTTCGCAAATGTGCTAAGTCTTTTAGGGTATTGTAGCTGGTTCGAACCTCATCTTCTCTCCGGAGCTCAATATAGCGCTATCTAATATGAATTTCCTTTCACCAGACAGCCAATGTTATAGCTTCGACCATCGTGCCAATGGGTATGCTAGGGGCGAAGGAGTGGCAGTGCTTATTCTCAAGCGACTGTCAACTGCTCTCCGAGATGGTGACACCATTCGTGCATTAATCAGATCTAGTGGGGTCAATCAAGATGGGCACACAGCAGGCGGTGTTACTCAACCAAGGAAGGCTTCTCAAGTGCAGTTGATTCATGAAACTTATCTCAAGGCAGGGCTTGATATGGGAGTGACGAGATTTGTGGAGGCACATGGTAAGATTAGGGTAGCGGACTTGATGTGAAGTTTTCTGACTAAGATGGGTCTAGGTACCGGAACACAACTTGGTGACCCAATTGAGGCACGGGCGATTGGTGAATGCTTTCAAGCCCAGAGGACAGGAGATGAGCCGTTATACGTGTAAGTTAGCGTTGATCTGTTCACACCAGTTCATAATTGAGTAAACTTCTTAATGGGACTGACTCGCTTCAGTGGCGCTGTGAAAGCTAATGTCGGACATCTGGAAGGTGCCAGTGGTCTAGCAGCGATAATCAAGACAGTTCAGATTTTGGAAAAGGGTGTGATCCCTCCAAATACAAATTTCGACTTGTTGAATCCTCAAATTGATGCCGATTTCCTCAAGCTGAAGGTAGTACTTACTTCAACGTGACATATTTCTATACTCACTCGTTTCAGTTCCCATTGGAGCCAATTTCCTGGCCTTGTCAGGGTGTCCGAAGAGCTTCCGTAAACTCTTTTGGGTTTGGGGGCACAAATGCTCATGCCGTCCTTGATGATGCGCATCATTATCTTCAATCAAGAAACATCAGTGGCAACCACCGTACTACTGTTTCTTCGCTTGAAATTAAACACGCTCACTTGAATGGGAGGTCTTCGCCAGGTATACTAGACACGAGTCACAACATCGATGCGAAGACGAACGCAAAATTGCTCACATGGTCCGCTGCAGATGAATCAGGAGTATACCGCATTGCAAATGAGCTTGGCGAACACTTCGCCCACCTCATGGAAACGGGGCAAGAAGCCACCTTTTTGGACGACCTAGCGTTCACATTGAACTTACGACGCAGTTCACTACCATGGAAATCCTATCTTGTCGCCGATTCTGTCTCAACGCTGCAAGATATACAAGGGCAAATGTCGAAGCCCATGCAATTACCTGCGACTCGACGCAATCTAGGTTTCGTCTTTACCGGTCAGGGAGCTCAGTGGTATGCAATGGGGCGAGAACTCCGGATATACCCCGTCTTCGAGAAATCTCTGTCACATGCACAAATTTGCTTAGCAACCATTGGATGTGACTGGGTGCTTACAGGTGCATTAATTTTCTCGTCTTTCGTCTAATTTAGCTAACTTGCGATGTTATCCAGAAGAGCTTGCTGCCGATCAAAACAGCACAAGAATCAATGAGCCAGAGTTTAGCCAACCATTAACCACAGCAATTCAGATTGCTCTGGTTGACTTACTCCGAGACATTGGTGTTATTCCCTCAGTTGTAGTTGGTCACTCTTCTGGAGAGATTGCAGCAGCGTGAGTACCCTCAAGCATCGATTTGGGCCCACATGACTAACATACGGGAAGATACTGCGTAGGAGCAGTAAGCACAATGACTGCAATGCGTCTATCTTATCACAGGGGTTATTTAGCTTCAGAGCTGCAAAAGAGATCCACAAATTGCAAGCACCAAATGGTCTCAGTTGGACTATCTCAAGAACAAGTTCGCGACCAACTCACAAAAGTGGGTCACCGTCCTAGGTTTGATGCCCAGTCTATGACTGTGAGCTGTATTAATAGCCCAAATAACGTGACTATCTCAGGGCCAGAAGATCAAGTGGACTGGTTGATATCCGACCTACAGGAGCAGCAAATCTTTGCACGGAAACTAATAGTTGGCCTGGGATACCACTCTCCACAAGTATCCCAGATAGCATCGGAGTATCTCGACCGACTCAAGACGTTAGAGAAAGACGAAGTCAAGCTATCAAAAGAGATTGTAATGGTATCGTCCGTATCAGGTGAGATTGTATCTACTGATACACTCTGTACCGCAGAGTATTGGGTCCAAAATATGGTGTTACCCGTCAACTTTCTCGGAGCAATGCAGAAATGCTGTTCCGTTGCAGAAGGTAGCATTCTGGCCAAAAAGCTTGACAGAAGGCATAAAAAAGACATTGTTACACACTCATGGCTCGAGATTGGCCCGCATGCGGCTCTCCAAGGTCCTATACGGGATATATTGTCCTCCTTGAACAGAAGTGCCGAGGTCAGCTACGTTTCCAGCTTAATACGAAAGAAATCCGCAAATGAGACCTTTCTAAACGCCACCGGGAGCTTGATATGTCAAGGCTTTTCCGTTGACATGATCCGGCTGAATGGACATGGCCGCAGCTCCTCTCGTCAACCTGCGGTATTGACAGATCTACCACAATATCCTTTCAACCACTCAGTATTATATTGGGGTGAGTCCGCCGTGAACAAAGGATTTCGGTTTCGACAACATCCTCACCATGCCCTCCTTGGCAGTCAAGTTGCCGATTGGAATCCTCAAGAGCCAAAATGGAGGCTCATGATTCGACAAGCAGAGCTGCCATGGATATCAGACCACAAGGTGAATGGCTCCATCTTGTATCCCGCTGCAGGCATGCTTGCCATGGCCCTCGAAGCGACAAAGCAAGTGACAGAGAGGCTTGATCAAGAAGTAGTCGGCTACAAGATTCAGGAAGTAGAGTTTCACAGAGCTCTCATATTTCACAGTGCCGACGAAGCAGCCGAAACGCAAATCAGTCTGGTTCCAACAACGAATTCTGGCAGCGGGAAAGACATGCGATACGACTTCCGAATCTATCAGCGACGAAATGATGAGGAGTGGGACGAGATTTGCCGTGGATCTACACACGCAGATTATGGCGACGTTCCATCTGAAGTATACAATGACAAGGAAGCAGTCAACATGTTGAGCAGTATACACGGACACCATGCGGCAGCTGCCAGGTCTTGTACCTACACAATGCAGCGTGCAGAAATGTACGAGCAACTGCGTCATATCGGGCTTGACTACGGATCGTCTTTTCAGCTGCTGGATCAGATACACTTCAACACAGAGGGCGAAGCTACCGCAACCATTGATGCCGTCCCGCAGGACTCTCCAAGTGCTAATGAATCATTGTCTTCTACTCAACATCATATTATACATCCAACGATACTGGATAATTTCTTCCAACTTGTTATCGTAGCATTGAGTAGAGGAAGCTTCGCTTCAAAACAAACCATGGTGCCCACCAGAATTGAGACGTTGTGGATATCGAGTGCCGGAGTATCATCTCTAGGAGATGTCCGCGCTCATGTCAAGGCCCAGTATCACGGTCGACGTACTGCACAGTCGGATATCACTGTCCTTGGCAGAACAGATGGATTGCTTAAAGCTAAAATTGATGGCCTTGAAGTCACCACTCTTCCCAATGCGCAAGCAGACCTTGATATACAGGGAGAGTCAGATCACCTATGTTTTCAGATGGAGTGGAAAGTAGATCTCGACACAATGAGTTGTGAAGAGATCCTACGATACTGCGAGCGAGCTTATGAAGCGGAAATCGAGCCGATTGAGTGGTTTCGGGACAGTGATTGTCTCTCGCTGGCATTTATTGCAACAGGGTTGAAAGAACTAAGAACAAGAGATATACAACCTATTCCATCTTTAGAGAGGTATGCCTCGTGCATCCAGAAGCACCTCGATGGTCATCTGGCCAAAATGCCGCAGGAAGAACGCATTCAACGCTTAGAGCAGCTCGAGAGTAGGAGCCACTTAGATTCTCTTTGTAATCGCATGATGGCAAGCCGTCAAGCGAAAGCATTCATCAAAGTGGGACGAAATCTTCCCGATGTGCTCTCCGGCGTGGTGGACCCATTGCATTTGCTGTTTGAAGATGAAGGTCTCATGGAAGGCTTCTACGAAGAGATGAACGAAACCCCTCAGTGCTTTGACGTCTTTAACCAGTACCTGGACGCATTGGCTCACAAGGACGCGGGAATGAATATTCTCGAAATTGGTGCTGGCACTGGATCGACGACTAAAGTACTGCTGAAGTTATTGGCACCAGTTCCAACATCACCTCGCTACGGACAGTACGACTTCACAGACGTCTCTCCATCATTTTTTGATAAAGCGAAGAGCAAGTTTGGCCACTTCAGTAGGATGGAATTTCGTGTCCTTGATATCGAAAAGGACCCGTTGATGCAAGGATACAAAGAGGGGACATATGATCTCGTTCTAGCTGCTAATGTTCTGCATGCAACCCAAGAATTGCAGGAAACACTGGCAAATGTCCGCAAACTTTTAAGACCCGGCGGCAGGCTTGTCCTCAGTGAAGTCACTAATACTGAGGCTCCGCGGTACTCATTTGCATTTGGAATTCTGCCTGGATGGTGGATAGCCACGGAAAGTTACAGACAAAACGGTCCTTGTATAACGGAACAAAAGTGGCACCAGGTGTTAATCGACAATGGTTTCAGTGGTACTGACATCGTTTTTCGAGATTACAAGAGTGAAGAATGCCACGGGTGGAGTATCATGGTGTCCACAGCCCTTCCAGCAGGCTCGGACCAGCTGCCACCTATGCTTCAGCCGATCATCCTTCTGAACAACGCGGCCTCTTTCCAGCAGCAGCTTTCCCAGGAAATAAAGAAAGAACTCAGACAACAAGAAATATTGGGAACCGAGATTATGACTGTCGAGGAAGCAGCTCTGATGGATGACATACAAGCCCAGCATTATGTTCTGATCAATGAAGTCGGCTCCTCCCTGCTGCGAAATCTTGATAGCCTAGGATATCTTGCCATCCGAACCCTTGTTTCGTCCGCTGCTAGCCTACTGTGGGTTTCAGATGGAGGCGGCCAGTCTCCAATAGGTCCCGACTATGGAATTGTGCAGGGTTTAAGTCGAGTCTGTCGCCAGGAGAACTTCAAGGTCCAATTTGTGACGCTAGCCCTCGATACTCAACAGTCCTCCGCTACTGTCAACCAGTATGCCGAAATAGTAGCGAAGGTTTTCCGCATCTCAAGTTCGCGTCTTGGGGAGGGGAGCTATGAGCCTGAATATCTGCAAAAGGAGGGGCTGCTCTATATCAACCGCCTGATTGAGTATGACAGCCTCAATGACCACATTTCCACGATGACCACGCTATCACAGCGAACAAAGCGATTTGGGGAAGGGCCACCTCTGAAACTGAATTTCAAGACGCCCAGTTTCAGCGACTCGTTACAGTTCATCGAGGACAGTAACATGGAGAAGCCGCTTGCGCACGATGAAGTGGAAGTAGAAGTCCGCGCTATTGGCGTTAACTTCAAAGATGTTCTCACCATCTTGCAACGCATCAACTCGGAAAACATTGGATGTGAATGTTCGGGCGTGGTAAAGCGAGTCGGGCAGCACGTTTTGGAATTCCAGAAGGGCGATCGCGTTGCTCTTTGCGGCGCCGACATCTTTCGGTCGTATGCGAGAGCTCACGTTGATTGCATCACAAAAGTTCCCCACAACATGCCCTTCACAGAGGCCGCAGCTCTGCCTGTAGCATTCTGTACAGCCTACCACAGTCTTTGCGACGTAGCGCGGTTACAGAAAGGGGAAACTATCCTCATCCATGCTGCGTCTGGCGGGACTGGACAAGCGGCTGTACAGATTGCTATCTACATCGGAGCTGAGATCTTCGCTACGGTAGGATCTAGAAGTAAAAAACAGTTGCTGATGGATGTCTATAAGATCCCCGAAGACCATATCTTGTATAGCCGAGACACAGCCTTCGCAGGACATGTCCGGAGAATGACAAATGGCCGCGGTGTCGATGTTGTGCTGAATTCGTTATCAGGACAAAGTCTGGTGGCATCGTGGGAGTGCATCGCACCATGTGGTCGGTTCGTCGAAATCGGGAAGAGGGATATCCATTCGCGAGGCAGTCTTCCAATGCATCCATTCAATAACAACACATCTTTCTACGGAGTAGATCTTGCAGAGCTTGCTCTCATACGGCCGGGTGTGATCAAAGCACTACTCGGGAAAGTTATGTCATTGGCAGCCGCGGGGCTTGTGACCCCTTCGTTCCCGGTCCAAGTTTTTCCTCTCTCCGAGACTGAGCAAGCTTTTCGTCTTCTTCAAAGTGGTAAAAGCTCTGGCAAGATTGTGATTGAATTCTCTAGTGATTCAGAAGTGCCAGTAAGTCATTGTTGTCTAATGGACTCCCATCACGAACCCTGCTGATTGGTCAAATAGACCTGTTTAAAGACTAAACCTGCATGTCGGTTGCTACAGAATGCAACCTACGTGGTGTCGGGTGGTCTTGGTGGACTGGGCCTCAGCATCGCGCGCTGGCTGGTGGACCGAGGCGCCAAGAATCTTCTTTTGCTGTCTCGTTCAGGCCCCGAAGGAAATGAGAAAGCACAGGCCGTTTTGGCCCAACTCGGTGCAGAGGGAGTCCGGATCCAAGCTCCAAAGTGTGATGTAGCTGAGGCGCATTCCCTTGAGGAGGTGTTGCTGGCTTGTGAAAAGATCATGCCCCCTATCAAAGGATGCTTTCAGGCCGCGATGGTCCTCAGGGTACGTGCTCCACTCCATAAGCAATCTCAACATGTTTACTTACATGTTCCTAGGACTCTACCTTCGAAAGTATGTCATATCAAGACTGGAAAGAGAGCCTGAACCCTAAAGTTCTCGGTTCTTGGAATCTTCATGCCATGCTTCCTGACGATATGGACTTTTTCGTACTTCTTTCCTCGGCCACCGGTATTTTCGGGAATGCTGGCCAGAGCAACTACGCGGCTGGTAACACTTACCAGGACTCACTGGCCCAATATCGTAATTCTTTGCAATTGCCAGCCACAGCACTAGACCTTGGCGTTATTCTTTCTGAGGGCATTGTCGCAGATAGTCCACATCTCATGGACTATGCTATGCGTGTCGGACTTATGGTACCCATTACTGTTGAACAACTCTTCGCTGTACTTGATTACTACTGTGATCCGAAGCAGCGTACTTTTACTGCTGCCCAGAGCCAACCGATTGTTGGAATAGACATTCCTTCCAGGATTTGTGCGAAAGGGAAAGAAATCCCATACTATCTACGCCAACCCCTTTTCCGGAACATGTATCAGATTGCTTCTACGTGGAAGTCTTCAATCAATAACTCCACGCAAACAGTGCAGTATCAAAGTTTGTTTGAAAGTACAGAGAGTTTGCAAGAAGCAGGTCTCTTGGTCTCCGAAGGATTAAGAAAAAAGATGTCCAAGGTGTTAGGTATTCCAGAAGAAAATATTGAGCTGACTAGCAAGATGGAATCTTACGGAGTGGACTCTTTAGCCGGAGTTGAACTACGCAACTGGCTGGCGCGAGAGATAAGTGCTGATGTAACAATCTTTGAGATCATGGGACCTGCGACACTACTAGGAATAGGGAAAGCAATTGCAGCAAAGAGCTCGTTTCGACAATCAAGATGGAGTTCTGAATAATGCAGGTCACGTGTAGCAGAGTTTTAGGATAAGACTTCAATCAAGACGAATAGCTTGAAACAAGAGTGTCCAAAGATAGAGAAACTTCGACAGTAGACAACTTTCCAGTCACTATTTCAAATTTCTCCACTGGTGATGGAACTGAAATTTTGTGTTCGTGATTGCTTTGGTGAAGTGTAAAAATGCATCCTTTGCTAAACATGTGACAGCCAGGCTGCATTTAACAATAGCGCGCTAGAACTGCATATGATTGGATGGTGAAATTAATACATCTGGAAAACTTGCCTTTTTGTTTTCTTGCCAATTGAAACCCATCTTTAAGGACTGCGCAGGACTCTTGAATCGCACGCCGTGTGTTAAGACAATGTTCAGGTCTACCTTGATATCTATTGACTTTCACAAGAGTGGTTCCTTGCTTTTAGTCTACCTAGAGGCAAGCAAGGGCGAAGACGCAATCCCATTAAGGGAAATCAATCCTATCCTTTTCCCATCCTCTCATCATGAACTTCATCCCAAACCTTGGGCCCTCCAAAATCGCTGCTGAAAAAGCCACATTTGGGTGCGATTTTCTCTGTCTTGTTAAACCACTGAAAGGATGCATGGCCACATAAACAGTAGCTCTATACGCAAACATCAATCCTACTCTCCATGACAAGTCCACCTGATAATTGTCCTTACCTATCAAATTTACTTGCGAGCTTGTTTCGCCGATTGGAACATCCTAAGCTGAATGCTGGAAACTTTCCATGACACAGCCGTTGGCATGGCCAGGAGGCGAGCATGCCACAGGACGAGTCGAACACTTCGAAGTTAGTTGAGGAAATTCCTCTTTCCACGTTTCCATGATGAATACTTCCTTTCATTACTGTATTTTTGCCATTCCTTTTGCCAATGATGGAAGAGATCATTCCATACCAGCGAAGTGCTTTTCGCCAATTTGTGGTCTCCCGAGAACGACCATATTTTGCTACGGATTCGTCCTGATCTTGCATCGTTATTTGTTAACATACAGAATTTAACTAATGAGAATTACATTTTGGGCTTGGCCAAGAGGACTCTGTTGATTGGGTACTTCGATTATGCCCTCACACTGGGAACGGCAAATTTGGACAAGTCTTTCAGCACCAGGACTGACCACAAATCGCAACAGCGAACAAAGGAACAGGAGATACCATCTGCATGAGGACATCTGAATTTAAGATACCTTTGTTCCAATAAATTTTCTCAAAACAAAGGGATTTTTTCATGATCCAAATAAATGAAAACTTTCTGGGCAAGGTCCTCAACTCGCTCGAGTCCAAAACTTCTCCTTATTTCAAGTCGGAGACTTTATATACGAGAGAATGGGGTTTCCAGCAGCGCCCCTGACATTTGGGGTTGAGTTTGAGTTCTTGATTGCAGCGATTCTGGACGAAAATGAACCACTACCAAATCTGGCTCCCAGATCAAAAACACTTCGATTCCAAATTGATCAGGAGGATATTGATGCTGTAGAGCCTCTAGAAGAAAATCAATCGGAAACTTCCTCCGAGGCTGCTGATGGCTTTCAAGCTCACGCCAAGGAAATCGCTACCCGGGCCGTTCGCCGTCATGTTGTCGAGCTTCTCCAGAATAGTGGCTTTCCCACGGCTCTGAGCACAGCATTTGCGGTAACTGACATCAAAAGATGGGCAGTCACTTATGATACGTCTGTCACCATTCCCGAACCAGAAAGAGAAGGATACGAATGGGTAGACATAGAAGTTGTAACACCTGCATTTTCTTTCACAAATGAAAATCTGGATGCTGTTCGGAACGTTTGCGAGCTTCTGAGAAGGACGTATAAAGTCAAAGTCAATACTACCACGGGTTTACATGTTCATGTTGGAGATGGAAGCCGGAGTTTCACTTTTGAGACGGTGAGAAACCTGGTGTAAGTAAATTGAAATCCCCTATGGTGATCTCTGGGCATGAACATCATCAGACGCGGCAGTGCTAACTTTGTAAAAGTGGGTTTCTTTGGGCATTTGAGCCTCAATTGAACAGCCTGCATCCTCTACATCGAGTAGATAACCTTTATGGAATCTTGATGAGGAGTCACTCCGTATTTGCTGAACGCTGGTACGCAACCCACGGCGAAAGACCAAGTCCGTATCAAGGATTACTGGAATTGATGAGCTGCCCGAATATGAATGACCTGACAGCAGACGCAAGTCAAATGTTTATCCCCAAAAATGGAGCATACAACTTCTCTGGAGTCAGAGCTATTGCAAATGGGATCCAAATCGGAACTACGAAAGACGCAAAACCAACGATAGAATTTAGGCAGCACGAGGGAACTCTAAGCGGGACCAGAGCAGTCATGTGGACGAGGACTGTTGTGGGAATCCTGGAGTATATTATGCGTACTCCACAAGAAGAATTGATGGATCTGATGGTCACCAGCTGTAAGCATGAATTATGGGAGAAAACTGGCGACCAGCGTAGGGGCGAATTTCTAGCGGATGGCCAGAAAGAATTCAATATGGGTCCTATCCCTGCTGAGAGTAGCTTTACAATTATTGATCTTCTCAGAAGGATTGGCTTGGACGACTGCGCAGATTATTACGATGGAAAGGTGTTAAAACACGACATGATGCCTGACCTCGCACCAAGGTCAATGGTCACGGTTGAGGACGGAACATCCGAGGGAAATCGTATGGAAGTCAGTTACTTGCCGACTCTGCTAGCAACTTGGGCGTATACAAGGCTTCCCGACTACACCGAGGAGTATATAGCAGCGGCAGCGAAGAGAAAAGAATGGGAGGATGCCGTGCGGTCTGATGACCTGAATATGCGACTGGATCCAAATCATGTGCCCATGGACCGAGACAGTGCTTATTGGCCAGCTCACACAATGACGATAATCAGACCTGAAGATGAATCATCGGGCGAGGAATAAGAAAAAACCTATAATTTCTTTGTTGTCTGATCTTTGTCAAATTTTCTGGCTTGTACAATTCCGGCGATTTTCGATTTTTCACTCAAAGCATCTTTCCCTTGACATCTGCTTACTCGAAGACCATGGCTTGAAACCCATTTAACTGGGGCACGAGAGACCTAATCTATGTCTTATACACTTCAATCTCCTCAATATATACCATTTATTACTTTACAGATCAAAACCTCAGCCGTCCAAACGGCAACAACTCATCACTATCCCCAGAAGTCCAAAGGAAACTGTCGTCATAATAAGACTCCATCTAGGAAACCATACTACAAGGCACATCAGACTGTGTGCGTCGCGAGTGGCAACGAAAAAGCCCATCTAAAAACGGAAGATTGTGGAATCTATAAGCGTCGTTGAAGACTGCTCTCAGCCTTGAGTATAATTGAAAAGTTGAGAAATATTGGAGGAATGCTGTGGCTGTTGATTGTCATGAACTTGGGATTAGTAGAAGATTTATTATCAATATTGTTGTGTTACATGATCCTAATTACCACTAAAAGGGTAATTTGAGCTCGAATTATTCCGAACCGTCCTATTGAAACAATAGCCCATGATGCTTTCTATTTTCTGATCACCATTCAATCTTGCAACAACACTACTTGCACGGCATCTATCCAACAGCCCAAAGTCCAATCTATAGCTATGGTTCCAGGGCGGAATTCCTGACAAGCTCGCCAAGGCTTGCAGCCCCCAAGTATGCGTCCCAATCCCGAATCAGCTTTCTATACCTGTCCCAATCTTGACTAGTAGAATTCGTGTCGTGCAAATGCCCAAATTCTCCTCAGCCACTTGCCTCTCAAGTGTGCATCATCCCTCCAACGCGGAAGCTGTCTACAAAAAACCTCTTCTACTCGCTCCTTGATGGTCTGTTGACCGTCGTTGAGCTCCCCAACATCAGTCACATCCACATCTTCAACGCGCACTTCAGGAGCCCAAAGCCAAACAGGAGGCTTCCTTCCTATGATCTCTGGTACTGATATCGCATCATCCCAGTCGACTACACCAGTCACTTTCCAGACACCGTCTGTCTTGTCGACTAATATATTCTGAGAGGAAAGATCCCAATGTGTCAGTCTCGGTGTGATTGTCTCGTTTGACAGAAGACCATTGGACTCCATCTCGCTAAGCATCAAGTGTAATCGATCCCAATATCCCACTAGTTCTTCGTCACCAGCATCTCCCACACCATGGCTCTTGAACATAGCGCGTAGTAGCTCTGGCAGGGTTTTAAGAGAGGTCGTCGGCATATCTTTTGTGAGGTCTTGACGGTATCCTTGGACTCCAATATTTCTGTTGAGTATCTGCGACAGATCATGGGCAGAATCAGGCATCGGAGACTCTTGAACCAATCTTCCAAATGCTGACAGTTCAATTGATTCAATCTTCACAATAAGTTCTGCCACTTGCTCCGCAATTTCGATCTTCTCCTCAATATCCAAGCCCTCGTATATAGCTTCAACACAGCTTCCTGGTATCCTCGACTGAATCACATACTGTGACAGAATAGCATTCTCGGTCGTATAATCGTACGCCAACACATTTGCAACCGGCAGGTAAGCAGTCAGATGAAGTAATATAGCAACTTGATCTTTGATGCTTTGGCGTTCTCGGGCTTCGAGTGGTTCCCGAGGTATATGAAGGATGTATTCCGAAGGTACAGATTTCGAGCTGAAGGAAAGACCAATGACACGATTGAAACATCCGCCTTGCATGCGCGTGATCGATGAAGGAGCACCGAGATTGAGAGAGTTGCAGAGCTGAATGACTTTCAACTGGTATGTATCAAAACACTCCTGTCCATAGATGAGGGTTGAGGTTTCTGACGTGACGGTGGATTCGCTAGATTCACTCATGGTGGTTGCTGAAACAAGTATGTGCGTTGGGAAAAACTTGAGCACGCGACTTGAGAGTCATTGCATTCCTGATGCAAACGGAACTCACGACTTTTCTTTATGTAGCGTTGAACAAAGGAGGTGTGCCGAGAAAGGGCGCAGAAAGATGAGGCACTCAGATAAACAGTGTAAAAGGAATTTCCCAACTTTCCCATGATGGAAATCCAGATTTCACTCTCACAATAAGGGAATTTGCTTTTAGAGATTAATAGATGATGCCAACAGGCTAACTCGAGATATGCAATTGAGAGGTTAACCGACTGTGACTTCGGCATTTGTCCCCCTCAGAAACAGAACCTCCACTTCAGATCTCCTTTCTCTTCAACAAGCCCCAAATACCCAATCGTCGTAGATCTATCGAGAAATTTTTCTTCAGAAAATTAGAATCCCTTTTAAAGGTACCAATTGAAGTTTTGATCGCTCGTTTTAGCGCTCAGTATTGTGATTGTTGTTGGATATTAGAATGGACAAGGTTTTGGAGCAGATTTTTCAATTGACGCTTTTGCGATAATTAATTCCGTTGCGATGTGCAACAAAACTTTTTAATCGTGTTCACATGAACGGACTTAAGATGTTCAACGCTATGTCAGGCCTTTGGGTGAATGTTGGTGGCTTTGATGTGCTGGTCTGGAGCATTCAGTGGAAGATGGAGCAAATTGTCATACCGGTACTATTTATGGGATACCTTTAGGTTCGTATAGACTGGGACTAAAGATTGAGCCAAAAGGGATCTTACACCTTATAGATCAGAATCTACGCAAGTCTCACAATATCAAAGAGAAAAAGTGGGGATAGAAACACAAGGTGGGAAGAAGTATGACTGCACTCTCCATGTTATGGGAATTATCATACTGATTTCTATTATTCAGCTTCCACCAGTTCCAGCTAGCCACCTGCCGATTCGCATGTATCTTCAGCATCAAGGTGCTCTTTTGACTTTAAAGTCTATCCTCCATTCGTTGAAAAATGTACTTTTTCAATAGACTACACATTCGTTGCCGCATCGTGATACGGTATCGTCCCATTTTGGTAATCATAAATACTCATATTGTTCCAATTCCAAAAGAAATTCAAATGCTGCGAAACGTCCGCAGGGATTCCACAGCTTTCGGTGAAGCTCGGCAGCGTGCTGACGAAATTGGTATAATTCGACAAGGAACACGAGTAACCAGGACCGTTCTGACAGTTTTGGAGAGGGACGACGGCTTCATTGAGCACAATCCGAACGTACGTGTCTTTGAGCGCGATTGCTGTGGCATTGCAACTGAGACGTTCGAGGATGACATGTCCTTGCATCGGGACGATGTTGCCAGTTGACCACCGGTTTCCCCATGCTACACGGTCGGTGGGAAGAGATTGGGAGGGATTGAGGATACCAAGTGCTGCAATGACTGGAGTTATGTTTGTGTCATGGGCACTGCCAATTCGTCAATTTGGTTCTTGCACGGGATCTGTACAGTACTTACAAGCTCCAAAATAATGAACCATTCCTGGGGCCATCGTTGAGAAGAGTTGCTGTTGCATTAACGTAAACCTGACCAACAGCTGCCATATTGGAGTCACCAGGTCCATATCAGAAGTCAGTATCTGGTTTTCAGGTAGTTTCTGAGTGATAGTACCCATCACAGTAATAATAACTCAGATCTTGAGTGTAGCCAAAACTGGCCCACTCGTCCAACGTAAATACGTCGATCCAGTCAGAAAAGGGACGAGCGTTCAACTCGAATGCGGCCATTTCTGTCTATTGTTAGAGAATGAATTATTGAAGAAACTCAATTGGGTTACTCACGCATGAGATAGTACACATTGGAAGCACTGATGTTCACCGCCGGGTTCTGTGACATGATCCTCGCAGCCGCAACATCGAAGATTGGCAGTGAACCCGTCAAGCTATCTCAAACCGCAGTATCATTATCATGAACACAACTCGGTGTCAGACTATTAGCTGCTTGCGAATCGGCCTCGGGAATGATATTCAGCGCCACAACGCTTGAATAATTGTATCCAAAGAAACCTTCTCCTAACTTTCTGGCCGTCTCGATGACACGCTCGTAGCCGCTAGAAAAGATAGGAATATCCGAATGACCGTCCCAAAGATACCCGTAACGGGCTCCATACTCAGTTCCATGCGAATAAGCAGTCAGCAAGCCTGCGTACGGACCTGTAAATGTCTCTTGAGCGTAGTATGATGTCGAAGGAACGAAATAAGTCCAGTCATTCAAGAAAGCCAAGTCCCCCTTGAAAGTGGTGTTCGCAGCATACAATTTGTCCAATGCAGCGACCATCTCTTTACCAGTGCTTGGGTCTGGATAACGTTCTCCATGGCGAAAAAGACCAATGACTTGGTCGACCGCACAGCCAGCTGGAGGGTTACGGTCAATGCCATAAGACACTCGATCTGAGTAGGGACCATTGCCACCGTAGTGCTTCAAGATACTGTAACCATAATAGAAAGTCTATTTGAATTGTTTGTCGAGATACGCATTACGGCCATTTCCTGGAGCAGACCAGGCAAGTACGGACGGGAGAGATGAGCCGGTTGCGAAGATGGCAACAACGAGGCGTCCAAATGAAATCATCGTGGTGTTAGGAAGTTCTCGAGCTTGGTACTGAGCGAAGACTGGCCACGATGCTTGGCAAACAGCCGTTTGATATAGATTTTATGTGCCTCATCACGTTCCTGGCCAGACCAGGATACTGGGTCTGGACATATGCGGGACGATCATGACATTCTTGTTGTTAGGGGTTGACTATATCGACTTTATCTGAACTAAAGAACTACTACTACAGTGGACAGGTACCCAGTATATATAGACTTGGAATACCTTTTAGCACCTTCTTTGCTTGCTCACTGGATTTGTAAGCTCTTAAGCTTTCGGCCTTCTAGAGCTTTCTTTGCCACTCAAGTCATGTGACCTTAACTTTTATGCCTCAAGTCTCAACAATTCTGCTGGGATTCTCGGCTAGACGGCACCAGACATGAAAAAGGCTAATCATCAACTTCTCGACAAGACATTTCTGGTTGCTTGTACCTTGGAAGAGCTCCTTGATCTTAGAAAAGAAGGTATGGATACATTGTACCGCCAAGAAATTCCATTCAGGAACTGCTGCAGAGACACGTGCGAAGCGGGGCGGAAAGATGGCGGGAAGCGGAGTGGGCCAAGATCTGCAGACTCTCGCATTATTATGACTTTGGATTCTCTAGTCTCCTCGTATCAAAGCTTGCTTTAACAGAGCCTCGATGTAAACTTTGTGGTGCTACTGTGCTAAATTCAACATTTTGAGATTCTCGGGACGAAGGATGAGGGATCTGGTTCGGCGTTCACCCTTGATGATTTTTCTTCAAAATTCTCTGGCAATCTTTTGTGAAATTTCCGGAAGTTTGGCAAGTGTGCTATTAGGAAGATCTGATCAGTCGCCCCTGATCAGAATTTTGCTAGGCCTTGGTTCAGAAAACCGAACAGTTGTAGTGCAGTTCATCGTGTTGCGTGTTCAAAGTGGTTTCGGATAAATTGACATCCATACGATAAATCATATATCAAAACATCATAACCTCAACTTGAAGCATATTATCAAGGACTTAGGTAACACCGGTCGCATCATTTTTTCCCACAGTATTCCCCTCTACGGCTCTCGAAAATCTTGCTGTCGAAGCGAGAATCAGATCCAGGGAGATAATTCAGTCCATAACACTCAATATTTACTAGAAGTGCTTGTTCTTACACTGCAGCTAATCCAACCCATCAGTCTCTTCATGCAATATAATTGTTGTGATCGTTCCAAGATAAGTATTGCCGAGACAATGCCCCAGCATATAAGCGAACCCCTAAGTTTAGCGAGCGTCATCCTTTTCTCACTCGCAATGCACAGACTTTTCCAGTATAGAAGTCCAACTTGTAATTTGATTGTATTGCAATAATTGCAATAAAGAAAAGCCGTTCTATTTCTGTCCATGCAGAAAAAATCCAAGGCTCGGAGCTGTCCTCCGATTAACACGCTAAGTCTATACCTCCTCACATCCTATTTACTAATTTCAATGACTTGTTTATACAGAGGACAAGAACACTCGGGCTCAACGAATGATTTGAATTTGCTATAGAGCACTAATCAATTGTTAATAGCATTATTATTTGTCATGAAAAAATACAATTCCGGCGAAGGGTAAGTCCGGGTCAAGTGGGATGACTGCGGCGTACAAAAACGATTTGCCATCCTCCCAAGACTTCCTCCCAATAAATTACATAAAAAGGGCTGGATAGTTGTTTCCATTTCTTTTGACAATTTGTATCGTACCGAACGTCCTGGATTTGGCATTTGCTTCTAGATTCCATTGTCGGAGAAGCTAATGTTCGAGGATTAGACTTACCAGAACTGAGACCTGGAAGGAGATTGAGAACATTCGAGTTCCGTCTTACCTCGCGACTGGTGGTGATGTAACAACTTCTTTGTCTTTGTAAAGGTCGTCAAACCCCTGGATCAGGCCTGCTCGATTGTTAAGGCTTTCGGTCGTCTCTCTTCGAAATGCCTTTGTTGGATCAATAACGCCAGAATGAGAATGTGCATCGACGGAGGCTCGGAGCTAGACTATTCCAGCAACTATGGATATGAAACGCCCATGTAATTTCTTGTTACCAGAACAAACACAACAAGATTGTTGAACAATGATATAAAAGACTTCGTTCGCCAGAAGTTTGCTTCCGATTAATACTTTCAATTCATTCTTTCTGCATTGCAATCACTACATTCATATCAGACGTCTAATAACCTCCAAACTCCGATCCACTCAAAACAGCCATTTCCGAGAACATGTCAAGCGAAGAAGCCAATAAACCGCTGCACCTCCCCGAGATTCACACAGAACGAATTGCACACGCACAAAATATTATCGATCAGCATAACAGAGACGCAGCGAGTTGGACCCATCGAATCGCAATGAACTTAATGCCGACCTGGTTCAAGGCGTTCTCAACATCAGCACGAGATTATTTGGCTTTGACGCTATACCTAGCCAAATGCTTGCTCAAGATTGTCGCTTTGGATTATTGTCTCCTTGTATTCGCACATGTTTTCTTACTCCCTGGTGCTGAGCCTGGAGTGGTGCAGCTGAGTGCGAAGGACATTGTCCCAACAATCACCCAACTTGACAAGCTCTACGTTGAAGGATCCTTGATGATCCTGCCATTTCAACTTGAGCTTGTTGCAGATAATCTTACACGGCACGAGACTTATATCATCAACAGCGATCTGCCTCAGCGAATTTGCCTATCTAATCAAGTAAGGATTATCAAGGATAACACTCGAGATGCAGCAGACACAGTTGATGACTGGGTCTCTGGCGTTCTGTAATTCAACAGGGACGTGGCCATTGATATGCAAAGTGTTAAGTTTGATCTTCAAGAACTTGCTAGTTGGAAAGTTGGGTTCTTCGAACTTTTCAACTCGCAGGCGACCACATCTCAAGTTCATAAAGAGAACGCTAAGATATGGATTGGGTTTTTTGAACGCCTCGACAACAAAGCACAAGAGCTTCAAATCTTATCCCATATCGCACACGCCCAACTTCGAACTCTTCAGGAGTGTCTTCACAAAATGAGACGAGCTATCGCTAATGAGCTTCAACAAACTGGCAGACTCAAGGGGCATGCTATGTCTGGCGAGAATTCATTCGAGTCAGCTAAAGCTATAGAAAGGATAACTAAACTACATGAGCAAGACAGGGTCCTTCGGTTCTTATCAACCATTCAGGTAGACGCCGAGATTGTTTTCAGTGCCGCTGAAAAGCCTCTGAAGCAGGTTCGAACAGGTATCAGCAGTTTCAAAGCCTTATTCGAGGAACCAGCCTCTCACCTGCTACGTCGCATTGGAGCTTCTATGCACCCACTCAATAAGAAGTTGAACAGCCAAATTAGCGCAATTCTGGAGCAAAACAGAGCTCTAATCAAAATGCAAGCCAAGCAAGAAAAAATATTTGAAGATCACATTAGGATCATGAATATTGAAGGGGAGAAGTATGCACATGCTTCAAATGCAAACTTTCCGAGATCAAAGGCCTTCGACTACTCCTCTCACCATGCTAATTCGGATTCTTCCGGCGAAGGTTTATCTGATTCGGCAGGGAAAGAAGAGCCTCCCACTTCCGACAGTGGCTTCGACTTTGAAGAAGCAAGTAAGTGGGTCGGGTTCGGTACGCAGTGTCTGACTGGAATTGGAGCACTGGCAAGTCTAATTGGCTTCAGACGATTGTATGGGGTGTGGGACGTGTATCACAGATTCTGAGAATCGCTTTCCAAGGCTTGGCTAAGCGGTGTCTGATATGAACATGGGGTGGAGGCGCTGTGTTTGTTGGCTCTTGGATTTGCCTAGACCAGCAACAGAGTTTATCGGTGTACATGTTTTTGTTTCCATTGTTCACCTTATGAAGTTCGAGTATGTAGCCTGGGCTACGAAGCTTCGATATCCTACAATCACCTCTTCCTAGAGCATCCATATGTGTTATGAATCAAGCGTTTACCGCTGGATTTAGCAGTTGGAAGAGTGAATATCTTCATTTGCCCATGCACCTTTCATTCAAGTGAATCCATGCACCTCGCGAGAGCGCCTCAAAAGTTATCTGATATTATTCATCGCCCGCGCTTCCCGTGTTTCTCTGAATGTCGAGAATACAATTGATGGCATCAATCATGTTCCTGCAGGGGAAAGACTTCCAGCAAGTCAGGTATATTACAACCGAATACGGTTAGAGCGTAACGCTCAATGCTGTCCAATAGCCTTCAGCTGATCCTCGCTACAGCTGAACAGGGTTAGAACGTAACGCTGAGGCTTACTCTATGTACAGCATCCCTACTCAAAGCGAAAGTAGATCGGAGACGGTATAGATATATAACGAGCCTCTCAGCTGTTCTGGAAGTTGATTCGAAACAAGTTTCGCTGTCGCAAATCTGCAGTTTTCCGAATCTATCAATTCCAGCAAAGGTTTCCGTTAAATCAAAACAAAACAAAGCACACGATGACTTCAACAAAGTTGACCATTGCTTGCTTTGGCGCGACAGGTGGTTGTGTAGGCACACTTCTGGCATGTGCACTTGAAGCAGGATATCACTGCACAGCTCGTACGTCCCCCATCTCTTCCAACTACAATACCTTGACTTACAAAGTTCCACTCCAGTTGCACGAACACCAGAGAAACTCCGTAACCTCCTACTCACAGAGCACAACATACCCTCAAGCACCATCGAGAAATACCTAACCATCCATCAAGGGGACGTCAAAGACCCAACTGCCATCTCAAAAGTACTCATCAATCCGACCAACCCAGAACTTCTCGTCGACGTGATCGCAAGTGGGGTCGGCGCTTACCCAACTTTTCAATGGAGTATCAAAACACCATTTCCCCTGACTGATCCTCAAATCTGTGAAACGGCAATTAGAGCAATCTACACCGCGCTCTCGAATCTCTCTTCGTCGTCCAAGCCTCCTATCACAGTCGATAGCACAGGCCAGAAACCGCTTTTGATAGCTATAAGTACTGCTGGTTGTGGCAAAAAGAGGGGTATTCCATTGCCTATCTATCTGCCATATCATTACCTGCTTTCAAGTTCTTTGGCGGACAAGAAACGGATGGAGGAGGTTGTTTTCCAGGATAAAGGCAAGCATGTGCGAGATTTTGTCATTATGCGGCCGTTGATTCTGACGGATGGAAAGGCGCGAGGTGATGGTGGCTTGAGGGTTGGTTGGGAATGGGGCATCAAAGGAGGAGACGGCAGGATTCAGGAGAAGGGTCCTGAGATTGGGTATTATATTAGTCGAAAGGATGTTGGGATTTGGACTTTTGAGAAAGTTATCTGTCAGGGCGGATGGGAGGGGAAGTGTGTGTACTTGACATACTAATCAAACCCTTGGACTCCATCAGTAGAGTATCATCGAATTTGAACTCCTTTGGTAACACCGTACCCGCTCCACCTGTCTTCTCATATGTCCACACTTAGCCTGTCTTCTCCGCGCACCTCTCTCCAGTGATTTGTTGACTCGATCACGTTCTCACATCCATTGAGCAAAAAGCCCCACTTCCTCACAAAGCCCTCCGTTATTTCCCATCCGGATACACACCAAGGCTCTCCCCACACTAGACATCCGCGTCGCTCTACATCATCGAAACCCTCATACAAAGACTGACCAAGGTCGTAGCAGAGATCATTACTATCATATTGCCCGGCCATGAGGATCAGATTATCTCTCATTGCTGGAACAGGAATTGCACTAATCCAAAATGGGTGAGGTGTAAATTTTTGTAAAGGAGTTGGTTGTAGATCTGGGGGTATCTCTTCTGGTGGGATGGTCTCCAGATTGGGAACACCGAAGGCACGAGTGCATGGAGTAGGGAGGCAATATAGGAGCGATAATATCGACATGTTGAATATCATAGCGCGCACAACATTGAACTGGACTAGAGTGATCAGACAATGGTCTGGTGCGAGTGGGAAAATAATTGTAGGTGTGGATTGGTCGCAAGTGGCGTTTGTCGTATATGGTAACATCGATGATATAAGTCTGCCTATCTTTGGCTTCGGGTCTTTTACAAAGTGCTTAAGAGTTCGAGGTGTGGGGACAATTTGGTGATCGGTGCTTGAAGAAGGTGTTCTTCTTGCCGCAATATCACCCTGGCTGGTGGCAATCAGCATACCATTGACCCCGCCAAGGAGTGTCGGTAACGGTCGTCGCTTGTTTTGGACCACTAGCTCTCTTCCTGTCACCTAGCTTTTGGTCAGTTAACACATTTACGGGATTGAGGAGGTAGGCACAGATTGTTCTAAAGTCCATTGTAGAGATAAGTAAGCAAGATACTTACGCCAAGCCCTCTGGCGATCGCGATTCTGCCGTTTTCTCCTTTCCACTGCACTCTGTATAACACTCCGGTTATCCTCCATAACAAAAACTGAAGGTAGATGGATCGATGACTCCTGAGGTGTTCTTATGCTTGGTTCATTATTCTCTGGCAAATTAAAATCATGGAAAGATGTGAGAAGTAGTGAGATGGAAAGGTGGGTCTGCTGTGTAAGCGAAGTTCTGGCGGCGCTGACCTCCGATTGGCGGGGTACTTACGGTAATGTTCCTTTGACAGCGAAAGGTTGACTACGTTCTCTAAAAATCCTTCTCCTTCTTTAAAAAAACCAAATTTACCAGACCAGTCCCAGTCTAGGTCAAACATGATCTGTATTCAGTTGCACTATTGTCTTACTTTAGTACGAATAAAGCGAGTCCAAGGTTCAAGCGCGCTTGATTCTCAAAGCTCTTGGTCGTCTTGTGTTGTCGTCTGCTATTTCATATATCAAATTGTGGCCCAGAACTGTGCTATCGCCTGTGGCAAAGGATCCGAGAACGATAACGATGCTCAGTATCAATGAGATCCAATGAATTATAGTGCTGAAGAAGAGGTCAAAAGAACCAAATCCACAACAGCAAGAACCGTCGCTGAATTTCCCGAAAGCCTTAAAGATCAAGTTGCCACTATGCTTGAAAAGAAGGACGGGATTACTAAGCTACAATTGGAAACAGTCCATCTTTTCGATCTGCTGTTGAAGTGTATGAATATACAGTAATTACATCCTTGATGCAGCAAGAAGCCAATTGATCCTCTTTATTTCGCTGTCTAGCGAGGATTTTTTTCATGAATAAGGGTTTTATGAGTAATTAAAGCTGGTTTAAATCTATGAAATGACTATCTGAAATTATAGAATTCGTCACAACAACTATCGTAGACCGTAACATGTTGGAGACCGCTGAAGTCGATCTCGAGGGTAACTTTCCTAGCGACCTTTGAACTTCGAGACAAAGCAACAAAGCTATTGTGTACTCTTTTGGTCCAGCTCCAGGGAATCTTCAAGGCTTCCAAGGACACAGACGTTGTTCTCCATTGAACTGAGGACAAAGTAACAAGACAAAGCATAGTGCTCAACCTTGAATAATCTCGTACTAGACCCAGTATCTTGAAAGCTCATGCGGGATGGCTTCTTGATTAGAAAATTGGCACACCAGTGCGTTAGTAGAAGAAAGGAACAAGGAAACAGTGCATGAATATCATGCATAAAAGCGTGGACTTCCACCATAACTGAGCACAAATCATACACAATCACAAACACAATCAGCACATAACAAGCACCAAAAAGCAACTTACCGCAAATACAGCTATAGAAAGCCACTTTTACCTACCTACTACCAACAAACAACCACAAACATGTCTACCTCTTACTCCTACGCTCAACTCTCCGCAGAAAACCTGGACGTCATCTCCACATACATCGCACGAGTCCGACCAGCCGTCTGTCAGAGAGTAGATTGTCCCCAGTGTGAAGCTGGAGAGGACCACGCGCCAACACCAAGACTCACTCTCATCGAGCTGGCGACATCGTACTCCATGGTAAAGAGGCTTTGGAGCTATTCGAACAAGAAATCTTGGACATCCCACAACAAGAGCGTGAGGACTCCGAAAACGTCGAAGTCCTCGTGGCCGATACTGTGCTCATCATCAATCGTCGACTCGACGATCTGGAAGAGGAGCAGGGATACGCTAATGACGCGCTACGGCGCATCGAGGACGTAGCGCCCCAATACCTCGCACGCGAAATGGGCATCCGAAGGGCTCATGACGACGCTACTAGGGTGCGCCAGGAGATAAAAGTTCAGACCATAGAATTCCTTGTGAGGTTAAGTGCCGCTTACGTAGCCTGGTTACCTGAACATCGTTTCCGCGAAGGACAAGCGTTGGCGGAAGTAAGTGCTAGGTAGGATCTTGCACGTCGAGCTATCGTTGAGGCTAAAAAGCAGATCAACGAGAATTTGGAATGGTATGAAGCCCAGCAAACACAACTGTTAGGAGAGAACGCTCTTGACTAAGCCTGATGTACCAAGACTGCTAAAAGAAGACAACAAGTAAAGTACCGTCCCACCTGATATTACTAACCCATCTCGTCGCTCAAGACTAGACTTGAGCGAGAATACATAGAATCCGCAGCGATGACTCCTAAAAGGGTTACGCTGTAAGGATCGAAACAATGGAACACTCTTATATAAAATCGCATTTGAATTCCTTCATGCGCATAGTGAATTATGTACTCTCCAAGTGAGCTCAAACTTATCGCTTTTTCTTGCATCACTCCGACCTAAAGAAAGAAATAATTCAAGCACACATGCAACTTGAGTTGACTCTTTCTCTTTCCCTTTGAAGTCTCAATGCAAACGCCCGAATCTTTCACTTGATTCCAAGCATAAACCAATGATGAGGACGTCTTGTCGAGGTGGTAATGCACAGAGTAAATTCGAGGACCCGAGAGCCTCACTCCCTTCTTCGCTAGTCCCCTCTCTCTCGACCCTCTATCCTCCCACCAGTAATCAAACGGTGACACCGCACAACATCCGCACATGCGTAATACACAAGCCCAATCTACCAATGACAAGCAATGCCTCAAAGCGGTACGACAACACTAGCGTCGGCCGCCCATCCTTCGCAACCTCAGCCTCTCAGCACTCACCTGTCACGTGCACCACTCCCCTTACCGTGGCCAGCTTACCGATGATCTATTTTGATCTCGCTGAGATCATCGTCAGCTGCTGCTTGCATACAAAAACTTGATTCTTTCTTGCAAGTTCGATTCATGTAATAACTAACGAACTTTCGGCAAGTCAAAATAGACAACAGGCCAACATTGGAAAATGCGCCGCAATCTCCTCGTCACGGGAGCGACTGGGAAGCAGGGGCAGGCGTTGATTCGTGCTTTGCTACAGTCAGCAGAAGAGTTTCAAATCTACGCGCTCACGCGCAAGATCTCGTCTCCGATAGCGCAGAATCTTGCTTCGATAGGAGACAGCGTTACTGTTGTGGAAGGAGATCTTGATGATACAGATTCGATAGTGAAGATCTTCGAAAAAGTGAGGGGGTATGGTGGGATGTGGGGGGTGTTTGCCGTGTTGGCGTTTCCGGGGCTGGGGAATAATGCTGATGGGGAGGAGAGGCAGGGGAAGGTAGGTCATGTCGCTGATGATATGAGGAGAAGAGAGCTGATAATGTGGAATAGTTGCTAGCGGATATTGCGTTTCATTATCGGGTCCATTCGTTTGTTTATTCAAGCTCTTTTCGGGCAGGCGAGAAGTACGAGGCTGAATTGATGTTGTCTGGGAGAGCCAAAGCGAATATAGAGTTGCGGTGCATGGAATTGGGACAAAGAGGTTTTCCTTGGACGTAAGTCTTTTGTTTATGAACAATAGAACAAGGGTGACTAAAAGACTGACATGTGACAGCATAATACGACCTGGATTCTTCATGGAGAATTTCAACGACTTCATTGGATCCATTTCGGCATCTGTTTTGAAGAAGGGACTGAAAGATGACACAGAAGTGGGGTTTATTGCATGTGCCATGTCCTGTTGGTGTAAGTAATGAGAACTGATGGTTTTGCAGGCTTCAGATGATATTGGAAAAGTAGCAGCTGGTGTCTTCCGAGTCAGTGCTCTCCAAGTAGAACTTCCCAGAACTTTATGAGCTGACTGCGAGCAGAATCACGAGAAATTTCGCCATAGAATCCTTGCTGTGGTGGGAGAGTTTGCAACCATGAACCAGGTGTACGAATCACATAAACTGGCAACCGGAAAGCCTATGCCAGCAGTTCCATCTGGCTTTGGATGGCTAATTCTCAAGATGAACAAGGCAACTCAAGAATTGTATATCTCTTCCCCGTAAGTCTTGAAGCTGAGCGACTTGCTGACAGCGACTATTGTAGAATTGAGCATTGTGAGAAGAGTTACCACGCAAGAATGTGGGGAGAATATCCCACTTGGGAGTCAGAATGGCAAGCAGCAAAGGAGGCTGGTAAGATGAAGACGTGCTATGAATGGTTCGGGGACAGGTCTAAAGATGAAGGAAGAGATGCAGACTGGAATAAAGTGTCGGTCGGGAAGTTGATGGTTGGTCGGTCGTGACGCGCAACGGGTTTAGAAAGCGCATACACTTATTCCATACCTCCAGTGTACCACCATAGACATTGATTTGTCCCATCGGCTTTTCAATAATAATGCTTGAGAAACGCTTAAGAATGACCCCAAGGATAAGTCTGTGACCTTTGAAATATGATATACTGGGATATACACTTAGCTCAAAGGTTGCTCCTTCATGTAGGAGTGGTAGTTGTCCAATGGTGCATCGTCTTTCACCTTCTCCCAAATATCACTCGCTCTCTTTGCAATCTTCTCGTCGAGGGGTCCATCGTCCACTGCTTTTAAAGTCTCCTCCAATTGTGCCGATTTAGACGCGCCGACAATGACAGCATCTCCATACTCAGCTTTGAGAGCACTGTGATATGTAATCCATCTGTATGCTAAGGCCGCCTTGCTAATACCAGCATCTTTCGCTATCTCGGCCCACTCGTCCACGGCCTGGTACAATGTTTCCTTGCCGTACATAGTTGTATACATATCGGCAATGGGATTACCGGATCCCCATCGTCCTGCATCATCCTTGACTCGCAATTGTGCCGTATTCTTGACCAAAAAGCCGCCCGCGATCGGACTATATGCGTAGAAGCTGATCTTCAATTTATGGAGGAGGGGGAAAAGGTCGGTTTCGATGTGTCGGGATACTGCATTGTAATTGCCCTGGAAAACGCTTGGGAGGACTGAACCAGCTTTGGATTGAATATCGTATATCTTCTGCACATCCTCGGGAAGAAAATTCGATAGACCGAACTGTCTGATTAGCATGTCGGTTCAATTGGAGGAAAAGAAGCACTTACTCTTTTGAACTTGCCCGCAGAGTAAAGCTCGCGAACAGCAACCAATGTCTCCTCGACCGGTGTAGTTGGGTCAGGAGCGTGCAGATATAAGAGATCAACACTGTCGACTCCCAACCTCTCCAAACTGGTTTTCATCCCATCCAAAACTGTTTCCTGGGTCAATTTGGATCCGAGGGGAGCTTTCGTTTGCAAAATGAATTCCTTGGTTGCACCAAGCTTGTTGAGTGTCTCTTCGCTGCCTGGCTACCTGTCTGTCAGTACAAGCCATCGTTGGGGTAGGACCGACAAACATAAACATATGCAGTATCAAGCTCCTTAACGCCATGCTTCTCGCAGATCTGCAGCATTGCTTTCCCCTCCTCTAAGGATAGCCTAGCTATTGCAGCTGTACCAAAAACGATCTTTGCTCCTGATTTCGCCATCTTTGTATTTGTCCCTGAGGTCAATTGCTTCTTCGTAGAGATGAAGACAAGAAGGAAAGCTTCTATACTTATGAACGAAGTCACTAGGGAGGTTTGCTGACTTACCTACTTGCATCTACTCATTCGTGAATGACGCCTTTCAACGGGAACATTGTCCCGAACCCCTCTTTAATGGGCAAAGCGGCCGCTGGATTATCAATCCACGGTCGCATTCCCGCACGGTAGTTGTTGTCCCTCGAAAATTTACAAAATCCGATTGATTCGTGAATCTGTGATCTTTGTGTTCTTCAGATGTGTCGGGCGTTAGAAGAAGCTATGGCCATTGTCAATCAGCTCTAGCGCTAGTGCTGATTTGATCGCCGTCGTTTTGCAGATGTGATGCTTGATGCTTCTGCACTCGTGTTTCGTTTGTCGTATACGTCCCATAAGCATAGGGAGAATCAAGTTCTTGTCCAAAATACCAGTATGAAAAAAAGATGCGGGCCCTAGAATGCACATTCCCAAGACCACGAAGAACGTTCAATCACTGATCAACATTTTTCTCATGCATACCAATATCTTGTCAATGTCAAAGACGAAAATCATGATTCAATCCCAGTAGTATTGATATGAGGTTTGCTGCCATAGTCCTCTGGTCCCATCAGCTTCTCACTGATGCATTGTCCTCAATTTTTGTTCTGCAGTAGCCTTTCAAATTTCCTCCACAGAGTTACTCCTCCTCGATCAAGAAACGCAGTAGATCCTCCGCCCAAGGAGCTTGTTGGCATCTGCAGGTTGGACGGTACAGTTGGTAGCTCTTCTGCGTCCACTAACAGCTCTCCGTGAATTGTCCATCTAGCTGTAGGTGGTTACAGTTGCAGAAGTCCATCCTGTGATTTGTCAAAACTACAATGAGAGCTGCATATGTTGCGGGTTCGAGGCCAAGCAGTCTCTCGCCCGGCATGGCGAACTTGTTGAAAGCCTTCTTCCAGTACGTGGAGCACTCGAAGTGCAGTTTGTAGAGTAAACTAGACTTCTTGCAATGAGTAAATACTCTCCTGTAGTTCTCTGCTAGGTTGACGTCTTCTTCTTGCGAGGGGATGGTGTGAATAATCTCGACCATAGCGACGTTGTCAAAGCGATGACTGCCAAGACGCTCTGCCAAACTGTATCCGCAGATATGTATCAGACGCTTACATGGTGGACATGGCTGTCTCTTGTCGGTCTGTGTGCCGCTCTCCAGAAGGTTGATGAGCTATGTTTGGTGGAAATGTGGGGTTGGGAAATATGTTCAATGAACAGATAAAATTGAAATCTCTCGACAAAAGCGGAGCACGTTTGTCGTCTTAAAAGTCGGGTCTTTTGCTGGGTGATTGAGTATATAGTTTGTTTTTTACCTTCGAAGTTAGAGTAAACAACTCTTCTCGTGTACCTCATCCCCACAACAGCACAATACAAAGACTATTTGCGCGTTCTACTCCCCAATGAGGACAAGCTACCGTCGTCTATCTCAATATACAAACAACTACGCTGCCCGAACCTTCAAAAGCCAAGATGTGTAACAATACGATGACCATCTACGACTGTGGTCACCCCCTCTACTCGAAATCCCACTGCAACCTCCTCCATCAACTTCGCCTTCAGCGCTCCTTCAACTGCCCAAGCTTCCGCCGCGATTCACAAAGACGGCCTGGGTCCTGTGATACTGGCAACTGCGCTCGAGCTCAGCTTTACAATGACAGATGCTGCCCATCTTGTGGCAATCGAGGCTCGCGGTCTAACCCTGGTCCGAATCATCGCAACGGCGAGTCGTCATACCGTCACGAAGCTTGCACCAGATGCCGCCAAGCCGACAGCAATGGTCGATATGGATACGAGCACGGGACGTATGGTAATCCTCCTGGGCAACGTTATTGCTTTGGCTGTGAGCAACGCCACGAGTCTATGAGGCACCATCATCATGCGCATAATCATTGTGGTAAAAATGCCTATGGATACAACTATAGAGGATACGAGAATCATGAGGCACAAGGCAGCGTTTGCCGGTGCGAGGCGGACAGAGAGCGAAATTCGAGGCGCTGATCTTCTCGTGATCACTTTCACTGTCAGGGACGTTGAGAGCGTTGAGAGGAATTGTGGAGCATTGCCATGCATTTCAGTCCAATCATGACTGGAGCATATCACACAATCTCCTAGGTGTCTGAACGGGCTTCTAGTTTAGCAATCAGCCTGGTTTTAGACGTTGGTTATTGATTTCTTATGCAACTTCATCACTACGTTTCTTGTTACACGTGGAGCTCGACCTTCCATTTTCATAGTGATAACTTATGTCTCTACTCCTTTTCCATGTTTTATTACTGGATCTAGGTGTTGCTAGGGCATCCATATCTTCCCAACGGACTGTTCAATATATCTTGATCTCCCTTGCATTCTCATGCCTGGTACGAAAAATGTCAACTTTCATGAAGGCGTCTATATAACAACCCCCAATCAATTGATACCCCTTCTCTTGTTGACGCACAACGAACGGAATCAGACTCCAGGGGAACACGCAAATGTCGTCTCCGGCCTGTGCGCCCTCTGGAACCCAGCCCATGTACCCATTTTGAGTCGTGGAGAAGCAGCGTCCAGGGGAGAACACGTCGAAAGTGTCTAGGAAGTCATTTGACGGCGCCAAGATTTTCTTTTTGCTAGAGTTGGTCTCTCGCATCGTTTTCATCATGTCTTGAAAAACAATGTAATCTCTTGCGTACTCGGCTGATAGTATTCGAGTATCGGGGTTTGGGTTCTTTTGTGCTAGGTGGTCGAAAGAAAGGGTCTTAGAGTAGACTACAAAGATATCCTCGTTTGTAGGATATCGTTTCAAGGACATGGCAAGGCTATGGGCTTTTGCTTCCCATTGTTGAAATCCGTCGAAGTACTTCAGATTCAGTTCCATTTCACCGTCAAGTTTTGCTGGTGGCATATCGACGTTTGCATCTATAACCTTCGCCACTTTATCCAGAAATACAGCCTTCACTTGAAGGCTCTCATCGGTGCCAAAATTCACCGTCTGCAGACCAGGAAGTGGAACCGTTATGGAATACGGAAAGGCTTTGACAAGTGGTTGGAAACCCAGCGCCTTGTGGAGATTGAAACGATTAAACTGTCTGAGATTTGGTGCCCAAGAGGGCAATTTGAAGCTCTCGGTTTCGTCCAGGTCATAATCACCTCTGGCACACGTTAAGAAGTCAAACGCAGCAAGATCCCCCTTCCTAAATGATGCGAGAGCATTTTTGGCAATGTTGATATGGACTGTTCGCATATCAAGAGAGTAGTCGATGAATTCAGGTCCTACATCGGATGCCAGACCAACCAGAGCAAAGATACTGTCTACCGGGAGGGTAGAATCGAAGGTCGCGGTTGCTACCACTAGCTCATGAAGCTTCATTTTTTGGGGCGATTCAAACTCCTTTTTCAAGCCCCAGAATAGGCCTGCATTAAGAACCGTTGGATGGGTTCGAGTCAATTTTATGGAACTTGGCGATAAGACCCAACTGCGGGAGAAGCGAAGAATACTGGCAGCCTGGAAGAATCTGACTCCTCCCTCCACGACAATGGGCCCAATGTATATCAAGCACGAGGTAGAAGCCACGAACTCCTGAACAACCCAAATCCTTCCGAACCAGTCTCTCATCAAAAGTTTCCAAAGTTCTGACTCGTTTTGATCCGGTTTCTCACCCTCGGATGCGATCATTCGGTCAGCAATTTTCATAGTCTCCTCGATTGAACTGAGTCCAGCGACAGCAGCACATATTTTCGACAACAATTCAACGCCTCGGAGGATGTCTTCTCCTGAAGATCCGAATCTTGTTCCCAGCCAAATAATTGTGCAACTTGCGTGGGAATATATCTCCATCATCCTCTTGACCTGAGCAGTCTTCTCAGCAATATTACTCTGATCAATACAAATAGCATCGATCCATAGAAGAGAGTTCTTCCTGATTCCATTGTTTGCGCGCAACTGAACAAGAGCCTCGTGTAGAGAGGCTGTCACCTCGAATCGACGATCGTTGCAAGCAATTGCCCTCTTGTCATTAGAATTTCCCCAAACATATGACAACGCCTGATATTCCACGTTGCTGTCCAGAGAACGTTGAACTAGCTTGCATTGGATTGGTTTACCGTTCTCTGGAGCGAGAAGCTGCACAAGGCGAATGTTTCGTCCTTGCAAAGGCTCGTCGTAGGAAAAAGGGGCCAAGGATTCAAGATATTTGCGTGCTTGGGCTGACCAAGAGCGCAGATGGCCTGGTCCAAGAGCCATGATTTGAAGAATGGCTTGATCAGTAACAACGGTATAATTGCAGAAGTCTGGGATGCCCAGGCTAAATGAGTCAACACAGTATAGAATGAGGCTGTGGCATACAAAGTTGATCAGCTGATAAGGCAACAAGCCAAAGCCTCGTGGGTGAGTAGTGCCCGTAACGAGTCCCACAAGCGAAAGACCATCATGAATTAAATAGCCTCTATGCTATCATTCTAGATTTTATATCTCCCATCGCGAGATAAAAAAGCGTAATCATGCTTTTGCACGTTGCTCTGTTCAAAATAACTTCAATGATAAGAGATTAAGAGGTATTGCGCCGCACCACCGCAGATCGTGCGCCGTATTGGGTTAAAACTAAGCCAATCAGCATCCAAAGTTTCCGAGCAAGCCAAGCGACTGATGGCGAGTTTCGAATCGGATGTAAGCGCTAGATGTCCTTAAAACGCCAGTCCGCCACCGTTTTGATATCAGACGGCGACCTTAAAGTTCACGATTCTTGAAGGAACTCGTTCATGATCAGAACCTACGGTAAGATGGCGCAGCAAACGGTCGCTGTTATCGGTGCTGGTGAGTTCCGGTTGCTCTACGACTATTTAATGCTAACCAAAATGTCCAGGCTCCAGTGGGTTGTCCATGCTGAAGAATCTCCGTGAAGATGGATTCAAGGTCACATGCTACGAGCGGAGGAGTCAAGTTGGCGGCTTGTGGGCGTACACAGATGACAAAAAGATGACAACAGCCCTTCCTAGTGAGTATATTGCCAGAAAGATGTAAGCGAGATCGCTGATAAAATTCAGCTACCACTGCGAATATTAGCAAGTATACCTGCGGCATGTCGGACTTTCCAATGCCAGACAGTACGTGGCTCAAATCTCTTCTTTCATGCGGGCTTTACTCACAAATATCTAGAGTATCCGCATTACTTGTCTCAATGGGACTTTCAAGAGTATATGGAATCATACGCAGTTCACTTTGACATGCTCAAGGATATTGTGTTCAATGCTCAAGTGAAGCAAGTATCAAGAAACAAAGACGACAGCAAGTGGCAAATAGACCTCGTTGTAGACGGAGAACCCCGAGTCGAAGAGTTCGACAAGGTAGCGTTCTGTCACGGTTACCAGACAAAGCCACGCGTGCCGGAGTATGACGGTGTCGAGAAGTTCGAAGGCACAATTATGCACACCCAACAGTTCAGGATGTAAGTGAAAGAATATTAACTCAATCCGTTCCGCACTCATCGTTGCAGGTCCGACGACTTCAAAGGAAAGAAGATTGTTGTCGTTGGGATATCCGCCACGGCCTCAGATGTCATAGCAGCGCTTCTACCCGTTGCATCGAAAATCTATATGTCGCATCGACGAGGAGCACTCATCGTCCCCAAATTTCGCAAAGGATACCCACCAGACTTGATGTCCAGTTGGCGACGACGTCAAATCACCCTCTGGCTCCAACGCACATTCCCAAATCTGACGAGGTGGCTACTTGACCGACTTATTGGGATCATGATCAAGCGAATGTACGGCGACCTCGATCCAGCCTGGGGATTATTACCCGCTCCATCTATCACTCTTTCGCCTCGAGCTGTATGTGACCATATTATACCATCGCTGAGAGATGGGTCCTTGACTTCGTTACCTGGAATCAAGCGCTTCATCGGACCTCGCTCAATCGAATTCACGAATGGGACGGTCCTCGATGATATCGACTATGTCGTATGTGCGACGGGTTACAAAGCTGACTTTGATGCTGCTCCATTCTTAGACAAAAGCCGACCATCCAACTATGGTGGTCAAGACTTCGTCCGACTGTGGATGAACCTCTTCCCTCCTAAATACGCTGACTCTATGGTCCTGCTTTGCTATTCTGCGTTCGGCAAGAACAACGGCTTCTCTTTCTCTGACGTGACCTCGATGGCAGTGAGCAACTTGTGGCGAGGTGTCGAGCCGTTCCCGTCATTGGAAGAGATGGAGAAGCAGATCGATCGTCATCAAGAGTGGGTTGCATCAAGATGGCGGCTGGACCACGATATGGATATCTCGGCAGTGAAGATTTGGGAATATCAACCTTTCCTGCATAAAGCTGCTGGCACAGGTATGGAGAATCTCGGTTGGGGTTGGAAAGGCTGGAAGTTCTGGTTCCGGGATCCGAAGATGTCATATCTGATTAATAATGGAGTTGAAACGGCGCACGCATTCCGGTATTTTGAGACAGGGAAGAGGAGGGCGTGGCCGGGAGCAAGAGATGCTATCTTGCATATGAATGAGCTGGTCAAGCAGTTCCCGATCAAAGAGGAGAAGAAGATAGAATAAGCGTGAGGTCTCAGAAACCCCAGTCTTTCATTGCCCTTCGTAGTAGCTGGGAATCACTTAATGTACGAACAGTTGTAGAATTTGGCCAATAGAAAAGTTGCAAGCTAAGTCAAAAACTGGTAAGTTGAATCTTTTTTTTTGAGAGGGGTAATATTTGATCCTCTAACCTATTCAGGTTTGGGTAAGCCCGGGACATTTATGCACCTTCTTGTGACGAATGCAAGGGAGCATTGCGACTGTATAACCGAGCACTAGCTCTGTCACTATGGAAAGCTTTGAAACTTAGCTAATAATACGTCTAGAAACATTTCTTGTCACGATCGCGTGCATTCCGGATCACGCCCGGCCACGGGTGGCTTGCGGATCAAAAGCAATGAGACACTGTCTCAACGACATTCGATTGTTGAGCTGCCCCCGGCGATGCCGCAAGTTGTGAATTTATGATTCGATTGAAAAGCGAGCTGTTTCTTGCTGTCGTCCTAGACCGGTAGATGTACGACGTCTTCTAGACTCCTCAAGCTGAGATCCAGCAAGGCTGGCTGATCTCGTCGATTTTACTGCATGGAAGCGTCAGGATGTGAACCTAGTGCAGATCTAGTGGAGCATGCATATCAGTCCACTCCACTCCACTCCTACTCTTTCCCATTGATTCTCGTTCTTTTGTTTCCCTTCCTATGGCTGAGACATGTGTTACTCTTAGTGGGAAAGTAAGATCTTACATTTAGGGGACCACAACATGGATTTTTGCAATATACTTCAAAGTCATATTTCCAAGCTCACAAGTGATGCTTGAAAGTGTGCATATCTGACTGTTCTTCTGCTTGTGGATTCTTCCCTCCCTTGCCAAATTCAACGATTGTCTCCAACTCGCAGTCATGGCAGAAAGAAAGCTCCCAGTTCAGCAATTGACGATTCTAGGTCACCATCAATCTCACCGCTTCTCCAATCAATTCGCTAACATCTTTTTCAGCATTATGTCGCTTTGCAGAGCCCTTGTCCATGCTATCCATCCTTCCCTACCTACCCGAGATGATTGAGAGTTTTGGAGTGGCAGAAGATGACATCGCGCTATGGGCCGGCGTTGCGGCCTCTCTATACTCTGCCTGCGAATGCATTGCAGCAATTCCTTGGAGCATATTGAGCGATCACTTGGGAAGGCGACCGGTCATTCTCGCGAGTCTTACTATCACCATGATTACAAGTCTACTTTGGGGCTTCTCGACCAATTTGACAATGGCACTCACTGCACGCGTTCTCGCGGGACTTGGAAACGGTGTAGCCGGTATTATACGGACCATGGTCGCAGAATTGTGTCCGTGGAAGGTTTGTTCTTGGCTATATACGATTCGTAGTTCTTGCTGACCTCGGTGTAGGAGCTTCAGCCAGTTGCGTTCAGCGTAATGCCAATTGTATGGAACCTAGGATCTATAATTGGACCTGCCTTCGGTGGCGCACTCTCGAATCCTTATGACAGGCTACCTGGAACTCCTGCTGGCCCACACTTCTTCGAAAAATTCCCGTACGCTCTGCCAAATGTAGCATCTGCGGGTTTCTTTCTGGGTGGAATAGTCATTGGTATATTTTTTCTCAAAGAAACACTCCCGAGTCGGAAGGACCACGAGGATGTCGCGTTAAGGATGGGCAAAAGACTGACGTGCAGAGCACACGAAGGTCTACGGAAAGTCAGATATCTGTTTATCCCAGGAAATGAGGACGAAACAAAGCCGTTGCTCAGCGGCTCGAGTAGTACGATGTTCGAGCCAAGCCTTGGAAGCGAGAGCAACGACGATATTCTAGAGGAAGAGGATGAAGATCAGAAAGGAATGGTGACATGGAGAGATGTCCTCTCAAAGCAATCTTCTCTTAATCTGGTTGCTTATGGTTTACTGTGCATGCACTCCATGAGCTATGACCAGATTCTTCCCGTATTCATGCATCATCCTGTTCAAAATCCGAACGATGCAGATGTCAGCCTGCCTTTCAAGTTTAGTGGTGGATTTGGCATCGGTTCGTCTCCATCTCCAAGCACCACAGGGCGCTTCTTTCCCTCATAAGCAACAAGCAAAGTTTTGGGCTGATACTACACAGACACAAGTCAGATAAGCACCCTTTTCACACTCTACGGCGTCGCAAGCATGTTTTTCCAATTCTTCATCTTCCCGCCTTGTGTCCGAAGATTCGGCACCCTCCGCTGCTTCAAAGCCTGCAGCGTCGTCTTCCCAATCGCTTACTTCATGACCCCATTCGCCTCCCTCCTTCCTGGCACCTTCAGCAAAGAAGCGGTAATACTTTTGATATGGTTTGTCAAGGGCTTGTGTACCAATGTTGCATTTCCAAGCTCAACAATCTTGCTCATGAATAGTGTCAGTAACCCACGATATCTTGCGAGATTTAACGGAGTCTCTGTGGTAGTGAGCTCTATTGGGAGAGCATTGGGACCTTCTATCATGGGTCCAATGTTTACATTTGGTGTCGATAAAGGGTATGTCATTGTACCATTTTGGACTTTGGCGGTAATTACGGCGCTTGGAGTGATTCCCGTCTTTTGTCTGAAAGATCCTGATGAGATGGAACGAGAAAATGAGTAATGCTGGTCATGATTATGATTATTTGCAACGAAAAGGTTGAAGAACTCGGCCGTGGCACTTCGGTTACGTCAGGCTCCCCGTGCCGCACGTCGGTTCGAGTTAGGGGCAAAATAAGCGCTAATGCTGCAAGGTTGTATTACTAATGAGCCATGATGAGAGTTGGAGAAATGGAAGTGCTGACCTACGAAATATCCCTCCTTTTCCAACAGAATTTCCATCGTGCCATGATCTTTGCCATCATTGGGTGCTCCAATGTAGATGCTATCCATCATTAGTCAAACAATTAGGACCTCCAGCCAAGATCCACGCTTCTATTTTTGTCTCTAATATCTCACGAGAGCCAGTGTTTTGCCTCTTTTATCTCCCTCAAAGCTGATCTTCCGATTTTATGCGCTCATCTCCCTATCCTCACCGAGTTACTGCCTTACAGCATGTCCAACAGGGAAGGAATCCTGGCCGGTCTGGGCCCTCTGCTATCTCCTAAAGCATCTATTGTCCTCCCTAGCGATTCCAAATTTGCCAGTCTTGTTGCTAGATGGAGAGAGTACGAAGCACCTAACATTGCTGTTGTGGTGTAGGCCGCCGTTGAATCCGATGTTCAGCAGACTGTGAGTGTGCATCATTCTCTCCGCTACAAGTCCACAATGTAGTTCTTCCACTTACGTATATCACAGGTGCGTTACGCCAGTGAACATAATATCCCATTTATTGCCAGAGCGGGAGGTCACGGCGCGACCAAGGCCCTCAGTCAGGCAAAGAATGCCATTCAAATCGACTTTCGATCTTTGAACCATATCAAGCTATCCGAGGATGGCCAAACAGCTACGATTGGCGGTGGAGCAAATGTGAGCGAAATTGTCAACACGCTCATAGGTTTGGGAAAGCGAACCGGTGAGTCTGTAGCTGAGCTTGATGAGAGTATCTGGATCCTAACGAGTCCATAAGTGACTGGCATCTGTGAATCCGTCGGCTTTTCTGCGCCGGCTCTGGGAGGCGGCCACGGTTGGCTCCAAGGCCAGTATGGACTCATGGCCGATCAAGTCATCTCAGCTCGCTTGGTACTCCCGAATGGTGAACTCGTGACGGTGTCGGAGAACTGTAACTCGGACCTATTCTGTAAGTCTCATGTTGTTGGAGGATAATTTCCTTCTCCTTATTGTTCCAGAGCCATGTTACAGATTTGCTGCTCTGAATGTACTCCTTGAACATGTATATTTATTCCCTATAACACACAACAGAGGTTTACTGACTTCGAAATTCTGTGTGCAGGGGCCATCAGGGGTGCAGGGCATAATTTTGGCCTCGTAACAGAGTGGGAATACCGTGTCTATGTTAACAGCGCTCCATCATGGTCTTGGGAGATCTTCGTCTACTCGGGAGACAAGCTCGAGGCTCTCTACGACCTAGCTAATAGATCGCTGCAAGGCCAGCCACCAGAACTCATCTATTGGGGATATATCATAAAAGTGCAAGAAATCGATCCTGATCATGTCAGCCGAATCCACGCCCAACTTTCTTGCATGCACTTAAAAGCTAATCATTTGGTAGCCCATACTATGGTTCGGCGTCATTTTTAACGGCTCACCTAACACAGCTAAAGAGTACGCCAAGCCGTTCCATGACATCGGGCCTCTTAGTGTACAAATCGGCCAAGGGTCGATACATGATCTTGCTGTTGCCACGTTCCAGGACGCAGACGGCCCGGGTTGCGCTTACGGAATGACCTCCCTCCGTTACCCTATCGGATTGAAATCACATAATTTGACGGCCATCAGGCAAGTGTACAATGAGATAGACGAGACATTCAAGAAAGTCCCTGAGATTTCTGGCTCCTTCTTCCTGCTCGAGGCCTACTCGACCCAGGCCGTGAAAGCCGTCGGCCCAAAGAGTACAGCTTTTCCGCACCGAGAAGACAATATACTGGTCACCTCGTACATCATGTATGCGCCCAACTCGGCCATAGACCATATTGCGCATGAATTTGGAAAAAGGCTGCAGAAATACTTACTGGAAGGAAGCGAGGATCCAGCACACCTCCGCGCCTACGTCAACTACGCCAATGGCAACGAGTCTTTGCAGGAGGTCTACGGATGGGAGGCATGGAGATTGGAGAAGTTAAGGAAACTCAAGGCTCAATGGGATCCCGAAAATAAAATGCGGTACTATGTTCCGATTGAATAAGAACTCCACTAGTCTAATTAATGTTCGCTTATGGAAAGGGGTAAATCCCTATTTTATTGTATAATTGGTTCGTGACATCGGTGATTGTGCAGTGTGGACTTAATTGTTACAATCTATCTCTGTTAGTAAGGCAGAAAACTAAATCCATCAAATTTATTCGTGTTCAAAATATTACAATGTTGAAAGTGTTGTAGTTTATCAAGACCATAAGCATACGAGCTAGGACACAGAATTGTAGATGTAGCTGGTGCTCTAACAGCAATGAATGTCTAGAATTTAACCTGACAAAGATCCACCTTGGAGTATGCCACTAGTGCAGTCCCAACGCGATTGAGGTACACTAGCAGCGTAAAGGTTTGGGGTGCTTAATCTCCCTCTTCCATGGGAATTTCCTTCTACTTCCTCTTTATATAAACCACATCAACACAACTCCAATACATTCTGCACTCATAACAAAACAAAATACCTCTCAAACACTCAACCTTTGCACTTCCGCCTCTGTCTTCAACTCAACCGAATTTAACTTGCGCCTCCGCATCAAAACCATAAACTCAACGATCGCAAACATGTGCGCCGAGCTCGCAACCAAGTTCAGCTACTGTGGCAGCACCGTCTACAACAAGACCTATTGCGCCACCTACAATGATTACAAGAATGGCCTTCTCCAATGGAGGATTGTCCCAACTTCAATGCACACTCGCAGAACAAGGAGGGCAAATGCTTCAAGTGCTATACTTGCACCAAGCCTGCTGAGAAGAAGCCTGCTGAGAAGAAAAAGTGTAAGTCTTGCGCTCGATTGCCCAACTAGTTATACTGATGTTGCACAGAATTGGTCCGGCAAAGTTTTGCGCTACCTCAATTCCAGTCCGTTGGTGGCCTTCGCGTGCTTTCTGATTTTGCGCGGTTCCTTTTCTTGGTGAGTAGTGTCTTGAAGCTTACCGTGATTACTACTAATATAAATAGGCATGAATGCGCAATCGCGGCATTATAGAGCATGTGCTCTTGGGGTAGATTTTCCTTTGGGAGATATGGATAAATGACATGGGATTGGCGATATGGTATTGAACTTTTGGGATCATGAAGCAGGTAGCGTGGCATTCTCTAATTCTCTGTTGAACGGCTTGGGACAGTCTTTCGTAGAATAGTCACCTCAAGGAAAACCGTCACAACAATTCTTTCCAGTTGCTAGTGATGGGAAACTTTATTTCTACTGATTGCCAATTCCAATCTCCACAATCCCTAGGGAGGCACTCCCTACTGAATGAGTACAGAATTCAATTCATCTGGAACACTACAAGTCGCTCAGGGCTTGTGAGGTTCTAGATGGCTGCAGGAGAATTCTTCGATCCGAGGATCTATCTCGTTCATTACAGCTTTGTTCCTAATGCCTCAAACGTTACGGCCAGCGCCCAGATGCGCCCAGATTCCGGCATCTATGTCCCGTTTCAGACGACTTCTGAGTTCTTCGGACGTCATGGGATTTCCATCCCGCTTTTTGAACCATGCATCCTCCTCCGGCGTATTTTCTCTTCCGAAGTACGCATTTTTGTAGGGATAGTGTCCAAATTGGTCTATTACGGGCTTATGAAGGTCCATGAGCTTGCACATCCAATACGCATACAACTGGACTGTCGCTCCAGCTCCAGGTGGTCCTTCTTTGAGCACCCTGGAAACACCATAAGTGTCAGACAAAATGAAGTCTCGCTCCGAACGGTGCGGATCAGTAGTCCCAGTCTCTTTTTCAATGATATTTCGAGTCTCTTCAGTGAATCTCAGCGCCCGTTCTGCGTCCGAGGGCTTGTCGGAGTGGACAAATGGGCAGATATACCAAGTCCGAGCAAGGACCCAGAAGTCGAGCGTAGCAAATGTCTTCCAGCGACTCCATGCCCACGGCTTCTGGTCCTCGGGTAGCGCGTCTAAGGTGTGCGCATATCTAACACTGATGATATCGAAAAATGCGCTTCGCCATCGGCCGTCAATGCCTCTCAATAAAGACCTGGTCATCTGGTCGAGAAGCAGCTGTAGTCCTAGCGCCTGACGTGGGAAATTCTCATCAGCGATGGGTGGCAGAAATTGCAATAAATCGGGTACAGATGCCAGCTCGAGCTTGCTGAGAGCTTCCAGAACAGGCCAGACACGCTCAACCAATCCGCTGGGGATCGGTGCTTTGCCTTTCCACTGCTTCTGGCCAACATCTTCAAAGTCAAGCGGCTCAGTCATAGAGAAAGGAAGTTTGGCATTGACGAGAGACTCAAAGAAATCGGGGGTAAAAAGAGTGCTCAATTGATCAGCCATTTCAATACGTCTTCCGATAATGTGGCGAAAGCTTAAAAAGCTAGAGAAGATGTTGACTTGAGTGAAATAAAGATGAGTGCAGCAGGCGAAATATCAATGATTGTATGGTAGGTCGCAGGCGGTTTAACGGGGAGCGAATGATAATAGGCAGTGTTGCGTGTTGCTGACATCGCATGCGACTTTGAGGCACTGCAGCGGAGCATGTTGGACAATCGTTTCATGCCTGGCGCCCCCTACAGATAGTTATATAGGAGGCCCGAGCCAAGCTTTTGTGTGTATTTACCCGCTTTCAATCTTCTCTGAACAAACACAACCCACTTACTACTCTAATTGAACGCTGTGCACGTGATGTCTCAAAAATACCAAGCTCTTCCTCAGACCGCCGACTTCGAGGCTCAGCCACTTCGCAAACAACAGTCTACCTGGGCTCGCTTGGCAGTCAAGTTCTGGGCGACAGCCACCGTGCTCTTTGCGCTGCTATCGGTATGGCTGGGTTCGCAGTTATATCTTGTGCAGAACCGCAGTTCGTTCGTACGGGGTTTCGAGCATGAACTCGACGCAGCCAAGCACTTGATCAAAATTGAGGAACGCTTTTCTCAGGGAAGCCCACGCTTCACTGAAGATGGTATTGAATACGTACCTCAGCCTGCAGATGGGATGCCGCGAACACAGTACGTTGGTGACCCGAGCGAAGAAATTGATAATGCATGGGATCGTCTACATCAAGGTGGGTGAAGCACCTAAATCGTAACACTCACATCTACTGACGACTTTTTGGACTTTCAGGCCGGTTCTTTCTTCTCTCGGAAGATGAGGCAAAGGACGCATGGGGTCCTGGATATGAGCAGTTCTACGCACCTGTGGCGGGGGGTAATGCTACCGAGTAAGTTACATGATAGAATTCACTCTCCCTGCGACGGTCTAACATTGACCAGGCTTGAAGTTACGCACGCACTTCACTGTTTAGACCACCTCCGAAAAGCATTCTACCCAGAGAAGTATCCGACTGATGCTATTCACGGTATCATGCACCGAGATCACTGCCTCGATCACTTACGGCAGATGGTGTTGTGCAATGGTGATTTGACTCCGATCCCAACTCGTTACTACAAAGCTCTAAATGCAAACTACATTGACTCGGACCGACCTCATACTTGTCGCAACTGGCCAAGTATTCGGGACTGGGTGTGGGAACGTTTTAATGGCAGCTTGGCTGTACCACCGATGAAGGAAGACCTATCTTAGTTTGATGGGAGCTTTCACTTCCTGGTTCATCCTAGAGAGAGTAGATTATATTCCTGGGAGCTAGCTTTCTATCTTTTTGACTTTCCTTTGCTTTGAACAGTTAAGTGAGTATGAAAGGCGCGAGCTGTTTTGAACTATTACAACAACAATGAATTTCTTTTCGTGGGGTTTCTACATATATAAGAATGTAGACAGGAATGATTCGCGTACCATCTTTCAATTACAGAATTTCAGTCACACTTGAGTAGGCACACTAGTTTACAAGTTCGTCTCAAGAAAGTCTCAGAGATGATTTATTTAGAACTATCAGCGCAGCTATTTAGGGAGGAAATGGCTCTGTAGTAACATTTTTGCCTTGATCCCGCATTGTCTTGATCAAGGCGCGACTATCACCACATTGCCGCACGTCATGTGTACCATCTATCGTCTGAGACCCACTGCCATTGCTTAAGAGTGTCTCTCGCTCGATAGTGCTATCTGCCCAACAGAGTATAGTCTGCATGTTGTTAAATTCAATGCCTCTTCAAAATGATCATGGAAAACTTGCCTTTCTCAGGTAGTCCATGCAATGTGGCCAGTGCGTATTATCTTTCTGGTCCAATCCAGGGTCTTTACCTTCGCGAGCCATTTGTATCGCATGCCGAAGGCTGGAGAGACAATGTAGTTGGTGGAACCTTATAACACTATCAGTTATACCATTTCAGAATCTGTCTCCTCTGGAACATTACTAACATCGAAAATGCTCCTGGCACTAGCTCACCACCGGAATCCTCGTCTGGAAGGAGAAGCACTTGAGACTGGCCGTCTTGGACCTCCCACAGTGCATCGTACTTGTGATCCACTGACATCAAGGCAGTATTGTGACCGTACGCGGCCTTGAACACCTTATTCACCTGGCAGTTGTTGTCGTGACTCTGTGGCTGCAACTGATTTAGGATTGCGACCATGAATATCACCATTGCGGTGGTCGATAACGCGCAGTATACTAATAGACATGCCGTTGAAATGCTGAAACCGAAACCCTTTGAGCGACGTAGAGCTACCGGCGAATATAGTGAGGAAGAGTCATCTGGCAGTAGGTGCTCATTCGACGAGTCCTCGGAGGAAACGCGATCGTACTTGGCCATGTTCTTTGTCAATAGCAGTTGACTCACCACGAGAAAAAAAAAAAGAACAGGAATTCAGGAAGAAAGCAGTTGCATGCTGTCGGCTGCGAGCAGAAAGGGGCGACTGATGGAGCCGAAGAAAGCCCCCTAGGACTGTACACCTTAGAGATAGAAGGCGCGATGCGGCGTAGAAATAGCATGATTCCCAATCCGACCCACTTGGTCAATTTGCAAATCTTTACAAGGTAGGCTGAGAAAAGCTAGGATCCGGGGTCGACCTGCAAAAATAAGCCTGGCCCCCAACATCTAAGCGCTTGACCAATTCGTAAGTCTTTACAAGCTAGATTCGGAAGCGCTAGGATGCGGCGCAGACGCGGTGTAAAGCATAAGCCCCAACACTCAGTCATTTGACCAATGATGATCGCTAAACCGTGGCCCCTCTTATATCGGAATAATTTATGATTCTTTACAAGGTAGATCGGGAAAACAATGCGGGGTAGATGTGGTGTAAAAATAAGCATGGCCCCCAACATTTACCTACTTGACCAATAACTATTATCATCCCTACTATACAAGAGCAATTATGAAACTCTTTACAAGATAGACCGAAAAGAGGGTACGGCGTAGACGCAGTAAGCAGGACCCCTAACATTCAAGTATTGGTACTCGGTAATCATTTTGACCTCCCCGCCCTCGCAAGCCCACAATAATAACCCTTCACATGTAAGCCGAGTATGCACCTCGGGTTCCCCAATTTGCACTTTCTTGGCTATGCAACATGTAAGATACATGCATGCAGATCTACCGATAATCGGGTGTCGATCATCGTTGCTGGAGCGGAGCCGAAACTGCGCATGCAGAATCTACCGAGGGCCGGGGTAAGGCTGACATGGCCCTTCCAATTATTTGAAATTATGTAGGTGAAGATACTGACGACGTCTTTTCTCCTGAAAGTGTGAAAGCTGACGGCATTATGCAGTGTCGTGAATGGGAATCAAGCAGAAGACTCCCGCTTAATTCGGGAAGTTTGTGTCTAAGTGCTGGTTTCTATGTCATTTACTGACATCATGTATAGAAACGTATCTCAACAAGCTGATGTCAACATTTCTGACCTGTTCCAAACCAGCTATGAAATTATGCGCATATTGAAACAAGCAGATTGGACAATAGTTTGAGCAGGTAGTATATTTTGTGATTATGAACATAATCTGAGTTGTCTAAACTACTCCCAAGCTCATTTTTGCCCCTTGCCTCGGTTCCCAGAGTCATCAACAAATCCCACCAAGCACCCAAGAGAGTAACACGGAGTCCGAGGGTCAAAAAGCAGCCTCGTCTCGCTCAGCACTCTTCAGTGTTTCTCTACTTATCTTCAACGGCGTTGTTGTCATTGTACTCTATACGAGCATATTAGATTGTTTCTTGTCTTCAGTAGCACAGCGTCTCAAACTTACCGAGAGAGGGCAAGGCACGCTTATCTTCGACAGCGTTATTATCATTGTACTCAAGGGACGGCAAAGCGCGCTTGTCCTCGACGGCGTTATTGTCGTTGTATTCAAGAGATGGCAATGCTCGCTTGTCTTCGACAGCATTGTTATCGTTGTACTCAAGGGATGGCAATGCACGCTTGTCTTCGACAGCGTTGTTATCGTTGTACTCTATACGAGTAAGCACATTAGCTTGCTTCTTTGCGTTTACTGGTGTAGCATCTCAGTCTTACCAAGAGACGGCATTGCGCGCTTGTCTTCAACGGCATTGTTGTCATTGTACTCCAGAGAAGGCAAGTTATGACGGGCCTTTGATGCTGTTAGCACTTGGTTACTTTCAATGGGTAGTGGTAGATATACTGGCTGAGGAAGAGCGATAGCGCCAGCCACAAAAAAGAAGCTGATCAAAGCAGGAATAATACGAGTGCTGTGCATGATGGCGAGAGTGTTGGGTTTTGAGAGACCGTAATGTATAACTGAGAGCAGAATTGGATTTTTCTGAGTATTGCTATGATCTGAATCGAAAGCTCTTGGAGTTCAAGGTTCACGAATTTGAATGCAGCTATCCGGACCTTTATAGTATTCAGTCTAAATTTGCGGCAGTGTATAAATGGATGCCCATAGAGAATGGATATTGTTTGACAGAAAAAGAAGTCATGTGCCTGTATCCTCAAGCAGAAGTGTCAACTTGCTAACTTGGTTGGTAAATTGCGAATTGTATTAGTTGATGATGTGCTAAGTGGCATTGATCAACCTTGTATGAAACAGGTTGTTTCCTACTGGTCTTCTCGTGTGCTTGGCCACATTGGATCATATACTAACAAAGCTAGCATGGATCTATTTCACGCCGCAAAAGCATAGTGGTGTGTTTCATCAAAGGCTGACGCAAGCAGCGGTCTGTAGGACCAAAGTTGAAGTTAACAAACCCCTCATCGCAGAACCTTTCCGCCCCCACCATGGCTGTGAACCAAGTGCCGGAAATACCACCAAAATGGGCATGGTTTGTGCATTGCCGCTCAGTATCCTGCTGATTTCCGTCGTGCTGATCTGATGAGATTTTTGATTCTATCTCTCTTCGTTTGAGACGGGTTTTGTTTGCCCTTAGCATCCATCATGAAAGACACTGAGTACAGCAAAATCTCGAGCCCGACAGAGTCGAGAGACTCAATCTCAGATGGCGACGATGAAGAGGGACAGACTTTGCTCTTAGGGAAGACACCACTGAGAGCTACACGTCGACCAACAAAGAATTTTATGATCTTCCTGTCGTCATTGAACTTTGTAGTCTTTATTTTTTCAAGCTTGCTCTTCGGAACCTGGTGTTACAACAACTACATTGTTCTCAATGCGAATTTCAGGAGAACTTCATCATACAGTACAACCTCAATCTCATAAATTGCCTTGCCAGATTAATTGTATTATGAGTATTGACTTTCAACAGCGCCGATTCATGACCGTATACGCCTCAATTCGCAGATCACCAAGATCAATGGCACCTTCTGGCCACCAGAGAACCCATCTATTGCGCGGCAAATCAACGATGAGACAGAAAGTGTATGGGAGGAATATGAAAAAAACAGAGTCATTCCCGTGACAGCAGCACAGCTTCGAGCAATGGGTGTAGACCCTTCTACTGCCGCCAAGCTAGATGATGAGGATTGGAGTCTTGGCGATGATGCTTATGTGGCAGTTCTCGATGTATTTCATCAACGTGAGTCTTCTCTACAGAATATCTTTTGCTGAAGATTATTTGAAGAGTAGTGATATATTGCTTCCTTTCCAAGAAATCTCTACTCTTTATGCAGATATATGGAGACATTTACTAATTTCGAGACTCTCCACAGTCCATTGCTTGAACACTCTCCGACAGATAGCATATGGTGACCTCTATCCAAAGGTTTCTGGTGGTCGTGACAGGCCCATCTGGAAATTTCATGTCGACCACTGTGTCGACATTCTTATGCAGGAGCTTCAGTGCAGTGGCAATCTCAACCTTGTTACTTACCACTGGGTTGAAAATCACGATAGACCATTCCCAATGTTCGGTATTAACCGACAGTGTGTCGATTTTGATGCTTTGACGAGTTGGCGTATTGAAAACACGATCGACGTTGACAGGTACAATAGCATTGTCAGGAAGCCACCCGGAGCCAAACAGTTGCCAGCTGCGGACGACTGGTACAAGTATAGGGCACCGGAACTTACGAATCCTAATCATCTGAACGGAGCAAATCCTGATGAGAAGATCATCTTGTAATGTGATTTTGGGAAAGATTTAGTTTGGGTGGCGAGGGTTTGGTGCGACTGAGATCCAGAGTTTAGGCGAGGCGTGGTAGATCTAGAGTTCACCTGTTATTTTCACGGCTGTAGTCATTCTGAATACATTCAATGACCACCCATCTTTTCAGCTCTGTGAACTGACTTGGCCTTAATCTTACGCTACACTTGATTTCCAGCAAACCTTTATTACGAAGATTAATGCCGTCTTCAAACAAACTGTGCATTTACGTGCCTTTGTTGTAGCATAACCAAATCTTTGTCGAGGAATAAGAACACGAACAAAGTCGATACTGGAGTCTGCGGAGAAGAAGAAGATCCCTAGGAATCTCTGATTTTATTTACATTTGACTCAAGGCTATGTCACATGCTCAGCCTTAACCCTCACAGTATCAAGTCAGCTATCTTTTCTTTGGAAAACCACATCTGCCATGCAGCGCGTGAATTTTCGTCTTCTTTCCATCCCGATCATGCCAAAGTGTCATGTTAACACAATGCTGCGTATGCTCAAAGTCATATATCGACACCTCGATTGGCCGTCCCGTCTTGTACGACCTTAATTGCATGTCCATCAGATATACGCAGTGCCGCAAATGGAACTCCCCGTCCGTCCATAAAGTCTTGTACTCTCCTCGCCTAGCTTCCTCCTCGGGCATCTCATACACCATATCTTCATCATGAAAATAAGTGTGATTGCCCTCTAGAAGATACCTATTCATCATCTCGTCGTCGTAACAGGACTCGTGAATCCAAGTCGAGAGCATAAGATCAAATACACAGCCCTTATCAAGGGCTTCCAAAGCTGTTTGACCACAGTTGCTCCATTCCGAGAAACTGATGTCGGGATTTGCTGAGTCACTGAGGGGCCTTAAGTTGTGATACTCGACGTGGTTGCCTTTGTTGAGAAAAAAGATGGTAATGAATATGCTCGACGTTATCAGAAGGATAAAGACGGCGAGAACATGGAAGTGGTGAGTTTTGTGAGATCGAGACTGGAAGCGCAGTTGGGAGGCGTGGTGTTGGTCGTCACCCTCTTCATCGGAGTTTAGTTTCTTGTAGCCGCCACGCAAGCTGTCTTGCAGTCCTGAGGGTGCTTCCGCTTGCTTGAGAGCCATCATAGGAAGTAATCCAAAACGAAAAGTTTCGTATATAGTTGGAGTATGGACATGGAAATGTTCAGGGCCAAAAGGGTAAACGTGGAATACATTCACCGCATCACAGACTTGAGTACAGTACATGGAAGAGAAGTGGGTAGTACAGTATCAGTCAATCTTAAAACCTTAATGTTTAATTCTCGCTTGGAACCATCCAGCCGGTCTCAAATCTCAGCTCAGAAGTGTACAGAAGTTTGACTTTCAGAACTCCACCCCTTGTGGAATCCTGCCACTCACAAGTACTCTATCGGCTAAGCGAGATTTGGAATCTAACTGTTCAAGTCGAGTTGATAAAGTAGTCAGAGTATCTATGACGTGACCGCTGACGCCTTTGGGGGCTATTACCTTTGGCATAACCGCCTCTCTCTCCCGCTAAGCGCTGCTTTTTCTCCGTCTTTGATATGAATAATTCTTCCTGTAGCACCACAGGGTTTGATAGTCGCCCTTCAAAATGCCAACCAATTTACCTAATACATTCAAAGCTTCAAAGCTGTCAGACGGCGTAAAAAGGCATTGTAAAAAATTCTTCACCGCTCCTAGCGTAGATTGATCAGCATTACACCATTTGATAGTCGCGCTGCACGCGCTCTACAGTAGAAAGTCAGACCATTTGCCTATTACGTTCAATGCTGTTGCCCGAAACATTATGAATCCTGTGTCACTCATAATAACTATTTGATTACTGGTAGCATATCCGATGCTATTTTACGGCGTAGATCGGCAATGCAAAGGGCTCTTTACGACAGGTCTACCGCTATTGGTATCAATGGACCAGCCTACCTAGGCAACTTCCACAAATACCTCACTTGATATAGCCATTAAACTAAAACTTCCCAATCTTTGAAACGGTGTAAATCAGTATTGTGAAGGGAAGGGTTCTTTACGGTAGCTTTACTGCTATTGGTATGAATTGATCACAATAATCAACTTCCCCACAAATTCCGCGTCACTTGATATAACTTTGGCCAACATGTCGGGCGCTGTCAGACGGCGCGAAAGAGGCATTGCGAAGAGTTTCCTATTGCTATTGGTTACAGCAAAACTTTATGCGTGTGATGAAGTTTTGTCACGCAATTAGTACCTTGCTATAAGTTGATCGATATAACTACCGCAAATACTGCGTCACTTGCATAACCGTTTGCCGAACATGCCCGACGCTGTCAGACGGCGTACATATGTACTGCGGAGGTTTCTCTACCACGATTAGTGTACATTGATCTGCATAAATTCCCCACAAATGCCAAGGCGCAGTCGTGGTTGGACCTGCAGGTTGGTAGTCGTGCCGCTCTCTTACGCCGTCCCTCCTCCGCCCCCAACTCTCAACACCCCCCGGCTCCTGGACCGTCTGTGCCACAATCACGAGTTTCAGATCAATTGCTCGCCATAGCAAGCGGGCTCTTTGTTCTACCTAGTCTCGCGTGTAGGGAGACAAACTCTCTCTTTTCTCTTGTTGTCAATTTTCCAGATCGTCAAAATGGAAGAACAAAAAGACAAACTACTTGACAATTATCGCCAGTCTCACGAATATGAGACAGAAGACTCTCTTGATGGCATTGAAGCCACATATTTTTCCTCAAATAAGGGCGACAAGCCTCGAGTGAAGAAACGTACCATCCTTTACTTCATCACTGGCCTATTATTCGCGGCTATTTTCTACTTATCAGGTCTTTACACTCCAGTCATCGGATCCGGCCCATATCTTTACAAGCCATATGGCTCCGGGCACTGTGGCAATTCATCGGAGGAAGCGACAAAGAATGGCTGCATCATGGACCTCATCCCAGGCGGCTGGGTGCACCCAGACTGCTATGACAAGGAACTCGAGACAGAATTCCTGGAATACGGTGACTGGCACTGGTACGCCGATCCATGGGGCAACGAGGAGTTATCACAGGAACACATGAGACGAACAGGCGGTCCCAGTCCCGTGTACGTTTCCATGGAGTATCATGACGCGCACTGTTCCTTTACCTGGAGAAAGCTGCACCGAGCAATTCTTCGAGGAACGCCGATTGATAGCCAAATTGGTCAATATCAGCATACCATGCATTGTTCGACGGCCTTGTCGATAGCGAGAGATGCTGAGAAATATCCGGAATGGAAGGCACCTGCTAGGTTCTTCAATGTGTTTACGTCTTGCGAGCTGCCTCAGAAGTGTAAGTTGGATGTATGCCCAGTGACTGCATTCAAGAGCTAACGGGGAGTCAATATAGTCAAACCGCCTAAGAAGATGTTGGAAGGGAATGGGAGCAAGATGGGATACTGAGCTTTTGCCGAGGATCAATTACCTAACTAGTCCGGAAACACTTCTACCTATAACTTGAATGTATTCTTCAAAGGTTTCATCTCAAGGTCATAATCACTGAAGTGACTTCGCGCCATGACTCTTTAACAGTATTTCTGCTTATTCAATACAACAGCTTTGTCTCTCGAAGTATCATGATACAGCCCTCGAAGCTAAGGGAAGCATCGTAAAGGAAAACGTTACCTAACATGAAGGGTTGCTTATGCTACCACGTTAACTCCAACCTATAACGATCACTCCCCTCTTCACTCTCATCAGCCTCCTTCCACTTTTCAGTCCCACCACTCACCCCCTCAGCACCAACTTCCCAGCTCCCAGTCTCTACCATCTGAACCCAGTGTACCAACACCCGGAAAAGTTCCACTTCGTGCCGTAAAATGAATGGATTGCAGCTCGTCTGATACAGGCCAGCTGCCAACCCCTCTCCGTCGACATCCTCCAGAATGAATCCATCTGCACTCTTCGCGTGATGCTCAGTCTCTTCTCCGTCTCGGTCGATGATTTGTCGTGGTAGAAGCAAGCGACATGAATCATCGAAATCCCCGCCTTCAAGCTTGCTTTCACTGATCCAGAGTCCTGAACGATATGAATTGAGCGTTTCGTCATATGGATAGTTGAATGGGTTGTGATTGTTTTCTGGGAATGTTGTCTCGTCCTCGTTGTTGGCGGGAAAAAGCAAGACGGGGTTGTAGTAACTACTGCTATGAAAATCGATGTTTCGAAATGGCTGATTTGATAATAATTCAGGTGTGGGGAGGAGCAATCCTGGGGCTAAGAATTTGAGCTGCGACCGAGTTGGATGAGCCATTTGCTGGAGAAACTTAATAACGAAGCAAAATTCAGATGCTTGATTCGAGGAAATCAATGCTGAGATGGCTTGACTGAAGTCTTCGTCTTTCGCTTCCGTGATAGGGTTTTGTTCTCCCAGTTGGCTCTTCGCTGGTGGTGATGAAGGAGGAGATTGCGATGCTGGGCTGGGCATTCGTGCTTCGATTGCTCGAAGCAAGTTTTGATACACACTGAGGGTCCTCTCGAGAATTTTGTTGCTATGCGATTGAAGGATCCAAGGTTTTCGCTCCATCTTCACCTTCTCATCTTCTCTCAAGTCTTCGTCGACAGGATCGTCCGAATCATCCCCAGCGTCATCACCTGTCATGATGACTTTTTCAAGCTCGATCATGTCGAGATACTGCTCCAAGATCACCTGGAGAGGCATCCATAGTCTCTCTTCCTCTGGGACAATCGTATCATCGATCGTGATCGAGAATACGGTTCTAGCTTTCTTCGTCTGCTGATCAAATCTAACTTACTGGTTAGCTGATGCAAACAAGCATTCATCTTTTACTCACATAATTCCACAAGGATGAGTCTTCAAATCCGTGACATGATACAAAAGCACGTATCTCGGCGGATCCTCATCCAGACCTTCCAGAATGAAATTCTCTGAAAGTATCGTCTCCGGGATAGCCAGGCCTTGGATGTAGTAAAAGAAGTTCTGGTATGGTGAATCGGATCCTGTTTCGTCAGGGTCGGGTTGCAAAGCTCCTTTCAAAAAGTCGATGACTTCGGGTATCAGACGAGGAGTGAGGTCTTGTTCGTCACAATCCGCACCGTACATCTCCCACCACGTCTGCATCTCATCGCCCTCGGGGTTCTGACCACTACCTCCCCAGCCTATTCGTGTGATCTGGTTGTGTAGCTCAATGCAACGGTCGACGTCGAACGCGGGTGATTCTAGCTCTGCAGACATACTTGGTAAGGGTTGTATTGAAGAATGAAAAAGCCTGAAAGATTTCTCTATCGCCAGGCGGAATATACCACAGCAGGTATCAAGCAAGAGATTTCCTCAAGAGATTGATATAGAGGGGCTCTCATACGAAGTCGGTGTGATATTTTGGTTGAGGTTGAAGTCGAAAAACACCTAGGATTGAAGTCCGGCTTCCACGCTAACAAATTAACCGCTCCGCTGAAGCGAATTTGGCAGGGACATTCAGGAGCATTTGGCGAGGCGGCTAGGCTCAATGCGAAATAACAACACCAAATGCAGCACGTTTCGGTTTGTCGTTCTTCTCATAATCTACACCACCAAGGTGAGTCGTGGCTAGTTGATGAGGAAGAACGATCCAGCCAATTGGTTGTCGATCTGTAATTTTGATTAAAAGCTAATTCTCTCAGTGATTAATTTCTAATTAGTACAAGCTCCTGAGTAGCAATTCGTGCCAGAACAATAATCTTTTGTACTACCACAGAACCCTGATGTACTGCAACAAGTTCCAAACTTCGACCCATCACATACGTATGCTTTCTTTGAACTTGGCCCACAAGTACCATCAGGACTAACAGAAACAGTTGAACCAGTGTCACAAGCTCCTGAATAACAATTTCCTGCTCCACAATAATCGTGGGTGCTTCCACAATACCCCGAATTCGAGCAGCACTTTCCAAATTGGGTTCCTGTGCATGTTTTGTTGCCTGCGAACAGAGGCCCGCAGGAGCCGTCGGTAGAAAGGTTGTTAGAATCTTGGCAGGCACCGGAGTAGCAATTTCCAGTACCACAATAGGCTGTACCATTGCCACAAAAGCCATAGATGCTGCAACATTGACCAAATACAGCATTTGTACAGGTCGTTCCTCCATAGGACGGCCCGCAGGTTCCATTCTGAGTTGCTGTGCTTGGTGCTTGACAAGCTCCAGAATAGCAATTGTTATGGCTGCAGTATTCAGAAGTATTGCCACAGGCACCACCTACTGAACAGCACCTTTTGATATCATCAGCCATTTGCAATAGCATAAAAGCTAAATGCGTACCTTCCAAAGCTTGTGCCATCACATATGGCATAGTCATGTGATGGCCCACACGTACCATCTGTCGATACAGGTCCTTTCGAGACTGGGGCAACACAAACAGCTGTCTTCAGCCAGAGATTAGTACATCCACTGTTCAGGTAGGTATTGAGGTCATGTAATTCAGTTTCATTGATGCCACTATCGTCATCAGTACTTGTTCACGTAGTCAAGATTTTCGTACTTACAATCTCAAACAGATGCCATTGCACTAATGACGTTAGTTCTTGTCGTAGGGTGGGTACGCGATGATACTTACCGTGTCTCCTGAGACAACATTGTAGTAACGGCCACAAGCAGGTACTGTCCCGGTCTGTGTCGGCTCTGATGCTGTGGCCGTCGTATAATATGATCCTGCAGCTGTTGGTACGGCGAAAGTAGCCGAGGGAGTGTAATGCCCTCCAGGTGGGCTAGGAATATCAGCTCGAGTATCTCAACTCCCCCGTTACGGAGCCGAAAGCCCACCTTTTGCATACACGTTGCGCTATTGCTAGGAAACCACAACTACCCTGAACCGCTTTGTTCCAGAAGAGGAATTGCGTCAAGGAAACATTTTTGTCCGGGGTAGAATACAACTCTGTAAGATTGTCACTGCAGATTGTCAGCATTTGAATCTCGACGAAGTATTTCAACTGTCTCTCACCAAGAGGGAGATCCCAAAACTGTATCTAGCTCGCAAGGAAGCGGCAAACAAATGCTTGTATTGAATTGACAATAATAATCATCGGTGACCACACGAACGTCTCCCGTTGTGACATTGTATTTGTCTGTTATATCGTTGCAAGTAACCAAGTTGACGGAATCCGGGTGGATCAGTTGTCCTAAGCAGGTACCCGTTGCAGTTGGGGCTGCAGTAGATGTGTCTGAAACTCGAGATGTCGTGGTTGTAGCTGCTGGAGAAGTGACAAGAAGATTCTTGCTGTAGGTCGTCACCGGCAGGCTGGTTGAACACTTTGATTGAATGTCCTCGTATTGGTCAAGTAGGTAGTCTGCAAACGTACTGTTCGGTAGGAGAGGTGAGACTAATCTCTGGCGCCACATTTTGATGAAGCATTCGCTGCAGTACAGCGAAGAATCGTAAAGGTTCGTCACTGACATCATATCCGGCGATATGTCTACAGGCGAGAAATCGGGCTTGTTGCATTGAGGAGGGTTGTCGATAGGATTCTCATTGTTGCAGACATCTGGGTCCCATCTAGATAGTTCATGTCAGTTTTGTCGATTGAATCAGATGAAGTTCGAGATATACCTAATAAAATCGCTTCCCTGCCACTCCTGAGATTCTAAGAAGCACCAATTTTGAGAACTGTCCTGCATGCATACAAGATCATGTCCTGTCGTCCACATCAATGGTTCTGTCTCAGCCAGAACAAGTGTGCCATCGTAGTTGATAGTCTGCCCGTTGCAACTCATAGCTACTGCAGAATGCCAAGCTGAGAGAGATGAGGCGCAGTTTGATGTGCATAGCGTTGTCACGTTCTGCGGATACCAATCTAAGAACGAGTGAGTAAGATAGATATCCAAGCACGAACCTCCTTGACTCACAGGTATTATCTGCTCCTTGAGCTGCCAGTACTGCGTTGTTTTGATCGCAGTCAATTGTAGAGTTTCTGCGTGATGAGCGTACGCCACGATTGGAGGCTGGGTTTGTCTTACAATGCTGCCAAACATTGGTCTGATATTCCCCAGGCTTCTTGTATCGCCAGCCGATCTAGGTAGTCATAGATCTGAAAGCCAGCATTCGCCGTTCGTGAGAGCGCCAGGATAACCACCGAGAAGAAGAACATCCGTAACATGTTTAACGATGCTCGATTGCAGTTGAAGCTGGAATTCGGGAAGTGAAGTGTGCCAGCCTTTTGCATCCAAAATTGAACACACAGGACGCTCAAAACCCATTTCTGTCAGCTCGGTCTGAAAGAGGAAGGATATATGACTCTCTGAACTGTGCCTTCCCGAACGGTCGCGACTGCCACCCCATGCACGATATCTGTTTCGCCTCGCACGGTACAACCTCACATATACGTGCCATTGATCATTCTCTCGATTACTCCTCAGTACGGATACTTTTGGTATATCTTGAAAAGGAACAGTTATAGTTCAGAGGCTCGAGCACATCACCAATCCTTCCGAGTCCTCGGTCGATCGAGGTGACCTGCCGCCTAACATTAAGATCGAAGTTATTCTCCAAATCTCGATCCGAATCCAACCTACGAGCATTTTGTCCTACAAAATGCGCGTACTCAACACTGTAGGCCTGGGTATGGCCATAGTCCCAGTCGTTTTCGCTTTCAATCAGACCAGCCCAAGCATCCAGGTCCATAACAATGACAGCGCGCTGTACAAGCCTCTCTACACTCTGCATTCGAGTTCAACTCCTGAATTCCACAACGTTTCGGGTGTCACAGTCAATCCGTTGATCAAGGCTTTGCTAGGGCCCAGTAACAGCACTGGAAGCCTGCAGCGTCGGGATCTGCCCACAGGAACATGTGCGCCTGGAACTCCATGCGTCAATGGTGCTTGCTGCAGCAATGCAAGTATGCATCCTCATGGGAAGTGTCATCTTCTAACGAATATCAGACAGGGATCTGCGGATACTCCCCCAAAGAGTGTGGCAAAAAGACATGTATCTCAAACTGTGATGCCAAGGCAGAATGCGGCCAGTACGGTGTACCAGGAAATAACACTTGTCCGATCAACGTCTGCTGCAGCAAATTTGGTTTCTGTGGGACTACAGATGTAAACTTTCTGAGGTCTTGAGGCTTCTTTTTGCTAATACACCCCGACAGGAGTTCTGCCTTGATGGTTGCCAAAAGCATTATGGTGGATGTGGCTCCGCTCAAGAGCCTTCGGTATGTGGTTCTCTCTGAGTTGAAATACCTCTGAATGTCGAAAGAAATAATACTGACTCGACTATGTCAATGTATAGTGTGGCGGTGTCACTTCTGGGCGAACCATCGGGTATTATGAAGGATGGTCCTCGAAGCGTAGTTGTGATTCTCGACTTCCTTCAGACCTTGACTTGACTGGTCTCACCCACATAAACTTTGGTAGATTGCTTTGCGAAATGGCAGTCATGCACTGACGTTGATAGCTTTTGCATACTTCGACCCAACCACGTTTCAGGTTACACCTATGGATCCAGATGACATGAAGCTTTACCCTCAGTTCACAGAACTGAAGAAACAGAAGTCGTCTCTCCGGACATGGATTTCCATTGGAGGTTGGTCATTCAATGTGCGTCATCAAATCTGGCTTCGAGATGCACGGCTAACCCGTATTAGGACCCCACCAACACGCCAAACACGCAGAAAGCTTTCAGTGATATGGCGTCCACGGCTGCAAACAGGAAGACTTTCATCGATTCTGTTCTGCAATTCATGACGACCTGGGGCTTTGATGGTGTTGATCTCGACTGGGAGGTAAGTCTTTTCTTTGAGCCGGAATCCCCGATTGAAAGCTGATAGCTGAAGTACCCTGGCGCTCCGGATCGAGGAGGCATCAACGCAGATACCGCTAACTTCGTTGCTCTCTTGAGGGATATGCGGGCAGCTTTTGGCAACTTGTATGGTATAAGTTGCACCGTTCCCGCTTCTTTCTGGTATCTCCGCTGGTTCGATATCAAAGGCATGGAACAGTATCTCGACTTTTTCAACGTCATGACATACGATATTCATGGTGTCTGGGACTCCACCAACAAGTTTACTGGGCCATATGTCCGACCACATACCAACCTCACCGAAATCCGTCAAGGTCTTGATCTGTTGTGGAGAAACAACGTTAATCCCGCCAACGTGAACATGGGCTTGGGTTGGTATGGACGATCATTCACTCTCTCTGACCCTAGCTGCAATAGGCCTGGTTGCGTCTTCAGTTCAGGAGGCAATCCTGGGGAATGTACAAAGTCAGCTGGAACTCTTTCCAATGCCGAGATTCTCCGTATCATCCATACAAAGGGCCTGACACCAGAAATGGACTCAGTGGCAGGAGTAAAATGGGTTTCTTGGGGGAACCAATGGGTCAGTTACGATGACGGTGAAACGATAGCTTTGAAGATAGACGCTGCCAACAGGTGGTGTCTAGGTGGAAAGCTAATATGGGCAATCGACCAGGACGATACAGCTCACTCCAGCAACCGCGATCTACTTGGCATAGGACCTAGCAACGGTATCTCTGCGGAAGTTGCAGCGGCAATGAAAGCAGCTCAGCAACAGGCAGAGATACAAGCAACTGTTCGAAACTCGTGCTATTGGTCTTTCTGCGGAGGCTCATGCGCGCAGGGCTACTTTCCCGAGACCACAGCAAAGGGACAAGTTCTGGGCATTTCTCGCCATACCGTCTGCACTGGGGATGAGTATCAGACATTATGTTGTGCTCCCGGAACGAATACAGGAACGTGCTCGTGGGAGGGATGGCGAGGAGTTGGCCTCTCTTGCATGCAAGGGGGTTGCTCTGACTCTTCTTCGTCGCTTGTTGCTATGAACAGTAAGCGCCGTTTTTGTTTTGAGCCACTCGATGTTTTACTCTTACCTGACCTCTCTGTAGCTAACCAGTTCGTCCTCAACTCCGATCTCAACATCAATTTGACTTGCTCTGGAGGTAGCCAATATTATTGTTGTACTGGCTTTGTTCCGTCTCCCAAGTTCACAACTTCGGATTTGGTTCTCGTCGGACAAAACGGGGTAAGTAAAAGGGCATGGGGATCTGGAAAGAATCCAGCATGCATAGCTGCAGTAACAGCTACCATCGGTCTTACAAGTGGTCTTTTGGCCTTCTTCACAGCAGGGATCTCCCTCGCAGCCGCAGCAGTTGTAATTGCTGTGGGGATCGCATCTTGTCCAACTACAGGATCGGGATCCGCAGCAGGAGCTGCCATCGGCGTCATTCCAATCCTTCCAATTCCAGTTGGCGTTCTTCCGAAGGGCGGAAAACCTAGCAAACCCAAACAACCTACCGCTGGCAAACCAGGCAAAGGTATCAAATATGGACAGTGGGCACCAAAGGCTGCTTACGGGAAGAAAGACAAAGACTGTGCAGTGACGTATACTTGTAGATATGGCCTTGGTTGGGATGAAGTGAGTATTCGGAGCCGCATCTACTTGTATTTTGCCAGCTGACGTTCTTTCAGATCTGTGACAATCAGCGGTGGGCCATTGATAAGGTCATTATAAGTACAACGTTCCACATAGACCGTCGTGGAGGGCGTAGTTCAAAGGATGAATGGCCAAGTTGGCGACGCGAAGAATTTCGCACCTTGGCTCAGGTCGCCGTGAACAGGGTACACAGATGCCAAGTGTAATTCAGCCCTTCTCTCAATTGCGCAACACATATCAACAGGAATCTAAATTTTGTAGGGACGAGTTCCCAATGGGAGTATTGCTTGAAGCGAAAGCGCCCAATCCGCAAGTAGTGCGCCTTGTCAATGGACCCGCGAACGGAGCACAAGGAGTTGACTTCAAGCAATGGAAGGCTGCCACTTGGGTTCCTTGCTCAGCATTGAGGAAAGCACATAAGAAGCCACCACCACCCGTAACGTGGGAGTTTGGCCCCTTCGCTGCGAATGATAATCGTGGGATTCCAGGTACTGGAAAGCATTTCATCCAGGAATACGGAGTAAGTTACGAACTCTAAGGAGCAATCAGCATCATCATAGCTGATACCAAGCGCTCGCAGTTCGATTCCCAAACGTATCATAGCTCATGCTGGGGCAAGTACTCACCTGGATCAGGAAGCTATCCTCGGCTGTATGATGCGCTAACTTCTTTCCTGTAGCGACATTCTCAGCCTATACTTTCAACACCCACTCGTATAAGGTATTCCATGAATTATCTACAGTCTATGATCACGGATTCCGTGCATTGCTCGACGATCCGTAAGACTCTGTTTTTTGATGCTTCCAATGGAATGCTGACCCGCTTATCATTTGTAGAATGTTCGACGCTCCTTATGATTGGCCTAGGCAAAGATACGACGTAGATCCCTATTACACCGACTCCCCACCCGAAGACGTCGCCTCAGCAGCATATCTCAAGCGAAGTAATGCACAATCCGCACTCGAGAGCAAGATTCCCGTGGAGTTTGCAAATGCCGATTTCAGTGTCATAGACAGGCTTGATGCATATCTCACAGGTAGAGAGCTGGAGCAACTGATGGATTTGGAGTCCTATTATGATACCCCTCCACCACCAGAGCCGACGCAGTCTGAAAAGAGTTTGAATGAAGCGGATGTAACGCCGAGTCTCACCGGCGCGGATATGGCAACGCAAGCGGCAGCTGTGCCTTTGGATTTGCCGGTTGAGACTGGTAGGGTTGCGGCTCATGTTCATGCTCATGGCAGCAGGCGTTCATGGTAATATGCATGGTGGAGTTGGTTTATCGGGACCTTCGGGTGCTCGGTCCGGTGTAGAAGAATATTCTTATGCTGTCGGTAGGAAGGGGAGACATATCAAGTACACTCGCTGGGTATTAACTAGAGACCAAGAGACTAGTATTATTATTCTGTGCAGTTTCAGTCAACGTCGAGATGCTAGGCTTTGAAAGGCATCAATACAAGAAATCAAAATACCCACGAAAAGTCCATCGTGGCTTCATCCCTTGTCTCGTTGTGAACAACCTGGCTCAAAGAGCACCCCGAGCTCGCAAAATCTTGATAAACTTACAATTGAAGTTGAAAGAAGACGACCTTGAACAGCTGACACTTCGTGCTGGGGAACCATACGAAGAGCTCATGCATTATCGTTTCATTTCGCCCTTGTACTGAATCGATCGGAGAATTCGCAGCGTATGCATGCAACGGCTTGGGTAACGATGCCGTGCTATTAAGTCTGAAGATTGATGAAGTGAAGGAGCTGAGGTGACGTTATGATGCAACCCTTGGGCTAATCCCAAAGCGTCGAGAAAAAGTGGAGACAGTTCCAAAGACACGCTCCAGATGCCAGAATGGATGCATTCCAAAAGTAAAGGTTTAGTCAATCTTTAGCATTACTTAAGCCCAGACTCGTGGGCAGAGAATATCTTGAACAAGTGAATTTGTTTTCTTAAAAAAATAAAAATAAAAAAGGTCGAGGAGGGGACAAGGAAGGAACAAGAATTCTGGCGCACTTCGTTTGTTTGTTTAATCATGGCAACGACTCGAAGATGAATTGGATGAAAATGTTAAAATCAGATCGCAATCATGGGAGAGGAGGTGTTTCTGTTCTGCATTTAAAGGAAAGACCCCATGGTATCACAACGCTTGATGCTGAGCATTCCATACTGGCGCAAGCCAATAAACGTTTTGTGATTAGAATACGCGCCTCCAACAACGGATCCTCACCTCAGTACGCACTCAACAGACCCGCTCGATCTTGAATCTCCATGACTTAACCTACCTAGCGATAGAGGGGAAAATTCCAAGTGACCTTCAGACCCCCATCAACCTGCCCTGTCTATCAGTGTTATCCTCTTACCAAAGCGAAGAAAGGATGCAGGAGAGAGTGGAGTCATTACCACATTGATAGGCTGAACGAACGAAGTGGAATAGCCAGGATATCCACTACATTACCAGTAGTCTTAGCATTCATTGCCTGAAAACTATCTCTGATGGAGAGATTCACTTACTACCAGGCAAAGGTACCATCTGTTGTGAAAGCATACACGTAGCCCGGGTTGCAGTGGATGGAATAGAGTCCGTCTCCGTCAATGTATCCTGTATTGTCACATACATAATTTCCATTATCGTAGATTCTTCCTGCAAATGTGATCAAAGTGCCACCTTCGCTTTCCCTGAGGATGCTCCCTTCGATCTGCATGCAGGCTAGTGATGGCATGACGCTGGATAGCCAGAGGGCTGCTGAGAAAAGGGAGATTTGCTTCATGGTGCCGATCAGATTCGACAAATGTTGTTGCGATGATGGATACTGACGATGTATGATTTCGCGAGAGGAGAGCTATTAAACAAAGACGAGTAAGTCGAAAGATGCTTCGTCTCCCTTGGGTTGGTATGTCCGGCCATCGATCACGACCCATACTCCCAACATTCATACTTCACATGATTCACAACATCTTCTACCTTGGAACACAGGCCACGCGGCAAAGCTGCTGACTTTGTGGTGTCTGACATGATGTTGGTACTCATTAACTCGCCGTAAATCGACTCATTTTGGGCGCAGCCGATGTGACATGGCTCATAGACGCCCATTTTCGCTTTTCTTAGCCTAATGGGTGTGTGTTGGAGCTCTGCTGGAGGCGCAAGACTTGGTTCAAGTACTCCAAAACCAACAAGTCTATGTTTCGAGGTGGATGTTACCACTCCATCTTCAGCCAGCAAAACCAAGATTCATGGGCCATATCCATGCCTCCGCACCCAGAGGGAGGATTCTAGCGCTCGCTGTTCCGAGATTAATCTCGACGCTTGTCAAGTCCCCGAATACAATGATTTACCAAACGTTCAAATGCGTTGATCTAAAACTTGTTGGATCGCAGGTACAGAAATGGTGAGACTGCATATGGTGCAACGGTAATGCGGCCGAGTCGTGCGTTATGTTGCGATTCCCGCCGCCGAGGTACTGGTACAGTAATCCAACAAGGACCAACATCAGACCATCATAAGAAACTTCATATTTAGGGCCCTCTCACTAGGTCAAAGTTCAATCCTTGTAGAGCGTTTACCCGTGTATGTGTATATATAGACTGACTCCCAAATTTGAGGGAAATTGACGACATGGGTTGAAAGGCGCAGGAGCGTCTGTTGGAAAGCAAAGAATAAGGATCCAATGATCCTAAAGGGAAGGCTTCCAAACTTCAACTATGAACTTGGAGACAGATTTCCCCTCGCCTGAATGAATTTCCATAATGGTTCTCTTCGTAAGAGCTTTTAGACACAATCAACATTAAAATACTGCCATGGAACTTGTTGCCGTGCTGATATACATACGCAAAGTCGGGGAGGGTCATCTTATGACGGCATCTTTGAGTTGAGTACCAAGATCTATGACTTGAAAGATTACCTTGATATGGAAGGGTGGCGTCTGAAACTTGAATTAAATTTAGAATGAGAGACGACGTTGAACGAGCTTCAAGTTTCACACTAACCCCCACCACCATGTGCTGACTAATGCGGGGTAATGAGAAGGTTTTGGCGACGAAGCTTTATCAACAAACATCGTCGTCCTTTGTGTTGTAGTCAGACTTCATACGTTTCAGCTCAGCTGTACCACGCAAGTTTATCGTACATATAACAGCCATCTCTCTTCACTTATCAGGTTATCAGGATGTCTCACACACATTCCCATGATGGAGGACATAATGGCGCGGTGGATCACGGACACACACACGAGATTCTCGATGGACCTGGAAGCTATATGGGACGTGAGATGCCGATTATCGAAGGAAGAGACTGGTCTGAACGAGCTTTTACTGTTGGAATTGGAGGGTGAGTGCTGTCACATCTCATCACGTGATGTGCACCTCCCGCAGACCGCACTTGCCTTCTCAATTTTCTTTGGCCATTACTATGGCTACAATCTAAAATCAGACCTAAACTAACATTCTCCAGTCCTGTTGGCTCGGGGAAGACGGCTTTAATGCTTGCTCTTTGCTTGGCGCTACGCGAGAAATACTCCATCGCAGCAGTCACAAACGACATCTTCACACGAGAAGATGCTGAGTTTCTGACGAAGCACAAGGCACTACCTGCTTCTCGAATTCGAGCTATCGAGACCGGCGGATGCCCCCACGCCGCCGTTCGAGAAGATATCTCTGCCAACCTTGCCGCGCTCGAAGACCTGCACCGAGAATTTACTTCCGATATCCTCTTAATAGAGTCTGGTGGCGACAACTTAGCAGCAAATTACTCCAGAGAGCTCGCTGATTACATCATCTATGTGATTGATGTTAGTGGTGGTGATAAGATTCCAAGAAAGGGCGGACCAGGCATCACGCAGAGCGATCTCTTGATTGTGAACAAGACAGATCTAGCAGAAGCAGTTGGCGCCGATCTAGAAGTCATGGATCGAGATGCTAGAAAGATGAGAGAAGGTGGCCCGACAGTCTTCGCACAAGTCAAGAAAGCAAAGGGTATGGATCATATTGTTGGTCTCATCATTAGCGCGTGGAAAGGAAGTGGTGCCGAAGCTGTTAGCAAGTCGCGAGGCGGACCGATTGCTACCGCGGGACTGGAAGAGTTAAAGTAGGGGAAGCTCAAACGGTGCTTGATCAGGGACTATTTGCTAGAGATCTCCAAGAAGATGAAGACATAGCATCTTTACCCAGTTTTGCTGTTAGTGCGAGCCCCTATCGTTTTAAGCTTAAATTTCGGGCCCAGACATTGGAAGACAACCAAACTTTCTCCCCCCATGGAAATATATCTCTCTACTGCGAAATGGTCAAGTGGCATGTCGAAACTGAGCGGGCTTCTCATAGTGTAATAGTCCATTGAGTCATTTCGCACCAAAGACTTTTTTCAACATTTTCAATCTTCTCCCATCTTCCAATTTTTCATCATTTCGAACAATTTCCTACAATCTCGACAAGTAGGAATCACCTCTTAAGAGCATCGAAAATATACATTTCTCACTCTAAGCACTATACAATCTTTACCCTCAGAAAGTATCGACAATCCATTCGGCAGTATGAAAGCGTCAAATGTCCCTGATGGCCTGGGACAATCTTCACAGCAGCAGATGCCAGGTGAAGTTTGTACTTCTCACAGCCGTGAGGCTAGATCATCCCCGCCTCAGTCTCTTGCATCTATTCTTAGACCTTCAGCACAACCTACCATTGGTGGCGAGGATTTTGGAAACGCCTCCCTATTGGACGACTTCGAGCAATCGAAAGAATGTATCAGCAGCCATTCAACGCCAAAGACGGTACAGCCCGACTCAATACCAATCTTGATGCAACAACTCCGACATCCTCAAGTTTGGCGATTCAATATCCACTACCACAACGATTTTCGAGCAATTCTAACAGGACTGCGACAAGAGTTATTCATTCCTACGATCCCACCTACAGATAATCTTCAGCTTCTACAAACAACTCCTGAACCGCCAGCCTGGGAACCAGATGCCTACCCTCGGTTCACGCACACAACAAGAGAAGTCTTTGATGATGCTAGCGATCTTGACGTTCAACCATCAATACCAACCATCACAACTCGACCCCATCTTCCACGATTCCCACCCACAGTCCCGAATCGACCCCACCATCGAGTCCAGGCAGACGAGCACCTACTCCTCAGTGGCAATACTTGGACAGGCGATGGCTTCCATCCTTCTCCAGCCGAAGAAATCGAGAGGATCGACTTCGGTGTAGGAGAGGTCATAGAAGGTCGTGAGATACCTGGCGAATTTGTGCCATTAGATGAGTTAGATAGCAATTTCGAGCATTTGAGTAGAGTAAATGCAAGGGTGAATAGTGAGAGGCCGGCAGGTAGACCTTGGCTCAGAAGATTCTTAGGTAGTGTTAGGAGACGGTTTGGAATGATGAGAAGGAGGGAATTTTGAAGCTTGAAGGGAGCCGGTTGTGATCACGTGTTTGCCAAATTCGAGAGCTTCATCTGAGATGGCTCTTTAACTTGTATGGATAATTGCAGTATAGCAGTACCTATCAAAGTATATGCAACAGATTCCTAGCAAGATAGACGACTTCTTTCCTTTTCAGTTTCCACTTGGACTCACGTGTGCTCCGAGTGGCTTGGTTATGTCAGCATCCTCGGTTTTCCCACGAACTTCATCCTTCTTCAATCAAGTGTTCTAAAAGACGGACTTGGTGCAACAAATGCAACAAATGCAACAACCAGATCGTCGCTTTGATACTTGCCTGTCTATGCCAGATAATGCCAACGGGGCACGCTAAGTTCCTCTTTCTTAAGCCCGCTCAACGATGCAGTTGATTTTGTCTACCTCCAGGCTTCAGTCACCGGGAAGCAACGGGCAAGATCGGTCTTCGACCACTACCGTACTGCTTATAACGATCCAGACTCTCATGGCCGATGAGTCGAATGTTAACGAAGAGCCCCATGTCGGAATTCTGGGGCCACTGTCCGTCCGCGATAATTCTCGCCGTCAAACGCCCCAACACGGCTCACAAACAGCGGATGACCCAACTTGTGGCTTGACATTGCTTTCGCTCGCAGGGTTCACTATTCCTTGGTGCCATACTTGCCTCTCATATCGATAATAACCTTTGAGGCGTCCATTCAACTCCATTCATTTGTGGATGAGGAGATCAAGGTTTGAGGTTGGGCTGTGGCTGTGGCTGATATTACCGAATCAATCTGCGGCTACGTCAAGAGGAACAGCTCTCAATAGATCCAAGGTCGATCCAAGCAATCTTCAAAGTCTATCACAAGCCTCAAGATAAGCATCTGGGGTAATTACTGCGGGGAAATGCACCATGGGAGTGCCAAGATCTGGGGGCGTCGGGAAATATTGCCTCGACGCAAACACTATGCCTAGTTTCTTGCAGAATCGTCAAGGATCCGCAATCGTGGGACTAGAAATGCCACACTTTATGATAGCCAGTGCCAATCATGCCGTGATTGAGAACTCAAGAACATCATCATGCATGTTTGGCATGCGATGCATGCTGGTACCGACCCGTTCTCCCATGCCTTTTGGTCCAGACCCAGATTCGAGTCATGCAGAGCCCAAAATTTCGATCATTAAAGTCCATAGTTGATATTTGCTTCTTTGCTTCCTGCTTTCTGTTGAAGCAGCAAAATTGATGCCAAGCCACGGCAACGCCGAGAAGGCTGCACGCCAGTTTGTCTTCATCTTTTGTGGAATCTTATACCCAATGAGCATGGCAATGTTAGTCCCTTGCTCGGCCGTCGTTGCAGGCACCGGTACCACGCTACAGCGAGATCTTCAGCGAAGGCTCGATTGTAGAGGATTTGCGTGGAAGTGGCTTGAGTAGAGGTGAGGGGTAAAGATTTGCAACAGACGGCGATATGTCTAGATATATGAAGGCGTAATCCCGTATGATATTCTACTTAGAAAAGTGAGCTGTGTACAGCTTCCACTCATCGCCTTTCATCTTGATTACAATATCCCAAACTTCAGAATCTTTCATCAAACTTTCGGCAACGATCTACATATCATCCTCCGTCTCGAAGCAGATCTTCGCACACATCAAGCATGCTGTGGTCAAAAAATGAAGAACCAGAGTTGAAGGAAGTCTTTGACCAAAGACGACCTTCAACCGTCGAAGCTATCAACAACCAGCACCGAAAATCAGTTTCCAATCGTGGCCTTACGGGTGCATCTGCTTTGACAGTCAGACAATCCATATTTCCCATTACATTGGTGACACTCTTGTTCTTCCTCTGGGGTGAGTAGAGTTGCCCCACATTCTCCACGAAAGTCCACTAACCATATACCAGGATTTGCATATGGTCTACTTGATGTCCTCAATGCCAAGTTCCAGACTGCTTTGAACATCACTGCAGCCAAAGCTGGTGGACTACAAGGTGCATACTTTGGAGCTTACTTCATCGGACCATTGACATACTCTGGATGGATTGTCAGAAAGTTTGGGTGAGTGCACATTAATATCCAACTGCTTGACGAAAGTGCTAAGAAGTCCTAGTTATCGCTGGACATTCATAACCGGTCTCTGCATCTACGGAGTCGGCGCTCTCATGTTCTGGCCTAGCGCCGTCTACCGGAGCTTCGGTGGATTCTGTGGCAGTCTCTTCATCGTGGGCTCTGGTCTTTCTACCCTCGAAACCTCCGCCAACCCCTTCATCGCAACCTGCGGCCCTCCCAGACTTTCCGAGTTTCGTCTCGAGTTGTCTCAATCGTTCCAAGCAGTTGGCTCTGTCATGGCACCTCTCCTCGCATCTCGAGTCTTCTTCAGTCATACTGATCCCAATGACTTGAGTAAAGTCCAATGGACATATCTCGGTATCGCAGCTTTCGTTTTCTTGCTTGCTGTGGTGTTCTTCTTCAGTCCCATTCCCGAGGTCACAGATGCCGATATGGCGCTGCAAGCTGAGCAGTGCTCGGGCTTGACGGGATATCAGGATAAACCTATGAGGAGGCAGTACAAACTTATGTTTGGTGTTGCGGCTCAGTTCTGTTATGTTGGTGCTCAGGTATGGTCTTCTCCCATGACTCTCTGCTTTCTGTGCTAACTCTGCGCAGGTCGGTGTCGCGGCCAATTTTATCAACTATGCTAGAGAGTCGGCTGGGATTAGTGCTGCTGCTGCTTCAGATCGCTATGCTATTGGCCAGGGTCTTTTTGCAATTGGTCGATTTGCTGCTGCTGGGCTGATGATGTTTGTGAAACCACGTATTGTGCTCAGTAAGTGTCCCTCTCCAACATGCACATGCATTCGTCTTTCTCCTTCCCACCACTTTATACACGCTTCGACGTTCATGGAATCACTACTAACCTAATAACAGTGGTATTCATGACAGCAATCATGATCTTCATCGCCGCCGCAATCGGCACCCACGGCGAAGGCGGCGTCGCAATGCTCTCCCTAGTCCTCTTCTTTGAATCCTGCATCTTCCCCACAATCTTCACCCTCTCGATCCGCGGTCTCGGTCGACATACCAAACGCGGCTCATCGTGGATCGTCGCCTCCGTCTCTGGGGGAGCTCTCTTCCCTTCCTTAACAGGCTTATTGGCAGATAGCAAAGACTACCATGTCGCGATGGCAGTCCCGCTCACGGGCTTCTTTGTGGCGTTTGCGTTTCCGATTTATCTTAATCTCTGGTGCAGGAAAGAGTTAGATGGGTTTAGAGAGACGAAGATTGGGTATGTGGATGGGGATGGCGTGGTAGGGGATCCGGATCGAGAGGCTAGGAGGGCCAGTTTGAGGTTTGAGGAGAAGGGAGTCAAGGGGGTGGGGATGGAGCATCATGAGGAGGTTAGGCAGGTTAGTTCGAAGGTTGAGTAGAGGGTCGTTAGCGGGAATTTGGGTGTGGGAGAGTATGTTGACGCGAGTGGTCTTGAAGGTTCTATTGGCTCTTTCCTTTCTATGTATTATATACAGTATTTTTTTGAGTCAAGTATGTTGATGCGAATTAAGAATTTGTTTTTCACATGCCCTTTGTCCTAATATGGCTACCGGGAAGTGCTTCATAGTAGACATTAGAGACTGGACGTGTGGTCATCCCTTTGGAAAATCTAGAACACCACTCATGGAGCACTGTTGCATGTCACATTTCATTTCCAAGACCAAGACACCAGTAATTTGTGAATTGAATTCAACGCTAAAGTCAGGCAAAACCTCTCTCGTGAGTTCCCCATAATTCGATATCTAACGCTTTTGTCTCATTGTTGCCACTTCGCCCGTTTGTTGTCCTGGCTCCCAAACAATAAGTGTAGTGTTATCTGAGTGAGATAATCCCAAATCCGCTCTTCCAGAAGAGCGAATTTTACCCCGATGCGCCCAGACTTGGCGCTCAGTGCCCATAAGATAGAAAGGCTCCTTCTTGCTCTGCTCCGCCTTTGCTCTCGCCTCCTTGACTGCCTTGATTTCCTCGTCGTTCATTCCCTCGTAGATCCACCATCCAGACTCGATAGAGATAGTGTCGAAGTCGGTGTCATTGAACCCACTTTTGATGAAATCATTCCCACTACTCCTAAGTCTGATGCCTACAGAACCAGCGACCATGCTACATGGAATATCGACTCCGTAGTAGTCCAACATGACAGGCACCGATGCCCAGCCGGGAGGGATTTCGGTAGTCTCGAGTCGATGGTATCGTGCTTCATCCAGCTGTAAAACAGGCGTCGATCCTCCCCAATCTTCGAAGTCGGAATCGGCTACAAGGTGACCTTCGCTGTTCCAGAAACAGAAAGCTGTGATCCAACCCTGTAATTTTGTTAGAACGTATCATCAATAACTCGTGGTAAATTAAGCTGCCTACACTGAGATATGTTGGGCCAGAGCCACCACCTGAGTAGTGAGCAATCTTTTGCCAGAAATCCTTGGTTTCTTCTGCTTCCGGGGCATCGAAGGAGGCGATAAATCGGGCGAGGACTGGCTTGAGAAGACTGAACCAGAGCTTGGCTTCGTCGCCAAAGGTACCAATCCGTTCCGCCTTTCCAGCCAAGCTCTCCCAATCGGACTTCTCACCCAGTAAAGTCACAGAAGGCAGTCCGCACAGGACTGAGCAACCATAGGTGAAGTATTTCTGTAAAGTCGACATCATCAGGATCGATGCCACAACCTCATCAGTCTTTGTTGTTGTTGTAAATCGAGGCATAATCCAATCTCTGAGACTGGGGTCCACTACATTCTCCTGAATCAACTGAGACATCTTGAGTGAAAACTTGGACCAATCCACCCCAAATTGAGTATCGCCGGTGATCTCTTGCATGGCAATAACTTCTAGATGCTTCTGACCTTGATGAGTCACGAACATGTCTCGAAGCTCCTCGGCATGCGTCTTGATATAAACGTTGAGTTGCGATAGAATACTGAACCAAACGTCCTCCGGCCGAATCTCCAGATGCTGATGATTGTTGTAGGCACGGACGGCGCCATCGACGAATCCATTGCTTTGAGCGTAGACATTGGAGTCTTTGGTAACATCCGTGAAAGAAGTTTGAATGATGTTGTTGTTCTTCATTTTCTTTGCTTCCTTATAGCATGCAGATGTGAAGAGCTCGTTAAAGTTTGTGACTGCCTCCTCATTGTAACGTGGCCGGAAGGCGCTCGCGATGTGCGATGCGGGTCGAATAGTTACAGGCATTTTGAGAAGTATTCCTATTGGGGAGAGGTCTGTTCAAAGCAAAGCAAATGCCGTCCTTGGTAGAGAGATTATGAGGTGGAGCACGGAGGTTAAATAGGGTTGGTTGAGGAGTTATGCGATTACCCTGGGCGCAAAGCGGCTGAATTCGCGATGGACAATTGTTCTTCTTTGCGGTGTTCTCTTGCGATACTAGGATTTCCAGAAGCGTTGCGCAAAGTCAAATCGTGAACGTCAAAAGAAGTTCGAAGCTGTAGGACAAGCCTCGCAGTAGCCGCAGGCTTGTCGTTGTTGTCACTGGTTCTAGTAGGTAGTAGATGGGTCGAAGAAAAATTTGTAAGATGGAGGAATGAAGGAAGAAGTTGAAGACTCGAGGAGGACTTTATAGCCGTTCTGAGGGACACTCGTCCCAAACGAGTATTGTCATGAGCTCTATTCACCCTTCCAGCTGAACTTGAATGTAGCTTTCCCAGAATATCATAGAATACAGGTGAATAGCAAAGATCCTTGCTGACATGATAGAAATATTCAATATAGGCTGTACATAATCGAAGGTATCGGGTATTATAGCTCGTGATAGCTGGGGAAAGGGCAGGGGGATACCAAACTGGGATAGGGACAGACACCGAGGCAATTTAGGAAAATATGGAAAAGAAGAAAGTCTGAGAAGAGGGAAAGTCATTCAACACTTCAAGGACATGTTTGCTACAAAAATAATAATGGGAATAGCAGAGAGCAGATATGTGAGTCAAATAGGCAGAAGTCAAGTCCTCCATCAACAACTGACTGATAAACACAAACCGAGTTGGCGATGAATACATACTGAGAAGGTAAACAAGTCACGACTTGATGTCTCGGTGTCTTGAGAAAGTCTTCGTATTGTTATGTGTCATAACGTCTCACTGTATGCTGCTATCATGTAAACCCTCCTACCAACAAATGTTGGACCTGAAACCTAAACGCCGAAATGATCCACCCGCTGCTTGATCACGAGAAGTCTTCTCCCTTCTCCTCAATCGAATTCTTGATCTTCAACAAGATGACGGTCTTCCACTTATCGAGCTTGCTCATCTGGTCGTACTGGAACAACTTGTCGGCGAACATCTCTTGATCACCAGCTTCCACTGCCTCGTACAAGTCTACCAGCAATTGATGTTCTCGCTGACTAGGGAATGTGGGGTCCATATCTCTGTACTTCTCGAATGCTCGGTTTGTAGCGACTTGATCGCCAACAGCAAGATGACAGAGTCCTGCTTTGAGGAAATAGTCTTTCACTGACCACTTCATAAGGTTATTCGAGACGGCTGTCGAAGCCACCTTCTCGAATAATTCGATGGCCTTATAGTAATCTCCCTCCATAGCTGCCAGATCTGCAACCTTCAGCCAGAGTTTGTTCGCAAGTCTATTTTCGTCAGCCTGGTCCGCACTGCCCGGGTAACATATACATACGCCTCAGCATTATCATTCTCAAACCAGCTCGCGGCTAACTCGTAGCTCTCAATGGCTTTCTTCTGGTCCCCTAGCTCAATCTCATATATCTCTGCCAGATTCTGCTTATGTGTTGCCGCACGCCTGAAGTTACCCTTCGATGTGTAGTGGTTGATCGCTACATCCAAACATCGTGCAGCATCTATCGGATCTGTCTTCTTGTATACCTTGAAGGCTTCCGTGAGAGTATTCGCAGCATCGTCTGGTTCGTTGAGTTTCTGGGTTTGAATTTGGGCAGCCTTTTCGAAAGCTTGACCAGCCTCTTTGTCTATGTATTGTATTAGCTGTGTTGGTGGGTCGGCTGGGTTGGAGAGGTGTACTTTGGTTTTGCATTCGGAAAGCGTTCGCGGCTTGGGTGTATAGGTCTGCGGCATTCTCCCATTTCTCTTGTCGTCCACCGAACAGACTGAATCCTCCTCCAGCTCCCGATGCGGCTTTGTCTGCCTGGGAGTTGTTAGTTGAGCTTATCGTGGCAGATGGCGGGGTAGACTGTGTACCTTCTGCATCAACGCGCGAGGATCTTGAGCCATGATTGCGATATTAATATGAGAGACTGATATGCAGAAAGAAGATTTAGTCTAGTCAGAGATTATGATCAGGCGTTGTGGTGTTGTTCTTGGTTGGCATGTGTCAAGAATTTGGGGTCTTTGGGGCCTGCTCTGACAAAGTCGCCTCCGAATCACTAGCGTGCTTTTTGGAGCTTCACCTCGAAGCTCCAGGTTGGGATAAACAACAGCTCCAGAGTCAACTTCGACTTCTATGTTGGACATTGGAGTTTTCCGATGCATCGAATTTAAGATTTTGAATCTGATCTGCCCTGGATTTCTTGTGAAGGATATTTCACGGGCTACGACAAGACTTCTAAGCTTTATCTGTAAGTTATTCGAGATTTATATCCGCCAGCAAAAGCTGACCATAGCAAAAAATAGTTCTGCAAATATCCCCAAGATGTCTGGATACATATGTCGAAGCTGTCGCATATCCCTGCGACGAACTCTACGCTCTCCACGATTCCGTTCCATACCAACAGCACGCACGCATACAACAGATTCTCTCTTCGAAGAAGACGGCATGCGAGCCATGGGTGCGGCAGCAGAATTCAAGGAAGATGGAAAATCGCGTAACGATGACCAGGAGCAAGACAGAGAACTGCAGTCTAGCAAAAAACAGCTATTAGACGTCGAAGCCCTTCTCTCCAAACCTACCTGGTCCGTCCGTTCGCTCATACCAGACGATAATGTCCTGCCAGAGGACGAAATCACCCCCGAGAAACTCCACCACCTACTTCGTCTTTCCGCACTACCTCTGCCAAAGTCCTCTGCTGAAGAAGCTAAGATGCTTAAGATATTGCATTCACAACTTCATTTTGTTCGCGATATCCAGAAAGTAAATACAGATGGTGTGGAGCCGTTACGGAGTATTCGTGATGAAACAGAAGAGGGTATTAAGGAGATTACAATAGGGATGGAGCAATTGAAAGAGGCGTTTGCGAAGGAGGATATTGTTGGGAAGAATAGAAGGCCACGAAGGAGGAGGGACATAAAGGTAGATACCAAGGGAGTGGAGGATTGGAATGTGATGGGATCAGCTGCTGAGACGGTTGAGATGAATGGATCGAGATACTTTGTGGTTAGGAGCGGGAAAGGGCAGGCAGAAAAGAGCAGATTGAATCCTGCTGAATGGAGAAGTATAATGCATGAGAATGCTGGTGAGGTGGAAGACTTGCCGGAAGGATCAGATATGTCAGCAGAGACAGGCTCTAAAGATGCCCACGTTCTTGATCAAGAACTCAAATCATAATGCTACTCTAATACCTGATCAAATTTAATGTCTGTCAAGTGAACGTGTACTGAATCCATTGTATGCTCTATTCTTGGTATCATTGTGTTCGTATATTCGTACAATCATTTTCCCAAATGCAAGGTTTCCGCAGCCCTTTGCATCAAAGTCTGGTCTGTTTGCTTCTTCACATCCTTCTCCATCTCTGCCGCTTCCTTCTCTGGGTCGACACTGTCTCCTTGTTTCTTCTCTTGCTCCTTTTCTTCCTCTTTTTCCAAAAGAGCTAAAGTCTCCTCTTCCCTCGCCACTTCTTCGACATCGACGTCTTCAAAACCGATCTTCTCCAAGATCGAGCCGACTAAGTATTGATAGCGAAGATGACCAGATACCATCTCAGAAACATCAATGTTCTCGATACCTGGGACATCCTGAGCTTCCTGCAGACCTGCAACGCCGAATTGAATAGCACTGGTGCGATACAGGAATGCTAGAATATAGTCATTCTCGGAGTAAACATTGACCAGGCGGCCGGATACGACACTTCTCATCGCTCGCCATACAGCGGCATCCGAGGGAGCTGGTGTACCCATCAAAACCACAGATTCAACAAGACCGAAGGCTCGACGCTCAGCAAGACTCATCAGGCATGAGTAGATCAGTCTGGCGCCTAGACTGTAGCCAATCAAAGTCACAGGCCGTTCACCTTGTGCTTTATTGATCAGGGCGTCGGCCAGAACAAGGCCTGCCTTGTCTGCCCGATTCTTAGCAACGGAGAATGGATTGTCCACCACTTTTGATACTTTCAACAAAGCTATCGGCCAAAGAGCATCCATCAAACTAGCAAATATGGTCCGTGCAATGATTTCCTTCTTTGCTACTGTCCAAGCAGCACTTTTCACCACTGATTCCAAGGAGCTTCCGAGCTTTGTAAGAGCTTCCAACTCCCACCTCAAGGCGAATACCTCACTCTCCTTACCTAGCGCTCTCCATGGGGTGATGATGTCCTCTTTCTGAGTCAGCCAACCGCTTATTCCTATTGTGACTCGTAATCGTCTATCTTCGGGAAGTGGTTCACGGTGTTTCGATCCCTTCAGAGGGAGGAACCCGAAATCCTCGACTTCTTTCGCATAGGCATCCATCATCTTTCCAGTCATTCGTCCACCATAAGCTCCAAACAAGCTTCCGACTATGACGCCACTTTCTGCCAAAGCTCCCAGTAGCCCAGCCGCGGTTGTAGCACCCAAACCTAAACCTCCCATGATTGTACCAATAGCACCTGCGACGAGTGGAGCAGCCAGGCCCCCGGTAACTCCTATCACAGTCGCACCTGCGACGCCCGCAAGTCCAACTTTCCATCGCCTAGCAACTTTGTTCTCGTCGCTACGTTTCTGTGTCTCCTCGCTACCTGACATATGTTTCGCAGCTTCGAGCAATCCTTGGGCTACCTTGATCTCTTGCTCGGTGAGAACATGGAGTGGCAGATGCAGGGAAGACGAGATATGTAACAGGAGTACTCGTGAATGGCCAATGTAATGCTCTAGCGACAGGAGGAGAAGTAGCATCGAGTGTAGCAACAGTATCCGTTTGTCTTTTTGGAGGGAGTAGAGGGCGGTTGATGTTGGAGGATATAGCTCGATTAAGGCAGCATCCGCCTCTTCAATATTCGTGTTTGACCCTGAGGAGGGATACTAATTAGTGTGAAAACGCTACCTCAACGTGTGAGAACATACGTATGACTTTGGGTTCTGCTGGTGGTGCACTGTTTGGTGTAGCATCTACCGACGCGGTCTCCTTCTGCTCCTGGACCGTCTCCTTTGAATTGTTGACTGCAGTGCCCACTCTTGATATCACAGATTCTCGCCATTTGTCAAAGAAATCGAGAGAATCTTTCCTTAGCTCTAGCATCTTAGGAGCAGAGAGTTCTTTCTCGCGCTTCTCTCTTAATTTCCGCGCCTTCTCTTCCTCTTCACTCTCTTCATGTGTTTTATTTACGTCGACATTAGGATTCTTGTCTGTGATGTGTAGAGCCTGTTGCGGTTTCTTCGCACTGGTGACAGAGGCATCAAACGTGTCTGCTATCTGCTTGCGCATAAGCTCCGTGATATTTGCTATGAGGAGAGTCAACTCGACTCTTTCCTCGGTAGAGAGGATTGTGCTGAGATCCTGCTCATGTTCACGAGCGGTGTCTTTTCCAGATGCCATAATGTTGCGGTGTTGGCAAAAATTACATGTTGAGAGACTTAGTGCTGGGTAGGATGTGGAGGAGTAGCACCGGGATGACTTTCGATGACGTTGCAGATCAGCAGGGATACGCCCAGTCACGTGAACCTCAGCTTTGCATTTCTTCCAGGTTGTGAAGCTTGCATGAAGATGGACAGCAAAACCACCGAGAGGTTTGAAAGCTTGATGTTGAAACCGCAGCTAGATACATGTAGGGTAGCCATTCTTCGTACCTAGGTAAGCTCTTGCATACCCGTTACCAAAGCTACAATGGTGTAGTGTACCTAAACCCAATGCTCGGGTTCTACGTGAGTCCGCGCGGGGCTAGTTATGGTGGTAAAAACAGCTTTCTCATCATTCATTCTGCATCAAAAGTCCAAATCACTCAGAGACTTTCCCAAAAAAGAAAAATCAAAGAGACTATAAACAATAAGTCTTTCACTTATAAGTTTGAATTTGCTATAAAAGTTATACTTTTGTTACAATAAAAACTAGAAATTGCAGTAAAATTGGTCTAGATGTAGCAAGAATAAATGTATCTTCCCCTTGGCTTATTTACACATATTTGTCAGAGTAAGTCCCTCAATTCGAATGTGCAATGAAAAGTTATAAGTGTTCAAAGTGCTAGACTTTGGTGAGAAGCTCGATTAATTAAGCAAGCGCGGACTCACGTAGAATCCACCCTAAGCTCGAGTATGCTGAAGAAACTCCTTTCATTTCTTAAAGGCTCACTTTAAGCATCACGGAGATTCAATTGCACGGCCTTATGATTAAACATGGGGAAATGGTATAAATCTGTACAGCATGAAGAATAGAGTTGAAAGAACAGGACTTCATTGAAGCTCGCCAAAAGTTTAGATTTCTCAACTTGAGCAACAAGGTCCTCAAGAGATAGAAGAGCTAGAAGAGTTCAATGGTGCTAATACAAGCATCACTAGAAGAGGGCCGCGTATCTGAGTAAGAGGCAGGCAGTCAACCCGTATTCCCAAAGCAACCTTGCGCCACTAAGTGCGAGACAATGAAACTTCTCGACTTGAGACCTTAACGTAGCCAAATTTCGTTGCTTGTGAGGTCTTACTTGATAGACCCTTTTCCTCTGGTATTCAAGTAACGACTATGGTGAAGGCGAAGAGCTTCACTTGTATGTGCTAGCGCCCAGCTTGGATCAAGTTGCTATTCTCGTTCGATGTCATCGAGGTGACGCTGGAATTTTTTCAATTCCTCTGATGAACCTCCACCCTCCGCAACTGTCTTCAAAAGCATTTTCAGATCCGGATCTTCCGCAGCCTTCTCCACCAGCTTCTGAGCAAGGGTAGGTGTATTTGCGATACCCAGCGTTGGCGAGGAAGTCGGAACATTTGTAGGACTTATGCGGTCTGGAGTAGTTGGAATATTCGAATTAGGAGTGGCGGATTTCATTTCCCTCGTGTTGTCGTTTCTCGATCCTCGACTCCAGTCACCCAAAGTTGTCCACCAGGAGCTTTGCTTCTCCGCCGGTTGCAGTATTGATTTATTCGCAGAAGCACGATTGATCGCTGCTTCGACATCTCGTAGTTGTTCTACTCGAGCGTTGTCCACTTGACCAGAGACGACTAGCTCCGTCCTGATTCAACGCTCAGCCGCTGTTGTATCAACTCCGAGTCATTTGTACACACTTGACCTGCCCATCATTCTCCTGCTGCTCTCTGAAAGCAGGCCCAAAGACCCAGATACCTATGAACTACTGTAAGTGTTTGCGCGTTATCGAATTGAGCATGGGAAGAGTACCATTGACGATACCGAAAGTTGTAGCCAGAAACAAAGGGAAGATCCCCCGAACCTTGCTCATCGTGAGCTGTTTAGAAGTTCAGGTACAGTCAAAGGCCACACAATGCCCTTCGCAGAATATTAAAAGTGTCCAGCTATTGTAGCGATCATATTTCTTTGCATCGGTTGAACATCGGGGAATAACCTAGCGTTACAAGGGTTCGCGACTTCACGCGTCGTGAACATTGCATCTGGAAGAACTTCAAAACTTCCTTTCAAGTCTCTCAGACTGAAACGATCTGGACAACGCCGACTCTTGATGCCTGATGGATGGTACCTGTGACAAATGGCATCCTGGAAAGAGAGAGGGGAGGTTCCAGACTCGGAGGATGAGGAGGACACTGAAAGCCAGAAGACGGAACAGGATGGCGGGGTCGCCCAACCAGCATTCGGACCTGTTCTTAAACCGTTGAATGGAGAATCTGGCATCGCGACGGCCAGTGCAGAGCAAATCCATCCAGAAAACGAAGCAAGAAAGAGCCAAGTCACTCAACAACGAGGCAGTGACTTAATTAACAAAACTTCACCACGAGAGGCCAACAGCCCTACCACAACCCCTACAAAGAGACTCGAGGATCTGTTTGACCACTTTGATCCATCACCAACTTCTACCAACATCTTCAAGGTCCCGGACCTTGAAGGGCTTTTGGACGAGGAAGTTGAGCTTAGAGGAACGGGTAGTGGAGGCTCGCAAAACGAATTACCGGCCGAGGACGACATATCGATGAGCTATGTACAGATTACATCTCCCACCTCCTCAAAACTCTCTTCTCCTCCAAGAAGTCTTCCAGAACTCTCCGCTTTGTCATTGCCGAAGAATGGTCGCAGTAGGACTAGCTCAGATGCCTCCAACACTAGCAGAGTTACCCAAGGGCAAGACGCCGAAGAGGATGGTTTACAGCTTTCAGACCGAGAGCCAAGCTATCCTATGAGACGAGCTCTACGACAACGCAATGCGATTCAATTACATCCCTATCATATTGAACAAGAGAAATACCGACGAACTTTAAAGGCAAGAGGCATCGCGCCCATGAGATTGGCTTCGTCCCAGTCGGAACTACGGCATGTGCCACAATCCAATTCATCACCAGATCCCGATTTTCGAGAGTTGGAGACCCCGGGGATCGAAGGAGACACGGGAGAAAGCCAAGCCATGGACTTTGACTGGGATTTCCAACCATCGTCACCAGTTGAGCATCGGCATGATGATGGGACTACGCATCAAGACGAGCTTCGGGATGAGCTTCAGAACGATGAGGAAGATGAGTTGCCCGATATAGACGAACTATTAAAGTCTAGACCACAGACAACTACCCAGAAGCATCCAAAGAAAGATGCCAAGCGGGTTCGCATGAAGTCATATTCTCACAAGTTCAAGCGTCCTGTTCTACCCCGAATCCTTACGCAATCTAAGAAGTCAACTCGACCCACCATCAATGATGATCTTATCTTTGAAGTTCCCGCCTCACCACCTGCAACAAGTCCGCCACTTCCCAATACACTGTCTCGTCGATCGGCAGGGTCTCGCGGAGGCACCAGATCCCTGGAACCGAGCCCTAGCTGGCTCAGCCAGGATGAGTTGCAATTACAGATGACTGCTGATCTCCCGACGCCAGCGACAAGTGCTATTAAACCTCCTCAAGATCCTATCTCTTTAGACTCAGACAGTGATGATCCCTTCGCTTCGTCCTCATCATCTGACGAGTCGGTACAGATCCGAAACATCAGCAGGAAGTTCCGAGGTGTACTCCCTGCATCACATCTTCGACTGGATCAACATCAAAAGCAACGCGCGCCAGAACGTACGAATCGAGATAGCCGCAGTATATCTCCTGTCAAGTCAATGCCTCGCCGTGGAGTTGCACTTCCTCGAACTCAATCAGGCACGTTTGGAGATCAGCGAAGTCCGTCAGCAACAACTGACAACGGCTTCACATTCTTCTCAGACGAGTCCGATGGAAATGAACCAGCGGATCTTGACATGCAAGATGATGATGCTTCTCAACTCGAGAGTCTTTTCACGGGGTCGCGTATGGGCTATGCAGAAGAAGAGGATAAGATCGATGCCATGTTGCCATCTCGCAAGCGTGCCGCAACTTCGACTCGCCCTTCCAAAAGGCAGAAGACTGGATCAACTTCTTTCCGTCGAACAGGGAGCGAAACTCATAAACGGCAGCCGAGAATAACAGAGCACCTTAACAGAGCTCCGAAGAATGTGTCTCGAGGAGAGCCAAAGCCGCGCCGCCAGCACAAAGAAAAAAGGAGAGGAGATGTAACCACTCCGAGAAAGGCACCTCCCCCAGAACTTGGAATCTTAGATGTTGCGGACATGTTTGCTTGTAACCAGAAATCGCCGCCTAACTTCATCAAGATTGCAAGGAGAGCCGCAAGGTCTAACACTACACAAGGAAGGCACCAGCCTGCAGGGAAGTTCTTCCGGCTACCTACTCGCGAAGACACTGAGGATGTGCTATCTGTTCTGAAAGACTGGACAGCAGGAATGTTGCAGCCTAAACAGCTTCCGGATTTTGATGGACAACGCGTGCGTGGCAGAGCTCCGCTCTCAGAGATTGAAAACAGTCATCAAGTATATTTTGAACCACCCACAACTAAGAGCAAGCCTGCGATACACCTTGACCTGACCAAGCCTTCTCAAAAAGTCCGTAAGCTGCTAGTCTCCAGACGCCAGCAGTCCATGAACGACTTCATTAAAAATGACGAAGTGCGTACTGAACCATTGAGACTATCAGAGAGGCGTCAGCCAAACGAATTCGCTAACCGAGGGTCGCAAAGACGACCACCTTTTGCCCACCATTTGGCTAGGCCGGCTCAGCTGGAAGCAGCAGAGAAGGAATATTCACATCGTTATCCTTCCACCACTTTCAAGTCCAGTAAGAGAGCTTTAGACGCGTTGTATCGACACACTCGTAAACGACCAGCGCCGTCAGCGAATCTACAACTCACTCGATTTTTGGCTGACGAGGATGTCGTACGGCCCTCCATTGAAGCAAGCCCCGCTGCGGACTATGGAGCTTCAGAAGACAAGCCTCAAGTTCAAGCCCTGCGGCCACCTCCTCGAAAAGTAGGTCGTCGGAAACCGCACCCTCGTCATGTCGATGTTGGGGCCGCCGTCTATCGACAGCCCAGTGACCCTCTAATTCTGAATGATTCTGCGACCGACTTTGCTGCTCCAGAAGCTGCATCTAGTAAATTACAAGGGCTTGCAAAATTTGGGACGAGGTACACGCAACATTTTGATATCCTACCCCTGCCCGCTGGAGTATACTTTCATTCCAACACGTTCATTGGCAGTGGAGGTCTCTCCAAATCTATGCAAAATGTTCTTGACGACACTCCTGATTCGACTCCTATCGTCGTCTCGCTTAATTTCGCTAAGACTTTTTCATGGGCGGGATGGGACGAGAACGTCTCTTCAGAATTTGGACTTTGTTTCGATTGGCTCATGGACCAGCTTGATCAAGACGATCCTACATCGTCTAATTTGGCAGGAGCAGCGACTGTAGATGTTGTGACATCTATGCTAAACTACACACAACAAAGCTGCATCTTTAACACGCCTCACAACAAGAGAATGTTCTTGTCCAGGATGCTTGAAGCCACTCGAGACTTCTCTTCCCGCCTTCAGATTAGCAAGGTTACCAGTGAGGCAACCGTGCGTGTAGGAATACAGGTTTTGTCTCAGATCTGTACGCTTGTTCTGCGTCTTCTACTTGTAGCACGGACAGATCCAGAATATGCTGCTGTGGCGTATGATTTTGAAGACATCCTAAAAGTCACAGCTCGTAAATGCGCTCAGCTTTTGTTGTCGAAAGATATGTCGTCCCTGCGAAAGCTATACGACGATCTTCAGTATCTGTCCTTCAGAGAAGGCGGGATTACTAGCGACCAGTATCTTGTAGAAGCATGGGTAATCGTGATTAGGGTATTAATTGCTGCAAAAATAACCCGAGGATCTTTTTGGGACGTGGTAGGGCCCCTATTGGCTACTCCCAGCATCATCACAATCATTGATGCTCCTACAATGGAGAAGATCTGGTATTCTATGTACACCCTCCTCCCTTTGTGCGAATTTGATGAGCACGGCGTCGTCATCGCAGGGACCCGCCAGACAGCCTTGTTTGACAATTGGCAACTTCCTCAGCAGATGCTAAAGCGAGTATTTTCACTTTACACATCTACTCCCCGACAGGCTCCGAGTTTCAACGATTATTGCAGATCTCTTGTCGGTAGATGCCATTATCTCGTCGTCGAATGGGGCTGGTGGAATTGTAGCTCGATCATTGGCACGCTATTCGACTTTTTCGCTTCCCACAACTTGGCTCACCTGAGGAACGAGGAAGTTTACACATCCCCGCAGTTTCTCGAGCGCCTCGACGAGAATCCATCTCTAGCCGTCGAAGCTGATGACCGGTCTTTTCATATCTTCCTCAAAATCGTGGCATTGGCGCTGCAACACTTCACAAGGGCAAACGACATCAAAAACAGCCGCAATCTCGTCGCGCGCTTGCTCCCAAATCACGACAGACAATACCCGAAGGAAGAAGCCATCCATCAACGAGATCTTGCTTCATTACGAAATCATCACGACCTTCTTTGTACCCTATTCTGGGCTGCCCCTCCATCAGAACGCCCGTCACTCAAGATGTTCCAGCAACTAGTGCACCGCGGCCGCTCGCACAAGGAGGCCTTCATGGTTCGGATTAGAACCTTGGGGAGAATCTCGCGCTTCTCACTCACCCAGCTTCTTGATTCAAAGCTCTATAAATTGTTGAAGGGATGGCGGGAGGAGGACATGCTTAGTTTATTTGAACAGTGTGAAGGAATAGAGGAAGAAGTACACACTCAAGCTAAAAGAGGTGCTTCTAAAGCACAGATTACAAAGGTGATTTCTCAAAATAAGATGCAGATCGAAAGCCAGATTCTCGTGGCGCTTGCGGTTTGGAAGGAGAATATTGAGGTTGCTGCATCTGCAGAAAGATTGACGGGAGTATTCCATCCAGGTAAGTTTCAGGCAGCCGCAACTGCGAAAATCGAATGCTAATGGAGAATTAGATCTCCTTGTCAAATCGATTGCGTTCTGCATCTCTGATAAGAGATCCATTACTAACGGCATCCTTCGCCTGTGCGTCGACATTATGATTGCCTATATTCGAAAGGTGGAAGACTTCCGCCCTTCCCCGAGACAACCAGGACAAAATGATCGGAGACCGGAAGATGACAGCCAGGGAAGCCTTGACGATGCGGACTGGTACATGGCAGATATGGTCACGGTATGTCGCACAAACCGTCATTCTATTAAATATGGCGTCGCTAACTTTTCAGGTTCTCCATGGTTACAACTCCTCCACCGGAAGACTTGCCCCCAACTGCGTGCTTGCGAAATTGCTAAATGTGGTTCGTAACATTCTTGATCAAGACGTCGAGGCGGATACGAAATTGACAAAGTTCTTGGTGGAGAGCTTGGCGCGTCTGGCATGCTTGCTAGTGGAAGCAGGTGTCATGGTATGCTTTAAGAACAAACTTTCCAGGGACGAGGACTGACCGATCGCAGGATCTTGATGACTACCTGTCGGCTGGTCGTTATACGGTCATCGGACAGCGAGATGTCTACAAAGTCTCCCACAAATATTGGCCGTATTTCTTGGCAAATATGATGCAAGGCTGCTCCAGCAAGCTTCGGAACTCAGAAGTGCGTATTATAGACACCCGAGTTACGAGGAAGAGCCTGACTGACTTACACTTTCTTGTTCAGCCCCATGTTCATGAGCTTATTCTGAGTGAATGGCTCTTGGTCTTGATCGACCCCGTCCCGTACTGGAAATACGTAGCAGACTTCAATACTCAGATGGTAGCTTTCTATGGGTACTTAAGTAAATATGTTAAAGCTCATGATCCCAGGATCGAGATTCTAAAAGGTAAGACCTGTTGGCAAAACCAAGATTCATCATTCTAACGATCAGTAGACGTTATGAGAGCATTGAGAACTGCATTTGTTGCCAAAGATTCCGATGTCCCTATCAAGAAGGGACGAGCCACTATTGTCTTCAACGATGTTCAGGATATCATGCAAGGTACGCTGGAGGGTTTGCCACCAGCATCACAAGAGCACAACGATTATTTGCTCGTCGCCCGGAATATGGTATCATACATCATGGCCTACGGCAACGGATTCGCCCAGCTTACGGATTTTTTCACCCAGCCTTCTGCCTACTACTCGCCCGACCAGTCAGATCCAAAGTTGTTTGCGCCAACTTTGATATCATATTGTCTTGCCCTACAAGATCCAGAGGCAAGCAACCGAACTACGTTATACTACTTCATGTATCACAGTTGGGCCGAGGCTGTTGGATCCAATCGCGTAGAGCCGTGGCTCGGACACGTGAAGACTGGCTTGAAGTACTGGAGCTTTATCGAGTTTATGCTTGCGGATCTGATCCCCGTCAGTTTAGGAGCGGCGATGCGAACCAACATGTGGCCCCTAAGCTTTCACCTGCTCGTTGCGAGCATCGCTAGAATCAAGAATGTGTTGAACCGCCAAGTTGAGGAAGGCGACGTGGAAGGCTTGACCGAAAAGGCGGATCTGGTCTTTCATTGGGTGATGAACTTCCTCAAGACTGCTCTCAACAAAACCGACTCCAGCAACATTCAAGTAGCAACTCTCGCAGTCATTCTGCATTTCTGGGACTCAATCTACCACGCTCTACGCCTTTACGTCACATCCCGACCAAGAGCTAAGGCGATCGTCCGAAGATTCGCGAAGTGGCTACGCAACAGGATGATGAAGTATAAACTCGAGAAGCCCGTCCTTCCAACCAAGTTCGCTGTTCTCACTAAGACTGGAAAGCTTGACGTGGCAACTTTGTCTTCGGATGTCCAATTCTTTCCCTATCAACCTTGCCACAACTACGAGGTCATGGTCAAGGGAAGACGTGTCAAGTTGCCGTTCACGCTTGAGGAGGTTATAAAGGCTAAGATCGCTTAAGTACCAATTTCAGAAGCTCGATCCGGCAACTACAAGTACTGTATGATGTAGATAGCAAAGAAAGACAAATGAGAAGAACATGACCGTGATCCAGTCCCCATTGAACGTGACATCAATATCAATGGTGTAATTCCCATCGACCAAATTCCGCATCCCACTTGAAATTGTTCCCCAGTTTCAGAGAGCAAGAGAATAAAAATGTGTTTCAGAACAGACGCTCAAACCCCAGATATATTCCACAATCGTTATTGACATTGATCTCTATCTACAATTACAATTTTTTATACAATCCTCAGCAAGGTTTCCCTTCCTGCCGAGGATAATAGATATGCAACCAAAGCCAAAGCGCCATTCCATGCAATATAAGTATATGCACACCATCACAACCCCATCTTCCTGACCCTCACAGCCTCGGAGTCCTTCTCTTCAACCTTAGTCCCTCCAAACCCAAGACCAGGACCCTTCTTCCTCCTTCCTTTCCTATCACCGTACTTCTCGTCAAACTTCCGGATCGCGGACAACGTGCTCATGTCTTCGCTGATACTGGCGCTGATCTCTTCTGTTGCCTTGTCGAAGTGTTTCTTTGTCAGGATTCGCTTCTCTGGGTACGTGAAGGGTTCTTCGCCTGTGTGTTTGGCGGCCAGTTCGTTCTCTTCCCGGATGCATGCTAGTGCTGCGGCAACGGACAAGTTCTTGAGATCGGAACCTGAGTAAAATAGAGTGTCTTTGGCGAGTTGTTCCAGAGAAATAGACTCATCCAAGATCTCATCTCTGAGATGCAGCTTCAGGATAGCTTCTCGATCTTTCTCCACGGGCAAGTCGACTAAGATTCGTCGAGGCAATCGTCGAAGAACAGCCTCATCAATATCAAAGGGTCGATTGGTGGCGACCATAATGAATGCCGAAGTATCTGTAGTCAAACCATCCCACTCACGAAGGAACTGGTTGATCATCTCTCGATGTGCACTTCTGTTCATACCCTCGTGACGGGCAGCGAAGATAGCGTCCGCTTCGTCAATAAATACGACGCAAGGTGAAAGCTTCTTCGCAAGACTGAAAACGGCCCGTACATTCTTCTCGCCTTGCCCAACGTACATATCGTTCAAGTCAGCGGCGGTAACTTCCAAAACGGTAGCTCCACTTTCTTTAGCCACAGCTTTAGCAAGTAATGTCTTGCCAGTTCCAGGAGGACCGTAGAGAAGTAGTCCAGGAATCTTGTCAGTCGCAAGGACACCATATCTGAATGCTTCAGGACGAGTCAGTGATAGGCTGGTCAGTGTTTTCAAAGCTTCGACGGTCTCAGGTGGGGCACGAATGTCGGCGAATGTTGTTCGAATGTCGGGCGGGAAGACGACACCACTAAGGAGTCTCGATTCTTGTGGACTGCAGCGCTTGCGGAGTTTTGCTATTCTGTCCATGGCTCGCTTCTTCTCCGACTTTCCTTCCTTCAGCACTATTTCCACATCGGATTCATCTTGAAGAAGAGCATTCTCCTCGGTAGCCCATGCGAATTTGGCGTCATCGCTAGACGATAGCATTCCCAGTACCTGGCTGAACACGACACCATCCACAGCTTCTGACTCCGACACCAAGCCCACTATTGTTGTTGCTATTCTATGAACACGTGAATACGTCCACACTGCGTCCTCGATGCCGGCAGCATAAGCAACAGCTGTATCAATGTCTTTCTCGAGGTCAAGGCTTGGACCCAAATCTCGTACTCCCTCGGCGAGTCTCAAAATCATGTCCTCGACATGTCGAATGTTGATACTGCGAGTTCGAGCTTTCTCGTCCGTCTCAAAGGCGACGTCGATCTCTTCAAGGCGCTTTGGTGTTACTAAAATTGTCTTGGTGTCGCCGTCAACAACGTCGGATTGAAGATGCTGGATTGCTGGCCTCAATAGGGGAGCGGCCAAATCTGCCATAGCAGTTGTTCCTACCAGCACGATGCTCCTTCCCTCTTGCCATCGCTTATCAACACATGCACGGAGTCGAGGTATGAGGTCGAGGCCTTCCTGAGACCCCGACTGCAGCTCTCTATAATCCTTGATCTGGACTATAAGCGGCCTCTCTACCAAGTCGGAGTCTGTTTGAGCTTCTTCCAAAGACTTGATCTCGACAGAAGAAGCAGCACGCTTGGCATCGGCTGAAGTGATCATTGCATCGAAGGCTGTTGTAAGTTTGAGATCGTTCCATTGATCTTGTGAAGATAATGGAGCAGGTATACCGTTACCAGCTTGTATTTTGAATTGGCTTCCTCGTCCAAAGCCTGGTTGAGCCATATTCATCTTCGGTAAGGCGGGGAAAAATTGGAATGAGCCGATTATCGAGTCTCGTTTCTCATCTTCGCCGACATCCTCTTCTTCTTTCTCGGTCTTAGGCTCTTCCTCGTATTCTTCCAACCTACCCGCATACTTGTGTGCCTTGTAAGACACCGTACTAGTCTTGTAATTTTGCCATTTCGTAGTTGCGAACAAAGGATCTTCGTCAATATATGGTCCAACGATCTGGGCGATATCTTGTGCATCAAGACATATCAGATCTGCCTCACACCTCGTAGCAACGGTTTCCACTATGGAGTCAAGAAACAGAGATCCTCCCTCCTTAGGACATTGCAAGACAGTAACCGGTCTTCTAAACGTTTGGCTGTTGGAGCTCTTTGGCGGCCTAAGTATCAACCCTGCTCTTATGTCGGCCACAACTTCTTTGTAAATGTCCCCATGCATCGAGTATCGAGCAGAATCGGTCGGTATAGGTTCAATATGCGGCAAGCCAGCGGGTTCCTCAGCAGATTTATCCTCTGCTGTAACGTGTGCACCATCATCCTGACTAGGAAGCTTCTCTTCCCCTTCGATTGTAAGACCTCCACTGATATCAGCTTCTCCGACCAATTTAATGTTCTTTTCCCAGAACCAGGAAGGTAGTATGATAGGGGGAACTCCTTCAGGCGCTTTTGAACGAAGAAGACCACGTATTCGACCTGACCCCGGCTTCCCATTCTTCACCCTCGGCAACAGAGCTAACGTCTCCCCTTCTGCTGAAAATATTGAGGTGTCTGGACCTGCATTGTCAACAGGCTCTACTCCCGATTCCGTTTCCGCTTCGACCTTGAAAGGGTCGGATTTGTTCTCCGAGGTCTCTGGTACGGCACCATTGTCTTTATCTCCTTCCTCGGGTTTCGAATCGTCTGGTGTATTGTATGAAATGGCAGACCGGTGGAAGCTTCGCTGTGCGAGTGGGTATCTTGCACCGCCAATTATTCGACAGGCGCGCCTGGAGATTGATGAATGAGCCGTGCGGATAACACGCAATGCTGTGGCATGCATTCGGGGAAGCTTTGCGCTCGTAGAGCGCGTTATCTGTGAGGTGTTGACAAATGTCGCAGTGATGTTTAAATTTCATGGCAGCCGGGTAATATTCGGGTAATCTAGTTGCCGCACTTTCCATCCGAAAGCTTTTCCTCTCTTCGAACTTTATCACTTATACTTTTTGTCATCTGAAGCTATCGTTACCCAGGCCTAATCTTACTTGAGTAGTGCTCGGGAACTTATCCCGGTCTTTTCGTGTTGAGTAATACCTGCGTGCTTTGAACAAATTCGAGAGCATCTCTTTTCCTCAAGTTATTAGAGTGCTTCAATCAAATTTTTGGTTCGCATCTGCTGTGGATTTCTGTTCTGAGCTTAGGGGCAACATTCGCACCCAGCTCACCTTTTACACAGTCAGATATCGTTATCTTGTCTGTCTTTCCGTGTATTCCCAACCATAAGCTTCACGGCTGCGTTTTCCAGTTCCCTAGTATAGTCTATTCAGAAATGATATGCAAGCAATGAGTGATGAGGAGGGCAAATGCCTAAGGCTCTCTAATGTTCCTACCGATTCATAAATCTAGGTCCTGAAAATGGATTTTTCTCGTTTCAAGATCTGAACATAAGTTTCTTTCCTCCCAATTCGTCTGTTGACTCTACTCATCGCTCACAACACTCAAGAAAACTCCTGGCACTGAACTGCTCCCGGCTGCTCTCCTAACCAACCCACACGCTCCTTAACCCAGAGCTCAGCCCCAATCTTCACATCCTTAAGCCCCATCTCCTTCTCTCCCTCAGCACTATCCAGCGTTCCAGCTTGCACAATGAACACGCCCTTGAAAGCATCAGCGTCTCCCTCCTTATAGATCTTCGTTCCGCAGGTCTCGCAGAAATGGTATGTAAGGGTCATGCCGGCCGGGTGTTTGAGAGCATAGGTTTTCAACTTCTCGGCTCCGCTTAAGAGGGTGAAGGATGTGCTTTGTACGAGGATGTTGGTGGTGAAAGCACCGCCGGAGACTTTGCGGCAAGGGATGCAGTGGCAGATTGCCTGGGATTGTTAGTTGGGGTGATTGAAAAGGACTTGATTTCGTACCTGGGAAATTGGTTCTCCAGTGAAGGAGTATTTCACATCTCCACAAATACAAGATCCATGTGCCATTTTTGTTTACAAGATGAATCTGAGAACTTGTTATGCTAGAGAGAGATTGCAATTGAGAGCTGTTTAATAAATGTTTGTCTTTTGCAGGCAATTCCCCTCAATATATACACAATCCATTCTACGAGGCTGTCAGCAAGCTGCTACAAGGCTGACTGGTGGCTGCTTACAGTGCTGACTTCTGCTTCATGATAGTTCCCACAGGATTGCCGAGAGACCAGAGGGCTACTTCATATCTCACGGAACAGTCAGCTCCCCGCAATACTGGGCATGCATTGGCTCCGAACCCGAGAATAACGAGCCCAGGTGCCATACAAACATCCACCAGACCTTAACGGGATAGCCTATTCCTAGGCGCCATCAATGCAGGGTCTCTTCATTTAAAACCTTGTTATTAAGTGCTGATGCCATCTTGGGATGGGGAGAAGATCAATGGTTGTTGAAATGATCATAGGTGAATCACATCAAAATACAAACCTAGAGACAAATCCGTCACTGAGTACCAATTATCGTTTATCTGAGATACAAAACCCCTCAATGCAAAAATACAAACACAGAAAGAAAACCAAAAAATATACTTCAAACCACCCTCAACCCCTGCAACTCTCCTCCCCTACTTCTCTATCACAATCAACTACGACCAAACCCCGTCTCAATATTCCTCACAATCTCCACAACCTCAAACCCCAACCTCCTCGCCGTCTTCTCATCCATCTTCCCCGTCTCCGCAATCCTCACCACAATCGCTCCACAATCACTCCTAATCTCCACCCCACCCAACCGATTCATCTCATCAGGCCCAACTCTCGTAACGTAGATCGTGAGATCCGGACCCACGATACCGCGCCACAGTGTAGCCATCCATTGCCAATGGTCGACCGGGGCGTAGGAGTCGTTGATGGGGATGCGGAGCGCGTATGTGTCTGAGGTCGTGAGCGAGAAGCCGTTGGGAACAAGTGCTACTGGGAGGATTTTAGGCCTGGGAGCCGCAGGTGTCGTGTCGATGTCGGTGTCGGTTGGGGGAGAGGGTGGGGCGGTGGTGATGTATTTGGAGATCTCGTCGGATTTCTTGTGCCATTGGGAGATGATAGATAGATACTCGACAAAGCTGTCGGTGTCATCTGTCGTCTCTGCGGGTTCTGGTACAGCGAGGGGGTTCGAGGAATCTGCCATGGCGGTATCGGTCGTTGGAGTAGCTGTTGGTTTGAAAGGACAGGGAGATGCTTCGGTGCCCCATACTTTGACGGCAAAGGAAGGATCCTTGCTCAGGTATTCATTGATGAAAGATCCAATTTCACATAGCAGTTCTTTATCACCACCTTCGACAGCAATAACAGCACCGCGAACTTCTTGGGCAGGACTACCTGGACCAGGCGGTGAAAGGGGCGGGGATATTTTAGTGAGGACTTTGATCTTGTTGACGTATGGGATGGTCATGACCATGGCTTCAATACTCTTTGCTTGGGACTGACGACTTTCTGCCCTTGGATCTGATCGCAGGGCAGGAGATGCACCATTACCGATTTGAGTTTGGATAGGAGGTAACCGAAGGGACTCGTCAATAACACTTTGACGTTGAGGGTACTGTTGTCTTGGGTGTTGAACAACTGGAGAATACTGTGCGGGTGGAGGACCCATCGATCCAGGTTTGACTATCATGCCAGGACCTGGCAGCTGCTGTCTATAGCCAGCTGACATGGGTGGAGCGTTGCGTGCAAATGTTTGGGGAGATTGATATACAGGCGAGTTGGCAGCATAGCCTCGATTATTTTCCTCGTTAAATCTGCGACGTTTTTGTCCAGGAGAAGGGCTGAGCAGGTCCATTTCCTCTTCCCTTTCACGATGTGTCTGAAGCTGCTGGGGAGCGCCGTATTGACCTCGACGAAGCATCTGCTGTTGTTGAAAGGGAGGAGCGTGTCGAGGAGTGTCCATTCTTGCGGGTTGCATTTGATCTGGCTGCCGAGGTCTCTCGAACTGGTCTGTTTGAGATGGTGTGAAAGGAGGTACAGGTCGAAGAGCTCCAAAAGCTGGTGTGAATGGCGTTAACGGTGTACCCGGTGTAGATATGTATCGTCCACCACACTTCGGACAGCGGATAGGGTCTTCCGATGTTGCTGCTGAGGCAGGTCGTAAGCCGTTTGTCTTGCCTGCTCGTCGAGGTTGGTATCGATAGCCTGGGTATTGTCGTTGATGGCGTTGTTTCTCTTCCTGTTGGTGAGTTCTGTCAGTATGGCCTCCATGCTGAGATGTAAATCTGTGCTTACTTCAGCTAGTCTTTTCCAATCGTTCTTGATTTCTGGTGCTTGTTCTCTCCACTGTTCACCAATAATTTTAGAGATCTCAGGATTTGCAAGTCCAGGGTGTTGGGTGACGACCTGCGCCTGGTAATGCTGCCTGTAAAGAATAAAAGCTACAAAGAGAAGTCAGTTGTCGAGTCTTGGTCAAAGGGTTCTTTTGAAGACATCATAAAGGAACCAACATGACGCAAGGTCGCAGATAATCAAAGTCAGAGATCAGAGAACTTGAAAGAGAACATATATTACACACCGTTTCGAGGTCTTGGTATTTTGGGATCAGGTTGACAAAGGCAGACTTGCTCCTTCGTCAAGTCTGATGTTAGATGTTGGGCCGGTCGTGCAGTCTGGAGAGCCAAGTCCCCAATACGCGGCTCATTCGCAATGTCGAGGTCCAAAGATGCCGCCCTTTTGCGTGTCAAGCGGTGTTGAGGAGAGTTTGGTGTCGGTGGTTCGGAGTATTTCTCTGGAAGAACCTGCTTCAGGGAACCTCGTCGACTTGAATCTGTAGAAATGCTCACCGGCGAACGTGGATTGTGCAAGATCGAATGGCTCAGTTCGGTCGACACTGACATCATGAATTACTGATGCACCTGGAGGATATCTAATCAAATATCTCCAGAGCACAAAAATAGCGGAATGTAAATAGAAGAATGAATGGAGAAGAAGGTATCAATGGCCTTCTTGTTGGCAAAGAAATTCTTTGTATGCAATGTCCATTGATGAGTAGGAAAACAATGATCTTGCCTGTCAACTCCCCTATACCCAGGATCCTGTTGGGCTATTTTTGCAGGCGTAGTGCCTTTGTTGTCTCGGGAGAGCCGTCTTGAGCGCAGATTCGCAGACGACTTTCTTTGTCCAAGTTGTCCGTTCGCAGTGATAATAAGACCTCCGCCTTGCTTAGTAGCCAAAGAAACCCCATAATGAAAGCATATTCTTGGGCAAAGCAAACAAATCAGTATGCTGATTGATTATTGAACTCCAACTTTTGATACTCGTACATTTCTAGAGATTGAGCTCGCCTGTTGCATCGCTGCTTTCGGATCTGCCCCTGTCACTCTTACCTCCCAAAGACAAACGCTCCGAGACATTCCTCAACGCCATAACCGAACCAAGTTCCCAAGAACCAGGATCCGTTCCATAGAAAGCTGATGCCCGTAATGCGTTCGCCTAGGAGATGAATCCATTGCCTGTCTCACCGTTCACGATTGCTGCACTGCGCCGAGCGTCGATGAACAGATCCTCGCACTCACCCACATCCATGACATCAATCTGGTTGCGACCGCTTACTCGCGCAAGAATGCTGGAAGGCATAAGGAGCTGCAGAGCATACCTCAAGCTAATTCGCGAACCGTGTTCTGCAATCTTGTCCAACGCAGCTTCCGTGATCGCAAGACCTTCTACGGTCACGCGGATCCGAACGATTCGCTTGATCTCTTCCGGCTCATAAGCATGCGTAGGGACGATCAGGAGACGTGCAAGAAGATCAGGGGGGATTCCGTGCGCAGAAACCAGATCTTCGGTACCGCGGATTGTGCACATGCCTCTGTTTGAAGCAAGAATGACAATCGGTGAGATGCTAGATTCGAGTGCTTTGTTTAGGTACGTGAAGCACTCAATATCAAGCATATGGCACTGTTACATGATTAGCTCTGATTGACTTATGCAGACAGTCTTCACTTACTTCGTCGATAAACAGAACACCAGGAACCAGTTCTGCCACACCTTGATCAATATACTTGCTGACGACCTTGTTGATTTCTCCCCGTAGCTTCTCGGTAATCTCGGTCATTTTTGGCTTCATCAGTTGACCCATCATGCTCATGATATCCTGCCCTCCCTGCGGTCTTGCGTTTGCAATGTCCAGATCATGTAATGTGACGTCTTGAACGATTTCCTTCTTCTTGTGTACTTCCCCCTTGGGTATTGGTACGTATTCCTCGGCCTCTAAATCGAATTCTGTTGCATATGCATCGGATCTACCAACACGCTTGCATGCACCGGTATTTGCTTCAATATAGATGACATCTCCGACAGTGACTCTCTCCTTTTGGATAGCTTCATAGATGCTGGGATCTAATCGGAGCTTCTTTTGTCCTTTCGCACTCTTCAGCCCGATGAGCAATGTACTGATAGTCTTGCCGTAGCTGCCCAAAGGATTCTCTGCCTCCTCTGGTGTAAGTTCTGTGACCTCGCCTTCGTAAACCTCCTTTGTCTCTCGAACTTTGAGACCGATAGCTCTTCGAAAGTTCTCCATAAGCGCCTCCGTCTTCTTGACCTCGGCCGAGTATATTTCGCTGCCAGTGATGGGGCAGAAGGGAACCTTTGTGCCTAATTCTTGACTGACTGCCAGTGCAAGAGCTGTCTTTCCAGTCCCTGGTCCACCTGCTAACAATATGGCTCTGCCAGCCATCTTCTGGGCTCGAATCAAGTCGACAACGACACCGCAAGCCTGGCGCAAAAAGTTAGTAGGAATACATGTTTACAGAAGCTCGTCATGATTTACCTCTCGAGCAGCAACTTGGCCCACAAAGCCACCAGCTTGTCGCTCTGCTGTGCCATCTTGGCGCAGACCAAGACCTTTGATATGGGTGTGCGCTGCTGTTCTGCTGTCGCGGGTATTGCCCTTAACCTCACTGATCTGAACCATGATGAAGGGCTATGATATTAGGGAGTATTGGGTAGAGTCGCAGAGTGGAAAATGCGATAAAGAAGTTCGTTGCCTGTCTCTAATTCAATGACGTGCTAAAACATCAAGAATCATGGTTTGGAGTTTGGAGGGTCTTAGCAACGAATTCTACGCGTGAAGCTCTTCAAATAATTTCTGATCTCAGCCTCACACGTGACCGTACCTGCCTCATGAAATACCTACATCAGCCAATTCTGCTATAGAAATTGGACTATAGATTGATGTTTTCTACGGCTTGTGGGGCAATATGAGTGAGAAAGTAGGTGCTTTGAGGTGGAATGGAATTCACAGTGTACTTTATTCAGGTCGTTCTTGAACCACTTCACTCCTCTCATGAATTCCGGGCAATACCACTCTACAACCCAGTTTCCCCCAGGTAGGTAGGTGGAAGAAAGAAGAGACTGATTAGTTTATGAAATAACCGACAATGACAGTCACAGTTTAAAGGTTGTCGGGCTCAGAAGTTCAAATTCTCTTGATGCTTTTCTTTTGACTATAAGAGTCACTATCGTACAAATTCCCATGCCTATGAACGACCCCAGATCAAGCGGTCCCTGGTAAGCAGCTATGGTAAGTGCAGAATCAACAGTAATAACGCGAGGCAGCATCAAATATCAATCCTGTGGAATCAAAGGTAGGTGAAAGAGCAGACCAAAGTTCGGAGGCTGAATCAAGAGAATATGCAGGGCGCCAGCAAAATCTGAAAGCGATGTCAAAATCATGCGAGACAATAACACCTGCAGTCGCGTTTCTGTTGGCAGTCTCCATGTGTATGGAGGAACGTGTTGAGTCAGTGCAAGTCATGTAACGTCAAGTCGGTGATGTTGAGAGCGAGATCATGTCAAGCAAGGTCAGATCAAGGCAATGCACGAAATCAGTGGTCAACTCGCCCTCAACCAAGAACGACTTCAGGCATGTCAAGCCGATCCATGTGCTGTACGATCAAATGATCCAAGTGGTGAAAAGAAAATGTCGGTGAGATATCATGGATCGTCATCATGTGCATGTAGGCATGTCAACTCGATCGAGAGCGAAGTCATGGTCTCAATGCAATACCAGGCGAAGATCTATGCAAGTCATGCACGTCATGCAGTCAAGAAAGATGTCGAATATCCAGGTTCCGAGCAGGCGTCATCAGTTACGAGGTTCCGGGCGGTTTCGAAGGATCTCCTTGAGATGGGCCTCCTTGTTGTTGAGCAAGTGCTTGATACCACAAAGCCACATAATTTTGATATCCACCATCTAATCATATTAGCCCACCACCCATAAAACTGGTTAAGACAGAACTTACATGCTGCGTAAGGGTCATCAGCACCAGCTGCCGGGACAGCCTGAGCAGGTGCTTGGCTTTGTTGTGGTTGAGAATAAGCAGTTTGGGAGTAGGACCTGTCCGAATAGTCGTTTTGGTTTCGTCCAGCTCCGCCTCCGCCTCCACCTCCACCTCCACCGCGACCACCGCCGTTCTTTGCTGCCTATAGAAAGGTCAGTTGAGATGTCAAGAGATATTTGTAGTAGACTGACCACTGCTTCAACCTTATCTTCGATTGCACGCTTTGCCGCAGCTATTGCATCCCGGGTGCCGACCAGCCCAATTTCACGATCCGTCTCACCAGCTTGCTTGGGAGAGACGTTGATCTTACATCCTGTGGTACTTTGGATATCTTTAATGGTTTCGCCTCCCTTGCCAATGATCATTCCCACTGCTTCGGAAGGTACGAAAACCGAGTCGTTGATACTGTCACCTCCACCGTGACCGCTAGCACCATAACCAGCATCTCTGGATGTGTCCTTTTGTGGTTGTGCACGCGGCTTATCCACACCACCTTTGCTGTCACTCTCTACAATCTCCATGATCATCTCCTTGGCTCGTGATGCAGCTTCCCTGGAGCCAATGAGGTTGACAGGACGAAGCCCATTGACACTCTTTTGCTCACCAACAATGTTCACATGGCAACCACTGCGGTCTTGCAAATCACGAATGGTCTCACCACCACGGCCGATGATCAGGCCAACTGTTCTATCTGGTACCATGATTTGCATGCTGTCTTCACCATCTCTCAAAGCAGGTTGATGCGAGGAAGCACGTCCCGGAGGGTTTTCTCGAGCACGCTCAGCAGCAGCACGTGCATTAGCAGCCATACCACTATCATCGATGATACGATGAATCTCGTTCACGGCTTTGGCACGATTCGCCCTGCTACCCGTGATCTTACATTCACGGTACGGGCTATTGTCGTCTTGACCAGTAATGAATTGAACTCTACAACCGGTCTCGGCCTCAACACGTCGAAGATTTTCACCTTGTCTTCCAATGATCAAGCCAACAAGAGCTGACTCGATTCTGAGAGACTCAAAGGTGTCATCAGCGGCCCTGGGTGGCGTTCGTGCACGTGGGGGATAACCGCCGCCTTGTACAGGTGAGAAGGTACCAGGAGGTCCTCTACCTCTAGGACCAGGAGAGAAGGACCGATCACGGTAATCCCGCGCAACTGGTGGACGGTCACCTCGTCGCTCGTCTCTGTAGGGATTGAAGTTGTCGCGGAACGCATCGCGGCGCGCGGGGGGTGGTGATCGAGAGCGAGATCTCGAAGTTCTGTATGGTCGTCCGCCTGCCATTCGAGGATCCTGTGCACCATAGGAAGGAGGAGGTCGGTCATATACTCCTTTCTCGGCAGCAATGGCTTTTGCTTTTGCGATAGCGTCTGTAAGACTGACAGTTCCAGAATTTACGGGCTTTATGCTGCTCAGATCGAGACTGCCGGAATTCGTGGGTTGTGGCAGGGAGTATCCACCTTGGGGTGCATATGGATTCGATTGTTGTGGAGGAGGTTGATAAGCTGCTGGTTGTTGGCCTTGATTCGGAGCTGGGTTAGGTCGTTGCGCAGCTGCGAAGGTATCAGTCAAAAACATCCTCGAAATTGCGTTCAATACATACCTAAAGCAGCAAGAATGCTAGTAATCGATGGTTGGTCTGCCATCTTGAGATCTTCGATGCCGTCTCTGCGACCGGAAATGTAATTGCAGTCGCGTCTGTAAGTGTGAAGGTGAATCCAGGGAGTGGTTGACAAGAGTAGGGAAAAGAAGTCGCAGGGTAGACTGAATTTGTCCGCACCTCGAACGGAATGCAATCTGGGTATCTGATTGTTCGCCGCTTGCTTTGTTCGAAGATGGGAAATGCTCAAGACTGTCGTTGTTTTGACTTGGGACAAAGACGCAAAGCAAATACTTGCTTGCATATTTGCGACAGGAATTTTGGAGTCTGCGGTAGCTCGGTTCGTAGTGGCGGCCGTAACCGTAAGAGGTTTAGCGTGGAGATCGGGACGCACCTGCAAGGCAAGATCGATTTCAAGCGAAGGTTGTCCAACGTCAACATATTCACTGTTGTGTTAATATTCAATAACTCCTACAGCCAAGGCTCCCATCACATATGCGAGTATTTATTTGTTAACATTTAATACAGATGAGTCATCGTTGGCTGCAATTATGTGCCACCACCATATGACGCCCCAATATCACCACGTCTGAGCGCAATGAAGTGTTCAAACCTAGAGCTTGCAATGTAGGATAGTCATCAACTTGCCCACAATACATGGATTGATTGTAGTTCAGTAGGAGAGTTCCGTGTTTAGGAGATTAAGCCATGATGATTGTCTCTCTGTAGATTGCGCACTACTTCCCCTTCAGGGCTCTTCGTTGTGGAATTGGACGTCTCCAGAGTCTCTGTTTTCTTTCTTGAAACCAGTAAACAAGGCCACGGAATGTTCTTACCCTATCTTGCTACTCCGAAACCCTCCATAGAGGTGGCTAAGCAATTCAACTGTGGTTCTATTCACGCCAAAAAGAAATAAGCAAAATGGCGCTCATCGTATAAGAAGATGCGTCCAGAATCCGTCCCATATTGTTTTTATCTCAGTGGGACTGTGTCTTTGTGGCCAAACTGCCAATCTAGCATGCATGTTTGACGTCTGTAGCACTTATAGCCCGAGCACTCGGAGGTCTTTATTCTGATCCGGATGGTCGACCTTCGCTCCTCCAGATTCCAATCTCTCATGTATGGGTATGCTTGAGGCCTTTATCGTTGTCTAGCTAAGCAAGCGTGCCCATTGCCTCAAATGTAGCTTAGCCATCTACGATCTTGCCATCGTAAGAGTAATCTTGTCTACTCTCTCAACGGCAGTAAGATGGATGCAGGTGCATTTTCAAATCATTGACAAATTGCCGTTCTAAAGCACAAAGTTTTATCTTGGCTAGCAAAGATGGTAGTAGTCTTCGCTTCGACTTAGTTGCCTTCGCTTCGACGTAGTTGCCTTCGCTTCGCTGTCTTCGTTTCCCTCCGTTGTTGACTTTTGGAAAACTTCCCACAACCTCACACCCGCGCCTTCTTCGATCTAGGAGTGATTCGTCAACGCGATGGCGGAGTTCAAAGATATGAGTGTAAGTCAAAATCATGCAGTAATTGAGTTGAGCAACAAGGACTCCTTCGAGACCATCAAAAGAAAAGAATTGAAGAACGCGTCTGGCGGAGGCTGGACCAATCTGGCGGCTTCGCCTTGTCAACGTCAACGTCAACGATCAAGCTTCATGTCCCATCAATATCTTTATTTGCCCCGTTTCCGCGGCGATTATCAATCACTGACTGTTTCCAGCCGCTTGAAACTACCCCCGATCCTGCTAGCGCAGATGTATTGCCAGATGGAGAAACTTCATCATCTGACCCCAATGACAACAAAGAACCAACCAATCCTCAAGAAGAAACACGCAGCGAATTCAAGACTTCTTGGAGAAAACAGGTAGAGCTCTTGAACCGACCATACAATTTTGGCAGCTCGGGTGGCTTCCCCGTCTTCATATATCAGACCGCCCCAGTTCAGGCCGTCCTTGCGAACCAGGCCGTCCTTGAGAATCAGGCCGTCTCTGCGAATCAGGCCGTGTCTCAAACAGTGAACTCCCCTCAACCCTCGAGTGCAAGAGTTATCCGCAACACAGGCCTTCTTGGGGAGCACAATATTGAACTAGATCTTGGATCTGACCACAGGTATGGTTAAACCAATTCTCGCGCTCACCAAAATCTTCTTTTTCCGTGGCACACCAAAGCTGTGGACGCGACTCAATTCTAACACGCTCTTTCCAGTTCTGACGGCATCAAAGAAAGCATATCGTCTGGCGTACCGTCTGACGTGTCGTCTGTCGTCTACTGTATGTTACCTGCCCATTCCCGACTGTCCTGCGCACTAACATCTATCAGCTTGGCTCTTTAAGCAACCCAAGATGGACCCTGCCACATGGAAGAATGCGGTTACCATACTCCACCTTGCTGGAAACAAGATGTACCCGAATGGAGGAGATGGAACTCTTCTACGTGTCCGGTCGACGTTCAATGTCAAATCGCTAGCTTGTCAATTGAAGCAGGTAGAAGCTCCTATCGCTACGACTCCGACATGGACCTTGGTTAGTCTAATATCATTTCTCACCATACACTGGCTTACAGATCTAGGGATTTGATGCTCAGATCTTTGCCCTGGCTAACCGCACTCTTCCTGAGTGGCTCCTTATGGTTTCTGGTGCATTAGTTCGTTTGCAAGGCAGCTCTGATAAGATTGCTTTCAAGCAATACATTTTGGGCCTGAAGTCACACAAGGAGCGCGTTTTATCTGAAATGCGAGGTTCGTGTGATGGCCCAATACTGTTTGACAATTGTTGACTCTCATAGATATTATCCATCCCGCCAATGCTCAACTCAGACAAGAAGCAACTCCTCAATTCAAGCAGCTTGCGGCAGCTTTCTTCGGAGGTAGAAAAGTTGATAAGGATTGTGGTGTCATCGACAAGGCTACCCAATCGTCTGATAATGAAGACTCGAACGATTCAGAGCCAGGTATCGAGCTAGGGGACGATGCTTACACAATTACATACAAGACTGGTGACCGATTCAAAGTCATGGTTGAACAACCCCTTGAAGACGACGCCCTTGCTACGTTTCTCATCGATGTTGTCTTGTCGAACGAAATCCAGAAGATGGTTCAAACCGATGCACAATACAAGTCCATGAAAGTGTATCACAGCGCGGAGCGTAAGAGCCTTATGACCCGCCTCCTGGTTGTGCAGAACGCATGGAAGCGTGGTGAACCCGGTTTATGGAAAGACAAGAACATGAACGTCAGAGTCGGCTTGAAGAGCGATGGAAGCATCTGCCTTGAGGACGTAATTGCCAAAACCTCAGAAGACGACAAGACTGAACTTGTCACCAAGGACCATTCGGAGATCAACGGCTCCAAGGTGCTGTCCGAGACCGAGGACTCCAAGGCGAAGTCTGAGATCCAAGAGGATGGCAGCGAACAAGCTACTCGGGCAGAGGGGTTGGACAAGGTCGAACCTCTCGAAGAGGCACAATCCAAATCTACGAAATCAAAGAGAAAGAAGAAATCTAAGAAGCAAGCTGACAAGACCGGGCTGGGCATTTCGTACAACCATACTGTCCCAGCTGGAACAACTGAGGCTCTAGTCACTAATGGTGCGGCCAAGGCTGCTGAGGCTCCAACCACCAAGTCGGAAAAGCGCAAGAGTTCCTCTCCATGCTTCGACGAGAAGGAGAAGGTTACCAGCGATGAGGAAGGCCAGAAGGTCAAGAAATCAGAGTCCCCATCTCAATTTGCTGAGAACCACGCCGCTGTCAAGGGCAAGAGCTCTATGTCTGAAGAGTACCAAGCCGACCCACCAACCACTTATCCTATCGCCGAAGCTGTGTCCACGATTGTCAGCGATACACAATTAGATGCACACCTGACGGAGACTACGGACACTAGTGAAGTAGCAGACGCTCTGGGCAGCTCTAGCGCAGTTCAGACCGAGAGTATCACACAAGATATTGCCCACAACGAATCTATATCAGAGCACGCTGACTCGACTGTTTCGGTTACCGCTACTATCGATCCCATCAATGATGAGCAGTCACCTGCGCAGGCCAAGCCTCATACCCGAAATGACGGATGGAAGCAAGTCAAGAAGCCGAAGGCCTCACGAAAGCGCAAGGCTGCCAAGAAGAATGTCGCCCTTGAATCTCAAGCTTCCTCTAGTCTGCATACCGAATCAACGCCTCCTAAGCCAAAGGATGATGAGATTCCGGAGCCCAGAGGTCAAGAAGTGATGACAACAACCACAGAGCCAACACTGCCAGTAACCACTACTCCTGCAAAGGTCAGACGAGACAGTGTTCATACGATATCTACAATGGTCTCCCCAGCTATCGTTGAGATGAACATTTCTTCCATCACTTCTGAAAACGCTGTCGACACAAGTGCATTGGATACGAGTGCCTTGTCAAGTGTTCCTGATATGTCCGAGTCAATTGTACATGTAGCTGACAGTGGTTCGGAGACCAAGAAGGATGATCACATGAAGATGTTGCCTCCTGTTCAGGACGTTGACCAATCTGCATCAAGCATCTCCATCGGCGAAATGCCAGTGCAAGATCCAGTCCCTGACCATTCTTCTACCGAACCAACTGTTATCGAGGCTAGCAGGCAGGATACAGTTGTAGAAGAGCTCGTAGAGAGCAATCTTGCTTGGGCTGATCTGACTCTTCCGTCAAAGTCCCTTCCTCGTCAACGATTCAGCTCTCTGCAAAATGTGACCACTCGGTTCAAGGAAGAAGGTGATCCCTTGTTGGAAGAGCCGGAACATGCCCAAATGACCGCAGTTCGAGATCCTCGAGTTCTGGGATTGCAATTCGGTGACATGCCAATCGGTTACGGTCTTCAATTACCAGTCGGCTGTACCAGGGAACTTCGTCTATATTTTCCTGATGCACCACCTATTAATTCTGATGATGAGGAATCCGACGACGAACCACTAGAGAACACAGACAATTCTCCTCGAGCCCCTCAATCTTCGGAACCCCAAACTCAATATCACACTACTTCTCCGTTGGTTATACTTGTCTTGCCCGCCATTGGAGCTCTCCGAACCGAAGTTGATGGATGCTCAGCATCAGTTTCTCAACAAGACTTGCCCTCGGATACACGTGCTTCGAGATCTTTCTCTGCACCATGCCCCCCTGCCAGCAACGCTGCGGCTTTGACGGACGAGTTGGCGGTTATCACAGATTACGAGCAACAAGCCCTTGACGGTTCTTCTCACCAATACGATGAGAGTTCGTATATCGATGAGTCAAGCTTTGAACGACATGATCACTCACTGAATGAAGAGCCTGTCCTATCCTCCTTCACCTGCCTATGCTGCAGAGTCACTCGTCTCCCAACTCGAGATGCGCCAGCTTACATCTGTCCTTTCTGCGGTCCGTTGACAAATGTACGATACTGTTCGCGAGCCTGTATGCTAGCAGAAGCCTTTGATCACGGAAGTCACTGTATCAACTACCCCGCCTCTCAAGCAGTTGTTTCCGTTAATCTTCCAAGCAACTACGTCTACGATATGGATCCTATCATGGGTTTGCAAAAGTGGGAGACATCTAGCCAAGCACTGTTTCGCCAGAAGATCTTCTCCATGTATTGCTTCTCTGGTCCATTCCCTGAAGTATGCAATGCCTGGACTATGAAGTTCGGAAACAGAGCAGACATCTACCCCGCTTATGTTGACGAGAGCAAGGTCACTGGTGATTACCACGTCTTCCGCTCCGAGGTGTCTGCCGTCGGCAAATTCTCTCCTACCGAAGTCCTCACCGTAAGTTCACTCCCCGAAACCATATGATTTAGACTAACATATTATCCACAGACCTTCCGCATCCCCGAGACCGATCCCATGAAGCGCGACTTCAACCGCCTCTTGAACGCATGCTTCATGTTCTCCAAGATGGACCACTCTCTCCTAATCTCCCTTTACCGCCTGATCCGCCACTTCATCCTCTATGAGGGCTCTCATAACTATTACCGTCACTCCTTCCCAGCCGTTCCGCGCGAGATTCTCTATCCTGAGTTCCGCCATCAATTCAAGGAAGAGTTCGGTATCCAATTCCCTCTTGGCGACGAACCGGCACCTCTCAACCTGGCTGAGGAATGGCCCATGATCCATACGGCTATCTGCCGCTATGAAATGGCCTATCCACACCTGGTTATGTACTTGGGCCGAAAGCTGTCAACTCCTTTGCAATAAAGGACTTTCGTGCTGTTGCTTGTTCGTCCTTGGGATAGACAACAACCATAACTTTTTAATTCTCTTTTCGATGGTCTCTTTTCACTTGCGTCAATGTTGGTCTGGATATTGATGACGGCCGGATTTAAATTTGGGGTTAATCACTTGGCAACTTGTAAGATAGCGGAGCCAGAAGGCTCGTAATGAATGAAACTTCACTGAATATCTGACTTCTTATATGTGACTTAGAATCTCTTAGTTCTGTGATCCCCACTTATTCTTCTTATATTGTCTTATGAACCTTGAAACAATCTTATCTTATATCTTCATAGGTACTACAAAACAGAGTAGAGTGTACGGAAAGCTCTGAAAGCATCGGAAAAGGACAAAAATATTCCTACTTCTACATATAAAAGAAAAGATTGACCACAAGAAGCCTTTTCTGGCTTGCTTTAAATTTGGGGTTCCTTGAAAACCTGTAAGATAGTGGAGCGCGGAGAGGCTCGATTCATAAAATGAGTGAATTAAACATCTCTAAATACTTGACCTCCTCTTTGTGACCTAAAATTTTGTAGTTTTGTAATCCACACATATCTCTCTAGTATTATCTCACAAACCTTGGCATACTAGTAGTATAATATTGTTCATATCCAAATACTACAAATGTGAGTGGAGTGTACGGGTAGCACTGAAACAAAATGAACCTATATCCCAAAACTGTACATGAGAGCGGAGTGTACAGGAATCGCCGAGAGCATTGAAAACTTAGAAGTTATGAGAACATTATCAATTCTGTAAATAGAAGAAAGAAAGTCCACCACCAAGAAACGTTCCTGACCTGACTTAAACTTGAGTTTTTATGAAGGAACAGAACTTGCAAGGCAGCGGAGCCAGGAAGGCTCGATTTATGATAATACATGAAAGTTTACCGAATACTTGACTGGATTCGCCATGTGACTCAGTATTCTGCAATTGTGTACTCAAAACTTGGAATGCACTTATTCTAGTTATATTGCCTCACAAGTCTTAGAACAATACAGTCTTTGACTTATATTGCAATACTATAGATGAGAGTGGAGTGTACCGAAATCAGTGGAACAATATTATCTGATATACCAAAATTATATATGAGAGCAGAGTGGCGTGTCCGGAAGTCACTGAAACACTGAAAGGTTTTAAAGTCAAAGACATTACCATCATTTCCACATGCGGAAGAGAGAACGTTCAACTCTAAGGTATTTTGTAATCTGATTTATATTTAAGTGTTTCAACAGAACGACAAACTTGTAAGATGATGGAAACTCCAGAGGGCTCCCGATTTATGATAATAAATGTAACTTCACTAAATGCTTGACTTGTCTTGTGCTAGATATGCTATGTAACTTAATGTTCTGATATTATGAATTAAAATGCACTTATTCAAGTTATATTGTCTCACAACCCTTATAGATATGATATTGTTTTGTATCCAGATACTATAGATTAAAGTGGGGTGTACGAAAATCACTGAAAGCATTGAAAATTTAGAAGTCCTAAAGACATTGTGGATTCTGCATGTGGAGAAAGAACGTTTAACCAAGACACTTACCTAACTTGGTTTAAACTTAAAGTCTTTTCTGTAACAACAGAAATAGAACATGCAAGTTAGCTAAAAGGCCAGAAAGTTCACGGTTCATGGTTCATAAATGAAAGAACTATACTTCACTGAACTGTGCTATGTGGCATTGATACTATGTAGTTTGTAATCCCTACTTATCCCTCTTGAAATCTCTCACAGAACTTGGTATAATAGAAATATCATCTTGTATCTGAATAATATAGATGAGAGAGGGAGCGGGATGTACGGAAATCACAGGATCACTGAAAGGTTCTAAAGTCAAAGACGTTATTATTAATTCCGTATGTAGAAGAAAAACGGTCTAACCAAGACACTTTCCTGACTTGATTTAAACTTGGGGTTTGTTATAGAACGACAAAGTTGTAAAATAGCTGAGAGCCTAGAAAGCTCGCAATTCATAATAATGAATGAATCCTTTTTCATTACATAGTATGCTATGTGAATTTGATATTTTGTAGTCTTGTAATTCCCACTTATCTTTCTTGAAATCTCTCACGAAACGTGGTACAATACGATGTTACCTTAAAAATAAAGCGTATAATCATCACCAAAACAATACCTAATTTGGACTTGGCTGTTTTTGAGAGAACGACAAACTTGTAAAACAGCTGAGAGTTCAGAAAGCTCGGCGAGTCTGAGTGAACGACGCACTTCTACTAAACATTTGCTATTTGGCTTAGTATTTGCAAATCTTGTTTAGTAGTTCTATAGTCCCCACTTGTTAATCTTATACTGTCTCAGAAATCCTAGAACAATATTCTCTTGCATCCCATTATTATAAATGAGAGACGGAGTGGATGAACGGAAATCACTGGGTCACGGAAAGGTTCTAAAGTCAAAGACAATTTTTTTCATTTCCGCAGATTGTACAAACACAAAAAAAGCAGCCCAACGCCACCCAATTCCCACGCACCCGCCGAACACTACTGCTTGTTCATCTCTTCGGCAGCAGCACGAGCAGCCAGGCGGCTGGTTGTGCGTCCTCGGATGAATGTGATGCAGTCCTTGCGGATCTGCTTCTTCTTGGCCTCCGGGAGAGACATTGGTGGTGGGTCATTGACCAGCTTTCGTCGGAGATTGGCGACGTCTTCGTCACTCATCATTGTGGCTCGGATCTCCGCCTCCGTCAGGGACTTTGCCTTAGTACCCTTCTTTGGTGGGAATCTGGCCCGGACCTGCGCTAATGTCAGTCTATCTGCGTAACATTATTCGGGGAGCGTGAACGGACCTCCTCCGAACATTCAACAGGAATCGGAACCCAACGGCAGGCTCTCTCCGGGAATGGGGTTCTGGATCGCTTAAGGCCATAGTTGTAGAAAGGCTTGACAGAGAGATCATCCTCGAAGTCCTCAAAGCGGAATGCAACGCCTAGATTCATTAGTATAAACTCGAATCATTGGTTTGAAAGAATGTTGGCTCTTCATACCAGACTTGTTGTCGCCCGTGGTCTTGGTCTTAATGCTAGTACTCTCCTTGGGGATAAATTCGTCTAGATTCATCAGTATATTCCCGAAGAAGCAATAGATATAGGTGAAATATTCGATTGTACAAATACCACACGTACCTGGTAGAACTTCCTCCATAATAGCAGACTTGTCCTTCATAGAACCCACATTCTTGACACTGTAATCGTCCTCGAAGTCGTCTTCGACAGTAGCGTGGTCTAAATTCATTAGTATATACTCGACAAGTTGAAGGATGCTGGGAATGATATTCTATCAAGTAGACATAAAACGTACACTTTGAGGACAGCTTCTCCTTGCTAACTCCCTCCCAGCCCGTAGTCATAGGCTTACGAAAACCATCGCCCTTAGGAGTAGTGTCTAGATGCGTCAGTATATGCTCGCAGGAAGAAAGTTAATCTTCGGGTGTAATAAGTGTGAACAATGCAGCGAAAGAAAGAAAAGAAGTCTTGGGGTAGATTAGGTGCGAAGAGAACGGGGAAGAGAGGAGAGGTGAATCGTCGGGTAGGCTGGGTGCTACAAAGACAAGGAAGAAGAGGAGAGGAGGTGAGTCGTTGGGTAGGAGGTGCAGAAAAGACAGGAAAAGAGAGAAGGAATTGAATCTTCGGGTAGGATAAATGTGAAAAGAACGGATTCGTGAGTGCTTGAAAAAGCATCTTATCACGGGAATTGTGGTACATACTTCTTGGAGAAGACATTCTGATGGTATTCAGAGATCTGGTTTGTCGATTAAGTTCGAATGTGTCTGTATCTAAAGTACAAAACGTCGACGCTGTACTGAGGGAGGATGAGGTCTTATCTGCGTATTGTAGATGATGCTAGTCACAGATCCGACTTGTCGATCAAGTTCGAAAACGTGTTTGTTTAAGGTCAGGAACGCCCAACTTGTAGGGTCTGTTGCTATTGACAGGCTTTACTTGTCGATCAGGTTGGTTCAATTGCGTATGTGTGTGAGGTACAAAACGTCGTAATCGGACGTAGGAAGGATGAGGAAATGTCGTCGTCTGTAGATGATGCTATTCGCAGATCTAGATTGTCGATCGTGTTCGAAAGCGTTCTGGTTTGAGATGGAAATTGTCGAAGTGGGAAGGTTTGATACCATTCAAAGACCTGACTAGTCGATCAAGTTCGAAAGCGTTCTTGTATGGAGTCAGCAACGTCCTAGTTGTGGGCTCTGATGCTATTGACAAGCTTAACTTGCAGATCAAGTTCGAAAGCGTTCTAGTTTGAGGTCAGCAACGTCGAAGTTGGAAGGTTTGATGCTATTGACAGAACTTACCCGACGATTCAAGTTCGAAAGCGCTTTTGATTCAGGTGGGAGACGATGGCATTGGACGGAGGAAGGATGAGTGAAGCTCGTATTGTTGCAAACGCTAAGTACGCCAACATGCAAGATGTAAACGTCGATGTTGAGAGCACTGCAAATCGATATTGAACGTGTTTGCGTTGAGATCTGACGTGAAAAGCTCGAAGCTGGACGGAAGAAGGATAAGGGAGTGTGCTATTGTCGCGAACGGAGTAGAAGGTAGCGTACAAGAGGTAACGTCAAGTTCGAGAGCACTGTCAGTTGATTTTCAACGTGTTTGCGTTCAGATCCAAGGTGAAAGGACTCGAAGTTGGACGGGTGAGGGTTCAGAGATCTGGTAGTGTCGCAGACGCTAAAGTAAACGTGCAAGTGATCACCAGAGCACTATGGGCGTCCACACGTTCGTGTTCGAGGTGAAAGGCGTCGAAGATGGACGGATGGAGGTCTGGTAGCGTTGAAAACACGCAAAATGAACGTGCAATAGGTAAACTTTGACTGGTAGAGCACTATTGTTCGAAGTGAAGCGTACTTGTGCGTGTGAAAATTCTCGAAGTTGGACCGAGGAGGAACTTGATGTATTCTCAATGAAGAAGTAAACGTGCAATAGGTCAAAGACGGTCGCCAAAGTATTATTAGTAACCGTCGACCTAGAGCATTTATGACTCCACTCGACAAAACAATCCGCCTTGCCTACAATTCACAGTTTTCAAAGCACCCGGGGTACGCAAGATGGCTCGAAGTATGACGCGATGAGTAACGGTAAAGCAGAAAGAGAGATGTTGCTAGGACTTTCTGAAGCACAGGGCTGAGAGACTAGTGTATCCCTGAGAACTGAGTACAGGTAACTCTCTGGCAAGACTCTAAGAACATTAATCAACGTGCTAACTTGACCTTTTTACGCAGTTCGAAGATAGAGGGTCGTCCCTATTGTCGTTCTCGTTGTCTTCTCTTCAGACGCCGAGATAGTTCGATTTGGTTCTTTCAGACAGCAAAGATAGGCCTCAAGCACGATAATACGAGCAAGAATACATGCTTCAACATGGAATATCTCATCTCAATCAGAAAAGCGGATATCCTCAAGACCAGGTAGTCTTGTATTCATACTCTGGAGTTGCTCACAAGCTCTCATGACTTATACCAAGAAGAGTTTTGCAACAAGCGTTAATATTGTTCGGGGGCATTAGAGGCAGTCCGCTGGGAGCGTTGGCCACATTATGGATATACAGTTAGAATACACTTTGAGGATGACGCTTGCTCTCGAATAAAGTCTTATACTGCGTAGACTTGTTGGACGGTGGTCTAAGAAGCCTTCATCACTTCATACGACCACGTGCTCTGAAACAAGAACTACAAATGTACAGAGCAGTACGAAAGTAGCTCGCTCTTTTTGCTTGTATCTGTGCATTGAAGATCTGGACGCATTGAGAAGTTGGAAGCTTGATCGCGCAGAAAGTCTGAGCTTGGACAATCTGGATTGAAAGCAGTGTTGGGTTCCTCATCACTTCAGACACATGATTGTTCTGGAGAATGTGCATAAAGCAATTTTAAGAAATCAAGAAAGAAGCTTGTTCTTCGCCTTTGAATGTGCTTTGAGATTCAAATGTTCGTCTTTAGAGATTTCAAACTGGGACAGACTGTGCTGAAATGGTTTAGGAAAGCACTGGATATTGCCAGCCAACATCATGAACATGAAAACGACGTATTCTGTGACTCCATATGCAGAAAACTTTCTGCAACAAAAGGTCACACTTGGATATGTACCATCACCTTGCTTTCAAAGCTGTCAGGACTTTCTTACAGAGTATCTCTTAGTTCTAGAGTCAACCATACATGAGCCACAAGTGGACGGGTTCGGTTTTGGCTGATAATGATGACAAGTACAAGTGAAACACATTGGATACAGAGCAGTCAAAGCTATCCCTCTGCTTGAGAAGACTCAAGAAACTATAAGTCTTAAGAATATCATACAGTAAAGCCATTTTCCATCAGCTCCTCCACCCGACGTCAAATGCGGCCGCACCACCCGGAACAACCCGTCCTCCGGCGCTAGCCACATCCAAAAAATTATCCTCCAAAATTCCTTCGCCATCTGATCATCGACCCAAAAAAGCACGCGACAACCAGCTTCCCACCATGATTCCCAGAACATTACTCCGACAATCAAGGGCTCTGAGCTCCAGCATACGGTCCTCTCCTCGAGGATCACTAGCAAGACCACAATTTCGCCCCTCGAACCTAGCTCTCCCTACCTCCTCCCAACGAATATCCTCATCATCACGATGGTACTCCTCCGAATCCACAGAGGCGAAGAAAGAAGACAATGCCGCAGATTCGAAATCAGAGACCAAGAATGGAGAAGCCGAGGATCCTGTGAAGAAAGAATTAGAGGCGAAGAATAAGGAGATCATTGACTTAAAGGTATACCTCCATCCGCAATCCTCTCCCTAAACTCTTTACTAATAGGAAGAAAACAGGATAAATACGTCCGCCAAGTCGCCGACTTCCGCAACCTCCAAGAACGTACCAAACGCGACATGGAAGCAGCCAAAGCCTTCGCCATCCAAAAATTCGCCAAAGACCTCGTCGACAGCGTCGACAATCTCGACCGCGCGCTAGCCATGGTACCGGAAGAGAAGCTCACCGCCACCGAGAAGACCGAGCATCTAAACGATTTGATCGCTCTATACGAAGGCCTGAAGATGACGGAGAATATCCTGATGGCTACGCTAAAGAAGCATGGATTGGAACGCTTCGACCCAAGCGTTGAGGGCGAGAAGTTCAATCCGAATGAGCATGAAGCGACGTTCATGACGCCGATGCAGGGCAAAGAGGATAATACCGTGTTCCATACGCAGCAGAAGGGGTTCAAGCTCAACGGCCGCATATTACGCGCCGCCAAGGTTGGGGTTGTGAAGAATTCGTAGATCTATCTGATGGTTGAGCGAAGCATTGGATGGCGCTGTGGCAAAACAATTACCTGTACATGTATGAATATGGAGTGGGATAAAGTGGGCGTTGGAAAGTCTGTCTTGTTGTATCTGTAATGATCTCTACATATCACTGCTCCTCTCACTGGCGGCGGTGCGAAGAAGTCTACATTGCTTGGCTTGCATGCATTGGGTTACGACCCTCAATCATATCTAATGTACAAATCTTGCATGCGATATCGCCATGCTGTTATGCTTCCTTTGCCTCCCCATCGATGAGACCAAATTATTTCGTGATTCGGAAACAGACTGGAGAAGTTATTTTTGGCTTCCAAGGCGTCATTGGCCGAGAAGCAGAGAGAAGAGAAAAAGGAAATGAAAAGACCTAGGCTCCAGTATCAAACAGACACATCCAATAAACTCCAACACATTCATACAGTAAGCTCCGACTCCCATTCTATATGCCTCGCTCCAGAACAGTTCTCCATGCTCACTCGTAGGTAGACTGTCCTCCAGCGAAATCGACGCGATCCATATATAGCGGATGGGGAACATGAAGTGGGATATCCTCCATGTTTTCGACGCCGAAGCTCCGAACCAGCTCGTCCTTTACTCCTCTCATAACGTTGATGTCTTTGCGAATGCGTTCATACTCCATATCACTGACGTCCGCGTATATGTTAAGCCTATTAATAGCCATTGACTCCGTCGCGATTTGCTCCTTGAAATATCTTCGGAACTGCTTATGCTGCTTTGGCAGGCTGGCAGGAGACATTAATTCCTCTTCGTGTTCGTCCGAGCCATCGAAATTAGAGATTCCTTCTGAGAGACTAGGGTCGAAAGAACCGGCGCCATCCATGCCATGAGGATTGCCTCTATTCACAACTCTGATCGGCTGCAGGTTCTTGCGGGCATTCAAGAAAAAGATCTCCCTTGCCAATCCGATCTCAACTTCCCTAGCTTGAGCGAGTTCCTCTTGTTTTTGTACGGTGCGCTTTTCTGCCAGACGCTTCTCGTCTAACAGATTCAGCATTTCTTCGCTTAAACCAGCAAATTCAGCTTTCCCACTCATAGGATCGCCTAGAGTTCCAAGATGGTTCACGGCTCGGGTCTGTAAATATTATTAGAACGACGGATAATAGAGTACATGCGCTTAATCTTACCTCATTAAACACTGTTGGGTCCGAGGCAGTGTCGTGGTCGGAAGACGTAATAGATCCTTGGCTGTACTTCTCTGGGTCATTCTCGCGGTGCCCGAATGCTTTGTGAGCAAGATCTTGAGCAACGCCTGGAAGCATCATGCTGAATTCTCGAGGAATGGCCATCATATTAACACCTATCAATGAACGTTAGGAGGAATTCGGGTCTTGATCCGGGTTAGCTCACCCTCAGCTTCCGTGATTAGAACAGCCTCTTCGTCGGAGTCTCCAAGCTCTGAAATTTCTTCTCCGGTAACCATATCGAATTGTCGTCTTTTCGGCCTGGAATCCTTTGGTTGTTTTGGTGGAACGACACGCTTCGACCAAATGACACTGTCCTAAAAGAGTCACACAATATTAGCTGGCATTCAAGAAACTAAGTCGAGACTCATCATACAGGTGTAAATTCCTCCTCCTCGTAAGCCTTGCCTTTGCGTGCACCCACAGCCCATTGGGCGAAAGTTGCGGGAGTGATTCGAAGATCTCGAGGGTCACCCTCAGCATCGACATCATCGTGAACGTACTGCAAGTATTCGTCGTAGAAATGTTCCTGCTCCTCAGTGCTCATAATTCTAGGAAATATTCTCTCCGACCTCTTGAAATCTGGAATATGTTTGCCGTCCACTTCTTCGATCGGCCCCTCTCGCCGATATGAGATATATTTGTCTTTAAGTGGTTGTGATGACTCCGGGTCGAACCATTCCATTGTGTCTTCATCGCGAACATAACCGAAGTTTGCATACACATAATCACCCTTGTAGTGATTCTTGCCAACTGTGGGTGGATTCTGTGCAATGTGCTCGAGATATGTTAGAGGGGTTGCCTTCTTGGACTTTAGCTTCTGTCCCTGGATGTCTGCTGGAGTCGACGGAGGAGATTCAGGCTTTTGCACCAATGGATCCCAATAGAACTTCATGCCAGGGGGAAGACTGCATCAATTAGCAATTAATAAGCCCAACAAAAGTGAAGACAGATACTTACTCCTCCATTGACCCACCCTCTTCCGTCATCCGCACCCAAATCGGTCGAGCACCAAAACCTCGGTTTGGGGCGAGAAATAGTGCGTGGTGTACGGGATCTCCTTCTCGGTCGCCAAATTTGCCTCGTGCACAAGCATGGGCATACAGCATAGATGGGGTCACTGGCACTCTTGGGAAGTCGGTATCGAGGTCTAGAGGAACCGCTTGGTCAGATTCCGTATAGTCTGCATCCGTGAAGAACTTGTAGCCCTCATTTGATTCATTTCCAGCGGAGATAGACGTAGATCCTTGGGAATTCTCGGGTTCAAATCGATTTACTAGCTCTTCGATTCTCGGAGTAATCTTTCGAAGACGCTGGCGCTGACCACCATCTATCTTGTTTAGATCGAGAAATTGGGCGTAATTGATACCGAGATACTCACGGAACAGGTCAGGGGGAGACATCTCTGCTACCAGTCTAGTCTGAGTAACATAGAGTTGAATCCGTCTTGCCTTTGTTTAGATAGTTCTTTGCCAGTCTCCTTGAAGAGGGTACGCGTCGCAAGAGAAGCAAAAGAGGTAGACCAATGATTTGATGAAGCAAGATCGCTACTGTCAATGAACAGTAAGCAAAGCAAAAGCAAAGCAACTTTTGGGTGGTTGAACAATTGAGGTTGAGGTTGAAGTCCCAAAGATCGAAAGGCGGAAAAGGAAGACGAAGGCTGACTTGAAGCCTCGTTCTCTTCAACGAGGCTAGCAATAAAAAGTAGAATGACGCTAGACCGATAACTGACGATAAGACATACGAGAAAATAGCAATATAAAAGTGCGGCCGCCAGACCATCAATCCCATAACTACCTCATTTCTCCTTGTGCTATTGCCGGCAGGGTACTATACAGCTTTTCCATGATTGTGGAAAAGGTGACAAGGTGCGTGCAGAGATAGACAATAGACCATCTCTAGGTCTCTAGGCTGTAAGTACTATCCATCCTGAAAGAGCTTTGGCAACATTGCAGCTGTTTGAGATTCTTCACCCCGGTTTCTGCTATTGTACAGCCAAAATTCATACCACCACTCTGCTTTCCAGCACAACAAATATGGCACTTCACCATGATTTATTCTCTTTCAACTGAACTATCACTTGAATGTAAACGAAAATGTTCACGAATGAATGAGAATGAAAGCACGATACATTATTAGGGAAGGAGTGAGGTCGACAATAGTATTCGACAGCCCTCGCTTACCGACCCATCACGCCACATCCAGTAACCGCTACTCTCAATTACGACTAGTCAATTCTCACCTGCATTATCAATCCTACCCCAGATTATCAACCCCCTCACGAACCTCCCCTCCTCTTCAAACCTGCAAACATGGCCACCATCGACTCCGACAACTCCTCTCCGGACGTAACTGACCACGAGGAAAACAACGAACAATGGGGTGACGACTCCGAGGAAATTGAGCTCAACAACATCATGCAAGCAACCGCGACCCCTGTTGCTCTGCACTCCTCGTCTTCGAGCTCAGCTCTCAGCACCAATTTGCCACCGAAGAAGAGGAAGAGTGCGATGTCTAGGAAGGTCTCAAAAGCGAGCTCTTCCGGGAGGAAGAAGGAGATTACGCCCAAGATGCAGGATCGGCAGGCGAGGGGGAAGGATGCGGCGATGTTTAGTAGCGAGGATGATTCTAGTGATATGGATGGGAATCCTAAATATAACCCGTAAGTAAGAGTTTCTGGTTATTCAGGAGTCACATTTTTGATCGAGCCAGTAGTTCTGGGCATGAATTCGGAAGCTTTCATTGCATTCCTATCTCCACAGTTCTAAAAATATCTCTTCCCTCCTCCCTCGCACGCCTGTACCTCTCCTACCTCCATCTATCTACCCTTATACTCTCTCCAATTCTCCTTTACCCCTCCCCTGAAATCCCCTCATAGTCACCCTCTTCAAACCTCTCCCTCAAATCCCTCCTCTCAAACCCTCCCCCGGCCCGACCCCTCCTTCAAAACTCTGCTCAACTAACCCTCCAGCAGCTACGAAAACGCAGAAATCTACGAAGCCCGCCAACGCCGCCGCCTCGCCGCCGTAATCCTCGACAACCCCGAGCTCCTCATGATGCACGCCCAGTCCCGCAACGACAGCATCCCGGGTACCCGGCACTACTTCGCCAAGCTCCTGGCCGGGTACCAGGACGACGCTGGCAGCGCGGGGAAGTTTAGGGAGGAGTGGGAGAAGGGGGTGAGGGGTAAGGCGAAGGGGAAGGGGAAGAGGGGTTATGGGTATTGAGAAAGTAGTGAGACAGAGAGGAGCGGAGGTGGGAATGGGCATTGAAAGAGCATCGAACGACGAACGACTTTTTGTTTCTAAGGTAGGGAGGATTTCATTTTAGTCTGAGCGTGGCGTTGATTTGGGGGGGCATGGGTATGCATCATCTCTCTCTTCTAGGAGCATTGAGCATACAACACAGGGCGGCAGCGATTCTCTACTAGGAGCATAGCGGCATATACGGAGGAAGCGATTCTCTTCTCTTCTCATCACGAATTTCAACAATGAGCCTGAATCTTGATCTCTGTCTCTCTATTTCTCTATTTCCTGGGTACTGTTACATGATCGAAGATAAATCATCCGTCCGTCCAGCTCTCATTATCTTTCTTCTCATTGAGCGAGCATTTCTTTCCTGTCCTGTCCTCGAACTTCAACCATCGCCATCCAGGGCTGCAAAAGAAAGACTCCCCCCACCCTAACCCAACCGTCCCTTACAAAGGAGGCCGTAGCTAAGGAGCCCAGCTACGGCCAAACGCCAGAATGTAATGGTATTTATCCCGCCCCTCCAACGCCACTCTAAATCCCAATAACGCCAATCCCTCCCTATCCCACAAAACAAAAGAGAAGCAAACCCCTCAACTCCACCTCCCAAGAAAATTCAAGAATTAGGAACCTCCTTCCCCTTCCCCTCCGAAGAGCTCTCAATAACCGGCCCAGCCGTCTTAGGCCTCTCCTTCTCCCCACCATCTTCCGGCTCTAAAGAATCTGTCCTCGCCAACCTCAGCTTCTCGTCAAACATACTAACCAAGCGCTCCGAATACTGATCCAGCAACCCCGTCAACACAGTCTCGCTAATAGCCTTGCTCTTCAAACTCTTTTCTCCTAGCGCCATAGCCGTTAATCTGAGTTCTTGGTCTAATTCCTTCAACGCTTCTTCCTTGACGGTTTCTGAGGAGAGGAGTTTCTTCCGGTAGGCGCGGAGGGTGCGACATGCTTGTTCCGTAGCCATGTTCAGGGTCCCGAATTCAGAGAAATTGCCATTGCCGGCGGATTTCGTGCGGCCTCGGGTGTCGAGTGATGCGAGGGAGGGTCGGCGCATGTCCTTTGCTTTTGGAGATGGTGGGGGACTGCGGGAACGGTTGCGAGTGGCGCGGCGGATGGAGGAATCGTCTGAGGCGGAGGTGAAGTGTTTTGAGTTTACGGTAGGAACGGGTGGGATGGCGAGCGTCGGTGATTGGGATGAGAGGCCGTAGCGAGATGTTTTCCGGCGGACGTTTCGTGGTGGCGAGCGGTTGCCTGTTGGGGTTGACATAGGTGATGCTCGTTGGAATTCTGCTAGCTCAGCTCTCGATAATACTCTTCGCAAAGGCGGCCGAGTCGATGGTGTATCCTTTGGTGGTGATTCGTCACGTTTAGATGCTAGAGTAAGGACCTCTTCAGGCTCTTGTGGTCTAGGTGAGAGATCCCAAATCATGATCGTACCATCTGAGCCAGTACTAATCAAAGTTTTCTGCTCCGAGTCTGGAACTTCTAGAAGCGCCACATCCGTCACACTGGCTGTATGGCCCCATTCTCGATCGAGGAAGGAACCTGTGGCCCCGTCGTAAATCCTGACCGATTTATCCGTACTCGAAACTCCTGCCAGTATCGTTGGTCGACCTGAAATCGTACTCGGGCAACCCATGACAAGGGCATCCAAAACAACCGCGTCCTGACCTTCATTGTCTGTCGCTCGAAACGAATGTATGAGTCGTCCACTGGAAATCTCGTATGTAGCCACTGTGCGGTCCAGCATCGAGACCACGAAATTACCCATTTGGTCCGCAAAGCAAGCTGCCATAGAGACAGGAGATGCTTTTAGAGTGATGATACGGACTGGAACTGCACCCATCACATCTTGTCCTCCTACATCCTTCTTGACGAGCTGTCGAACGTGTATCGTACGGTCTGTAGAGCATGATATCAATTTCTCGCCATTCTCCACAAAGAACAGGCTTGAAACGCTAGCTGAATGCTCATCTAGAGTCTGGATGAGGACCCATTGTTCAGAGATGAGTCTGAACAGTTGGATGGTCCGATCTCGACTGCATGAAGCGATTAGAGTAACATCCTCAGATTCGTGCAGTGCAATATCCTGAACATCAGACATGTGAGCCCTAGCTTCGAAAGTGCACTTCTGCGTAACTGGATTGATGACTCTCAAAACACCGTACTTGTCTCCAGTAACCAGATATGAAGCTCCTTTCGAAGCTCGAACGATCTGGCATTGATTGACCTCATCTTCTGTGCCAGGTAGTTGTTCGACTTCCACTTTGAGAAATGATTTGGCGCAACCCTCCAAGTCCCAGAACACAATGGTACCGTTCGCTGACCAGGTGAGAAATGCAGCCTTCAACTCGTTCTCAGGTGATAACAATCGAACTCCCAGCACAGAATCGCCATGTGCCGGGAAAGGTGTGTTCGACATCTGGGGATCTGCAACATCCGAATTAGGGCTGGAGATTTCGATCAAATGCTTAGAATCAACCGTAATGAGACTACTCGCCGCATATCCCATAGCACAAATATGACCCGCTTCGCTTCCTGAAACGGATTCAGTCATTGGCGTTGGGGACTCCGGTGGTGTGCTTGGTGTGAGTAAGTCATCCAGGCACAAGGACTTTAATTTTCCATTACGGCCTCCTATCCTGACTCTTCGGGCTTCCATATCAATGGCTATGCATGTGATAGCAAAGCCCGTATTCGCAAGTTTCATTAGCTTCTGTCCTTCACTGTCATCGAGAAGACAGATGTCGCCCTTTTCAGAGCAGACTATTGCCTTGTGTTCAGATATGGCGGCGAGCGTTGTAAATGTAGCTTCTACCAAGGGCCCAAGCAGAACATTTCGTCCAGCTAATGTCTTTAATGCTGGTTGGCTAGCTACTGGTAGAGGTGTGCCGTCTAGGGCAAATCGTTGTTTGGTTGGAGATGCACTTCTTGGTTCTTCCACTCGCCATATTTTCACATGGCGTGTACCAATTCTGTTGAGATATTAGAAAGTATTCAATGTTCGTGCCGGGTTGAGGCTATAGAATAAGGAGAATGTCCAAAACTTACGTGACAATACTGCTTCCAAGCCATATCATTTGCTTGACGAAGCTTGTGCACTTGTTACTTGAATGTAACTTCGAGGCACCCGTTCTCTGATTAATCGACCAGACGTAGAGAAAGCCATCATTAGGTGATCCCAAGCTAGCAAGGTACTTCTGGTCAGGACTGAAAGCTACAGCCCGTACTCCGTATGTGTGCTCGTTTTGTATACTCAAAGGAATGTCGGAAGACGTGTCTTGTAAGGAAAAGATCAGAACTCTGGGGGAGTAGCCAGTCTATTATGGTAAGCATAAATCTACATGGAATTCCAATAGCATTTCTTACCTCACCAACAGCCAGGAATTTTCCATCTCGACTAATTGATAGACATGTAGCTGCTTTTATTCTTTCCCTGCTTGTCCAGGTCTTGGAAGAAGGAGAATCGCCCCATTCTAGGCTTGTATGTGGTGTTGAAGGAGAGAAGGGCAATGCCGAGTCTCGTAGAGCTGCTACCGCTCTATTCCTGCCATCATTCGCGGTATTCGTAGGTGTAGAAGGTGCCAATGTCGCATTAGGCACACTATTCAGAGGTATGGCCGTGGGGCGAGCTCTGAAGAATCGCTGGGAGTATTTCGAAGTATCGTCAACATTGACAACAACAGCTGCCGCACCAGCGGTGTATGCAAATATGCGAGAGGAAGAAAGACTGTCGAATGCGGTGGGGGAAGAGACTGTGGTGCCAATTATCCTCTTCAGTGACAATCCTGATTCGTAAAAGTTGCGGGGTTTGTTTGGAGATCGTGGAGTACGTGGGTATGGAGAATTCGAGGGTGTCAGCTTAAGTCCCAACCCTGTGTTCGCGGCAAAGGTCCGCGAATTCGACGGTGTAGAAGACATGGTCAAGCCATGAGAATATGATCAATTGAGGACGAAATTGAGAATATTCGAATGTGGTTTTCGAATTCAGATTATTTGTTTTTCCTCAAAAGCAAGGTCGGGAGCTTTATCGTTGTCGTGCAGGTCGGCGTTGAAGGGAAGCATGGGAATGGAAACAAATGCTGTTGTTTTGGTCTTAGAATGGAGGTGGTCCTACAACAACATAGCTCAAAGCGCTACTTACAATGGCAGATCTTAAAGCGATCAATTCTCGACACAGACAGAGCACAACAGACGAAAAACAATGGAATGACAATGAAGTCAGAATTGGGACGAAGCATCTGGGTTTTCGTCGAGGATTAACTCTCTCTATCTATGTCTGTGCTCTCCTGGGCTACTGCAGCGCGTCCTGGCAGGAGGTCCGAGCAGAAAACGGGCGCGTCAGGGGCCCAGAGCAACAGCCGAAACGGGCTGATGCCCGCTGATTTTCGATACCCAGAAGAGCTCAGTAACAAGCACATCACACAATGTTGCTAGTCACACAATGTGATTGGATACCAGTTCCATTCTCAACTTTATATTAGGATCTTGTTGATAAGAAGGGTGACCCGTTTAGGTGTGATTCATGGACTGAGCTAGGTTTGTCTTATCGCTACCAGAATTTTAGATACTTCTGCATGAAACAGTCCTCTCGAAGTAGAACAGAACATTTCATGCATCAATCTTTCCCATGATTTCCATCTGGAATTCCGACAAATGGGAACCGATCCGGGGCGACTATCGTACATGAGCAAACTTGGGAGCTATCTGTATGCATATGCATAGCATAAACCCTTCAGATTATTCTATCTGCCAGGCTATCTTCTTTGGAAGACTTGATTTTAGCTTCTCTTCGTCGGGCCATCGTGATGAGAGCGGGTAGCGGAGCCCGAGGGCGTAGATTTTCCCTCTTCTTCATCCAATCCGGCTTTCCAGAACCAATTCCTAAATCTCTCCATTCTTTGGGTGGTTTCGTTCCCATATCAGCCAGTCTAGTCCACACCTTTTCACCTCTCTTATGCCACCGCTGTTCGCGGTCGGTCTGTTCCGCAGGACTTGGCCTCCACTTCGATCTTAGAATCCGCTGAATGGCTTCAGGAGATATCTTGAACTCCTCAGCTAGAGTTTCGGTATTGTATTGTTCGGGCATTTGAGCGTGGAGAGCTCGAATTCCTGCTATGGCATCGGGTGACAGTCGCTTCAAAGGGTTGTATCCATCCGGATATTTCTCCTTGGCTTTCCTCTTCGCTATCATCCAAGGTTCTTTCGGTGGCGGAACCCATTCGTCTCGAGCTTCTTTGGCAGCTGCTACTTCCTCCCTTTGCTTTCTAAGCCTTTCGGCACGTTCTTCAACTCCTTCCCAGTCTGGTTGAGCGGAGTAATGTAACTTGAAGCCGGTATTCTCTGACTTCAACCTTCTTACAACGCCTCCGGGTATTCGTTCCATGGGAACATATTCCTTTTGCTTAGGCGCAACCTTCATGAGAGATCGTAATGGCGTATCATATTCGTGCTTCGGTGTCGAAGGAAAGTGATCATCCTGTGCTCGTTCAGATGCAGCTTCTGCAGCAAGGGCATCGATAGCCTCTGGTGAAAAATCGACAAAAGCGCCTTCTTTGTCTATGTTACTAAGCTGACCTTCAATGTCGCTTTCCTTCTCCCCTATCCTCCATTTGTTCCTTGATGATGCATGCTCTATCGAATCGTAAAACTGCTTCGGGTCCTCTGACTTCGTTGCGGAAGAGTATGCTCTACTCGCGTGAGCATAAGTGAAGGCTGAAATCTGTCTCCTGGGAAACTGCCTCGATGCAGCAAGCCTCGTGGTATTTGGCAGGTCGACTTGAGCTACACTTCGGACGAATTGTCGTAATGTATTGGCGGTACATAGACAGGTCATTGTTCGAAACCCGATGATGATGTTGTTGACAGCAAGAAAGGAGAAACAAAAAAGTTCGAGCTCTCCCGGAACAATTTCCGAGACTCTTATCGTCAGCCTTATCGAGAGCCACCCCTGAACGACTTTCAAAGTCGCATCACGCTTCGTACAACCAAGACACACTTCATAAAAGTACCCAGGTATGTACTTGGTACCGAGCCAAAGTTTATTTTTTACTCGAAACATCAACTATCTTGTTTTTATGAATCTTAAAGTCTGACCTCCCTTCAAGCTAAAGCATAGCTGCTATCCTCGGCATTTTAGCTTAATGGAAATATGCAGGGTTCATCGAAAGTCATGATGCAGCCATGTGACGGCGGGGAAGTCTTCTATTGCTCAATATCTACTATCCTTTCTATACTGTACTATTCTTGTATATTCATTTGTTCTTAGACGCTTGTACGTTTTAATCTTCTAGCATTCATCTAAGCCTTTGTTTGTCTCATTATCTATCTTCTTCTCTCATGTCTTGGCCAAATCCATTTAGACGTCACGACGAGAATACAAGGCATACTTGGGGTTACACTTTTCAATGGACACCCCTTCATACTACACCGGAAGAAACCAATCATCTGAAGTTCTCTTACGATGAGTTAGCAGACGAATGTTTACAGCGGCTTGATGCTATCTCGCCACCCACAAACAAGGAGCTGCCTCGAAGTCGAAGCAGAATACCGGCAAAAGAAGGCTCTGAGCCAGCTCCAAAGAGAGATCTATATGAATTATTACGAGACCATCATTCAGTAGATGAGAAACTTGGACAGCTATGGAAAGAAGTCAACACCATCCCGGAATGGGTTGACTGGGACCAAATAGCACGCGGTCAAGACGTCTTCTACAGATACGCAGGAGTGGCTCTTACTGCTGTAAACCCCCCTCTCAATCTCACCACCACATAACTAACACAATCTCAGCTAGCCTACCAATCCCTCCTCGGCGGCATGGGAGCCTCGCGCATAACCGAAGTGCTCGCCCGAACAGGCGGCTTCAGTCCCCAAGTCGCCAAACACCGCCTCTACGAAACAACCCAACACATCCTCCAAGTAACCTCCTCTCTCTCCTCCATCCAACCCCTAGGAGCAGGCTTCGCATCCTCGCTCCGCGTCCGCCTGCTGCACGCTTCCGTCCGGCGCCGGATCTTGTCTCTCGCCACCCAGAAACCATCCTATTACTCCGTTCCCGAGTACGGGATCCCGATCAATGACCTCGATTGTGTGGGAACTATTGCTACTTTCTCTTCCACTTTGATCTGGATCGGCTTCCCGCGCCAAGGAATCTTCCTCCGGGCCCAGGAGATTGAAGATTACATCGCGCTCTGGCGGCTCGTAGCTCATTACATGGGAACTCCTACCTCCTGGTTTTCATCTCCCGCTCAAGCGAGAGCGATCATGGAATCACTCATGATAGAAGAGATCAGACCATCACCCACCAGCAGGATCCTAGCTAATAACATCATCGTAAGCTTACAGAACCAACCGCCGGCCTACGCTTCTCGAGATTTTCTAGTTGCGAGCGCACGGTGGCTGAATGGTGGTGAGTTGGCGGATGAGTTGGGGCTGGTGAGGACGGGGTGGTATTATAAGGCGTTGGTGGCGGGGCAGTGTTTGTTCTTTATGGGGTTGTGTTATTTGTATCGTTCGGTGGATTATCTTGATCGGAAGAAGATATCTGTATGTCCCTCCTCCCTTTCTCCCTTTCCCCCTTCCTCCTATCCGCCTTCCTCCTTTCTCCTTTCTTCTTTACCTCCCACTAACAAAAACCAAGGCCCTCCGTAAAATCCTTTACCAGATCATAGTGCACAACAAAGACCACGGCCTGGGCTCCGAAACGGTATTCGAGTTTAAATACATCCCGTCGCTCGATATGACGGCCACGGAAGCAGGGGAGTACGTTCCTGGCGTTCAGGGGAAGAGGGGTGTGGAGAGGAGGAACTTTAGGATGCTTGTTTTTGCTTGTGCGGGGGTGGGGGTTTTGGGGTATGTTGGGTGGAGGGTGGGTTTGGGAGTTGTGAGGTTGTGCAGGGGGTGGGTTGGGGTTTAGGTAGAGGTGGGTTGGGGTTTGATGGTGGAGGTGACGGTAGGTTTGAGGGAATGGAGGTGAATCTTTGTCTGAGGTAGAGGAGTTGGCTTTGTTGCATGTCGCAAGTTGTGTGCTTGTCTATACTCTTACTATTAGGCAACTAGAGGCTTGAGAATTGGCTCATTAAGCTAGTGAAATCGTTTTGTTGCACCTCGTAACTTTACCTCATTGACAGGTAAGGCTACTAGCAGGTACAAAGCTCTAGTTGAGGTACTATTTGAAGTGTAATAAGATTTTTGTTGCACATCGCAATATCATTCAATTCACAAACCTACAAATAAATTAGTATCAAACAAATCAAAAAAATTCTTATAAAAGTTATTGTATATCGCAACCTTATTTAATCTACAGCTAAGTATAACGTCAAAGAGAACTCTAAATTTGATACACTACTTAAATAGTAGCAAGAGCTTTGTTGCACATCGTAACTTTACTTGATTAGCTGCTGAGCAATAGAGTAGCGGTATACTCCTAATATATTTGCCCCTCAAGAAATAGCAATTGCAAGGAATCAAATAATTCAACGGTACAGTACCAACCAGCGAGAGAGAAAGAGAGAAAGAGAGAAAGAGAGAAAGAAAGAAAGAAAGGGGTTTCCTCCCATGGACGAGGACGTCTTGATTTATGTATAGTTCTGGTAACTCTTGACTGGAGATGGAACTCCGCATCTTACCCCTCACGAACTAGCTGCTCACTTCGAAAATGGTGTATCTCTGAAAAGGACGATAATTCACATACGAAAGAGGGAAATAAGTGTAAGTAGGAGGTAATCTGTACTCAATCCATATACAGATATTCACCATCGATCTATCTACATACATACACTCCCACACCTCACCTCACCTCACCTCCTCCCTTTCCCCTCATCCTTTCCCTTCCCCTCCTTCCTAACTTAACACCCCTCCGAGCCAGCTCAGCAATCATAAATAAACAAGCAAACAATGCACCCTATTCCCACATGCCTCTATCCAATCCAACAAGAAAATGCTAAAAACCCAACCTAACACCAACACCACCAACGCCAATGCCCCCAAAACCCACAATAATCAAGCATACCTCACACTAGGCTGCCACGCCATAGGCGGCTCTCTGGGCCCCTGCTGCCACCTCCCATTCTCCCACGCCCCGTTCCTCGGCGTCTGTCCGGGATACGGAGGCGGTGCATTCTGGCCGTACCATCCTGGCGGTGGGAGGGGTCCCGGAGGAGGCGTGATATTTTTCCTTGCTGCGAGACGTTTTCTCCTTCTATATCTCGAAACGCAGCAGCTTAGTACCGCTAACACGAACAGACCGCCAATAACGCTCGCTAGCGCTATGACGAGTGTTCTATTCTGGCTGATCCAGCTCGAGATCTCCTTGCCGACGGAGGAGCCGTCGCATTGGCCGTTGGAGCAGCGGCCGCCGCCTTGGCAGGATGTGCCGTCGAGGAAGTTCTGCTGCATGGAGTAGCAGACGTTGGCGCCGAACTCGGGGGAGGCGCAGGAAATTTGACAGCCTGAGGAGGAGCAGGCGTAGGTGTCGTTTCCTTGGGTGTAGGAACCCATCAGGGTTTTGCATTGGAGGTCACGGGATGTGCATTGGCCTGAAGCGCAGGAGAGGGAGCTGGATGAATTGCCGCAGGAAGTGCCTGATTGAGTTAGTGGTGAGAGGAGAATAGGGAGTGGAGGACTTACCATCAGGAGCAGTAGCGTCAGCAGGGCATGCTGCTGCTGTGCCGCTGCATACTTCCTGGGGATCACAAATGCCTGTACTGGCTCTGCATACTGTGCCATTTCCTGCAAATTGACAAGAAGAGGTGCAGCAATCCTCATTGCTAGGATCACAGACTGAATTGGTCGTGAACTGGCAAGTCGTGGGATCACAGCAAGGGTTGCTGCCACAGCTGGCTGTTCCACCACAATCGCATTCTTCTCCAGCTTCGACAATACCGTTGCCACATTGACTTCCAGAGATGGTCGAGACGTCCTTGTTAGCTGTCAAACATGTAGTCTTGACGCTGTTTCGACCAATAGCAGAGCAGATGTTGCCAATAGTACAAGGTGAGAATTTCATAATATTGGTTCCAGTACTCGGGTTCATGATATATGCTCCTCCAGCATCACATGTGTCGGCACTGAGTGGACAGCATTGTTGTGAAGCAACAGTCGTACCATCCGTGCAGGTTGTAGAAGTGCAGTCATGAACAGCTCCAAATGTATGGCCTGTCTCATGAGCCACAACTTGCCATTCCGTACTCGTTCTCACTACAACATTGGCTCCGCTCACAGTTTCGTTTCCTGTCGATGATGAAGCTACTTGTGAGGTTGCAACACAAGCTTGTCCCAACCATGCCAACCCAACAGCGGATCCAGTTGCACATGTACTGAGCAGGGTCCAGTAAGCGTTCGTATCTGCTCTTTGTCCTCTCCATCCAGAGAAAAGGTTCAATCGATCCTGAATCGTAACCGAGTCGCTACAGCCCACGTTCCATGGTGCAGATGCCGCTGCTGTAGAAGGGCAAGTGGCATCGCTAATAGTAAGATTCTGAAGACCCAACGTAATGTTGAAAGAGTCCTCGTATTGCACCGAAGCAGAATTAATGACGTTGATAACGTTCGCCCGAGCAGAAGAAGTCGAATTAAAGGCCGCCGTGTAGGTGCAATCAGTCGCTACTCCCACCAGAGCAACTTTCCTAGTCGAAGGACATCCAGAGGTCGAACCAATCGTCGTAGTCAAATTGACACCAGCAGAATTTCCACCCGTCTGTCCATCAATCTGTCTCCCGAAAATCGATCGCGTGTACATCGACCCCCAAGAATTATCATCTCTCTTTGCCATTCCCGTATAAACAGGATGATCAAGCTGAGTATTAAACCCCAACCCATCCGCCGAACAGCTCCTCTCATCCACCACCCCAAAGCCTCTCTCCCTCAACCTTGCCCTCCTCAACTCCCCATGCACCAACCCCTCAAAGTCAACACTCACATCCGTAGCAATATCAGAATCCCTCCACACAACCATATACTCGCCCTCCCCCTCCGGCAACACCGGATCCAAGCGATGCTTCGTCTGCATAAAATGCGTCCTCGTCTGCACATGATGATGATCCCCATCAACCCTAAACGCGCCCTCGAAAATCGGCTCCGCACCATCCCTCGCAACCATGATTCTTGCCCACCCAACATTCGTCCATTCCGCGCCCTCCCAATGCTGCAAGAACGCCTGTCCTTTGAAGACCCGGTACTCGCTCCTGTCCATCGGCTCGCTGCTCCTTATTTCTCCGTCCGGGCCCAGGTACGAAATCGTTGCGTCGTCAGCGATGACATTGTGGTTCGGTTGCAGCGATAATCTGATGCGTTGCTGCGAGTCGTGGAGGTCGAATGTGAGGTCGAATTTAGAGAGGTGGTGTATGCGATGGCTGGGGGTATTGAAATTCGCATTGGTGACGAGGGAGTAGTAGGTTAAAGGATTGCGTTCGTTGGAATGTGCTGTTCAGCAGGGTCAGTTTTATGCTTATTTATAGCGTTTACTTTAAAAATGGACGCACCTTGGGTGGGAGAAGAGAAGAGAAGAAGAACGCTGACGATTATCGTCGTGATGCTCTGCAGTATGTACATGCTCGCTCGCTGGTAGATGTTTGGTGAAGAGGGAGAAAGGAGACGGGGCTGGAGCTGAGGTTTATTGTCTGGTTGTTGCGCCCGAACTCATGCAGCTGTAACCGCTCGATCGGTCGTCGAGGAGATCATGAATAAGCCTTCACTTCAACCAGGTGTCGAAAATTTGAATCCTCGTCGTGATGGGTAATTAGATGCGTATCAATCGACCAGCGAAACGAGCGACTGTTCATAAGATATTAGGTAGAGAAAGGAGGAGGTGAAGAAGAGGATGAAGATATTTCTCTTGGATTACGGATGGGTGAAGGAAGAGAAGGGTCTCGATCACCTAAGCGACTAGCGTCCCAGCTCAAGTCTCATGAAACCGTCGATTGAACAAAGGATGGCATGAACAATGCGGCGTCTTTCTTTCTTTCGAGAAATACAATAGAATGTAATTGTGAATACCACTTCTAAATGAAAACAGAATTATATATTTCATAGACGGCGTCCTCGTATTTCAATAATCGAGACATCCACTCTTACCTCACTTCCTCCCGATTCTTGGCTCCACATCATCACTTTGAATAAGCTTACTTTGAGATATCCACTCTGGCTACACAGCCTTCATTTTCTCTTTCCATCATCCTATCTTCAATCATAGCTTCAACTCGCATCGGCAACCCGCCCGAGAGCCTCGTCCCTTCTCTCCAACGGTATCCAAGTGGCCTCCCCGTTTCAGAAATTTTAACTCTAATAAAGTACGGCACCGCACAGTTCCCCTGACCTTACTGCGGATCATACCGAGCTCGAACATTGAACCCCATCTCATTCTCCATCCGTTTAAGTTTCATCTACCGCTGCCAACATGAACCTTCTTGCGAGGTGCTTTTGCGTTGCGGTGATAAATATATCCACCTTCAATTCCAGAAAATTGACTTCAAGCTCCATATTCCGTATTCTCCTTCAATTGGCCCCCGGACGTACACTCCACACCCTCAACCCGTTCAATTGCGTATACACACACACACCCCTCGCCCCGCAAAGAAAACCAGGTTTGTGGCTCCCTTCTGTCCAACCATTCACGTCTGTCCATTCGTTTACATAGACAGCTGATCGTTTCTTTCTTTTCTTGGCTGGCTGTGAGGGAGCTCAGGGGCTGTGCTGGTCGAGCATCACGAGCTCGTTACCCGTTTCCTGTCCTTCCCCTTCCCCTCTTCGCCTATGTCCAATCGTGCACCAACCAAGATGTACGGTAAAAGAGAGGTTTTTGCTTCGGTGATAACGTATGTATCTTCGGCCGAAGACACTTTGCTGTACAGGACGTTTATCTCCTAACTAGAAAGAAAGTCCACAACCAAGACGGCACCCAAAGCCGAACCGGCTTGGCTTCAGCTGGCGATTGAAGACCAAGACATTTGGCGCAGGAGAAGATTGCGTGTCTTTCTTCAACCTCGATCTGAATTCTAAACCTCCCAATTTTTTTCCCTCTCAGCATATTTTTCCGTCTTTTATTTTAATTCATTTCATTCTGCGTCACTTGAACCCTTTCCTTTGCTTTAACTCGCTCTTCAGACAAATTCCACATCTACAAATCCTACCCCCGTCAACTCACCACCTACCTACCTTGCCTCTACAAAGAAACCCGCAGCTCTCCAGAGCCGAATTCGTGGGATATTTCGGTGTTTAGTCGACAACAATTATATACCTAGTAGCTTGCGAATGATACATATGGGTAACGTACAATATGCTAAGTCCAATATCCTCGCAATAGCTTGCTCCCTTCCTCATGTTCCTTCTTGCTAAACCTCATCCTTTGCCTGTATCTTATCAAAATACCAGTGGGAAGATACAATAATATTAATATGTTTGGTTCGAAACCGCTGTCTTTTTTTTTCCTAATAATAAAAGTATACACTAGAGAATATATAACCTTTCGTTTTAAACCAACAAGAAACTTTCCTCGCATTTTAATTTTATCTTATCTTGCATTTTCCCCAAGTACGCACTTTTTCTCGAATTTTTCATATCCACTATACAAATAAATAATACAGGGAAAACATCTTATCGTTGGAAGAGTACGTATTTATTTCTATTTCATGTTCTCGCCTCACTTCTCCCTCACTCACTCATCTCAAAATCTTCAGTATTCAAAAGAATTTGCCATTTCATTCCATTCCAGACTAACGAGCTAGCTAAGCAGCAAAAGCTACGAGTACATGACATCGCACTCACTCACTCACTCAAGAAACAACGAAAGTACATCATCAAACTCCTCTCAGCACCTTATCTTCTTTTCTCTCATTTCTTTTTATAATTTGTTTACTTCTTCCTCGACTCGTGCACCGTCTCGATGATTTTATCTACGACTGAGGGGTCGGAGAGCTATTTCTGGTATCAGTATTTGTGTTTCTCAAGTGACAGAATAAATAGGGGAAAGGGATAGGGAAAAGAAAAAAGAAAGAAAAGACATACCGTAGAAGTATCCCCCAACTGATCCTCCTCCCCGGCTAAAATCTTCCTCAAAATCCGCCTCATAATCTTCCCACTCCTCGTCTTCGGCAGATCCGGCACCACGAAGATGGCCTTCGGCGCCGCAAACGGCCCAATGCTCTTCCGCACCTGCAGAATGAGGTCTTTGCGCAGCTGGTCGTTGATCTCGTTTCCGTCCTTGATGGCCACGAATGCGTTGACCGCTTGCCCCGTGAGTTCGTCATTGATGCCGACGACCGCTGCTTCGGCGACGGCGTGGTGCTCGATGAGGGCTGCTTCGATTTCAGCGGTTGAGAGGCGGTGGCCCGAGACGTTGACCACGTCGTCGACGCGGCCGCGGATCCAGTAGTAGCCTTCGTGGTCGCGGCCTGCGCCGTCGCCGGTGAACTGGGTTTGCTGTTAGTGATTCTGGATGATGATAGAAGGAGGGAAACGGGGGAGGAAGAGGACGAACGTAGTAGCCTTTGTACACATTCAGGTACGTATCCATGTATCTCTTATGAGCGCCCCAGACCGTACGAGCCATGCTAGGCCATGGTTGCTTGAACGCCAGCACGCCCTCGACGTCGTTGCCGTGGATCTCCTCGCCGGACACGGGATCGATGATCGCGGGCTCGATGCCGAAGAAGGGGAGGGAGGCGGATCCTGGTTTGGTGGGCGTCACGCCTGCAAGCGGTGTAATGACATTCGAGCCTGTTTCCGTTTGCCAGTATGTCTATTTTCTCGTTAGCTTCTCTGTATTGTGAGATTTTTATATAGGAGAGAGAGGAAACGTACGTCCACAACGTGAGCTTCCTCCTTGCCAACGATTTCAAAATACCATTTCCAGACCTCCGCAGCGATCGGTTCACCGACCGAGCCCAGGACTCGCAGGTGCTTCATCTGGGCCTTGACGTGCTGGTCACCGGCTCGCTTGAGGAGTCTCAGTGCTGTTGGCGCAACATAGAACTGTGTAACCTCATGCTTGGCAATCACATCCCAATATCTCGAGAAATTCGGATAGGCGGGCGTGCCCTCGAAGACCACGGTCGCGACACCAAGCAGCAGAGGCGCATAGACGACGTATGTGTGCCCGGTAATCCATCCCACGTCGCCGCCGCAGAAGAACTTATCCGAATCGTGGATATCGAACACGTACTTGCCCGTCGCCGCCGCACCGAGCAGGTAGCCACCCGTTGTGTGCAAGACACCCTTCGGCTTGCCCGTCGAGCCAGACGTGTAGAGCAGAAACAGCGGGTCTTCCGAGTTCATGGGCTCGGGAGCAATGTACGCGGGCCACTTGTCGACCTCCTCGTGCCACCACCAATCGCGGCCCTTGGTCCAGGGGACGTTGGCGCCTGTGCGCTTGTAGACCAGGCAGTGGGTCACGTCTGGACATTGCTTGAGAGCATCATCTACGATCTTCTTGGTGCCGATTAATTTTCCACCACGCTTGCCCTCGTCGGTAGTAATGACAACCTTGGACTGAGCGTCAATGACACGATCACGCAGAGAATCGGAGGAGAAGCCAGCAAAGACGACTGAGTGCACAGCGCCAATACGGGAACATGCCAGGAACGCAATTAAAGCCTCGGGAATCATGGGCAGGTAGATAGCGACGGTGTCGCCCTTCTGCACACCCATCTGCTTGAGGACGTGGGCCGTTTTGCAGACCTCTCGCAGCAGCTCGCCGTATGTGAGGGTTCGGCCATCGCCCTCGTCGTCGGCCTCGTAGATGATGGCCGGCTTGTCTGGGTTCTTGATCGCGTGACGGTCAACGCAGTTATAGGAGGCATTGAGCTGACCCTCGAGGAACCACGCGTTGTCGCCGTTGGCGAAGGTGCCCGTGTGTACGGTTTGGAAATCTCGCTGCCATGTGAGGAGTTCGCGGGCCATCTTGCCCCAGAACTTGTCGGGCTCGGTGATCGACTCCTTGTACAGCTTCTGGTACTCATCGAGACCTGGATCTTGATCAGTGACTGTCGCATAGCGTTTCTTGACTGGAAGGGAAGCTTACCGCTGAGATGGGGTTTGCTGGGATGCTCTAGAATAAATGTCAATTTCAATTTTCACTGATCTTTCCTCAGTGAGGCGTGAAAATGAGGGGCAGGCTTACTGGCGAACATCTTCTTGGGGGGATCTAACAGCTGTCAGTAAACCACAATCATAATAATTTCAATCTGCGTGTTCTTACGGAAAGTGTCGACCTCATGGGCCTCCGCGACCACCGGGTTGGCGGGCTTCACGGCGCCTTCAGACATGATTGCGATTGTTGTCGAGCTTCAAACTTGGGGATGTTGTTGTGAATTATGTATGGGTGCGTGTGTGAAATGCAACACCAACCAACACCAACTGCGGGGTATTTTGTACAGGACAGGAGCTGTCGCGCACCGATCACGCAAAGCGGAAGAAGTGGTCGCTAATAAGTACTACGCAAGCAGCAGCAGACAGACAATCACGCAGAGTTTGTAAGTATCCCGAATCGCAAGGACGAGGCTGAAGCTGGAGTCGGAGTCGGACTGGAGAGTGAATATTCAACAGAGAGAGAGAATTGGAGAAAGAGAAAGATGGGATGGGATGGGATGGGATGGGATGGGGGCAGTTTTCAGAGGAGTTCCTGCACAAGCTCTCTTCTGTCTGCATCAGTCTGTCTCTCGGGGCAAGGGACCTTAATTCTGGCATGGGTGATGGGAGAAGGACCCCGGCTATTCGCGATTCTCCCACTGGGCCAATACTAGTACAGTACAGTACAGTACTAATAATGCGCGCGCCCCATCAGCAGCAACATCATCCTTCAACCCGAGCGAGACGGACGCCCGCCCGCTGCATCGGGTCTAGAGGCACTGTGGGGAGAGCGAGCGAGCGAGCGAGCGAAACGGTTACGGCAGGTGGTGCAAGTGGGGATCATGGGGGAGGAAGGAAAGGAGAGTCATTGATGACCTACTGTAGTTCGTAGGTAAAGTCGTAAGTCGCACAGTGATCGACTATCAGACCAGTGCACATGGTGAGTGGTGTCTCGAAGCCAACAGATGACCGAGGATATTTGTCAACGTATTGTGTTACTGTGGGAGGAAATACAGAGAAAGAGGCTGCACCAATACTCTTATTGATTGATCCAATCTGTCCCTTTTCCCCAGAATATTGCCTGCGTCTCATCCAGATACCACCTACTGTATGTATATGTATATGCAGTTGCGCTGCTGTACTTAAGTACCTACGGTCGGCACCACTCCCCCTGGCCATGCGATGATGCCTGCCTCCTGCCCTGCCCTGCGCTGCCCATGCGAGAACGGCCGGACCATCCCCCGAAAACAGCAAGCAGAAACAGCTGTGAAGCCCACCTGAGTCGGCCCACAATTTTGATGGAACTCAAGTGCAGCCGGAAGAGGAGAAATCCATTCTGTTTGATAAGAGAGATAGATAGGCAAATAATAACATATCATTTAGTTCAGTCAGTCAGTCAATCATTATTTTGTGTCTGTTCTCTTCCTCTCTCTCTCTCTCTCTCTCTCTCTCTCTACGCACCGTCATCAATCAGCCTTGTCTCAACCCCCGCTAACGCTACCTACCACCAATCTATTCGTCAATGTCCGCAAACCAGAGGAGTCGAGTCGAGTCCAGCCCAGGCCATTCCTCGAACCGCCCTTCCGCCGTCCATCACGCATACATCACCCCTCCATTTCATCCCCAAGCTCTCGAGGCTCGGGCTTCGGCAGGATGTACGGGATGCTACTGTATTCCTTCCTTTCCTTTCCTTTCCTTTTCTTCCTACCCGAAATCTACCTTGGCACTGCATCATATCCTATCCTATGAGCGAAACCTTATTAACCTTACCACCTTTGCAATTAAATTCTCGTTCCGCATCTAGATAATATCTCATCGGCTCATTTCGGCAGTAAGCACGTACATAGGCCCTGCAGGCAGTGCGTGCGCTTTCCTTGTAGCCGGAGAAAGGCTGGACTGGAACCGGCTGGAACCGATACTCTGGTACGAGTGCTTATTCGTTGATTCGTGTAGGATTGGAAGTAGAGTGCTTATGTGATACGACTGCGTGACATCCCAGGTTAGGAGCAATTGTTGCATAATGCGTCTGGAAAGGTACAGTACAGATATCGAATCTGCACGAGATAGGAGGTTAGGTTTGGTGTTCTTGATTTGGAGTTCGCCCGATGCACAGGGTGGACGGTGGGTGGATTGGATTTGTTTAATTTGATATGTGTTGGAAAGTTCTCGCGCATCACTGCATCTCCATCTCGAGTTTCTTGCATTGTGGAATGGAAGAATAACAGGAAATAGTATATATTTTCTTGATGTCTCCATTGCTAGTTCTTTAGCATCTTAGTCAGTGCCATACAGAGTTGTGAGATAGTTCTCGCTATATACAAATCGATACACGACGAGAATCAGCTCACGGTCTGTGACAGGCGAATATCTATCTATCTCTACTTCATTACTTGTCTTGTCAAAGATTCGAATTCATTTACCATGTCCTATTTTCTCAATAAACAGCTCCCCATTTTTTTTTTTCCACAGCAGTACTTTCAACGAGCGCTCGAAAAGTGTTGAGTCTCAACCCCGCATACGTCATTCCTTCAATCTCCTCCCTCTCCTCTATTCCCGACTACTCACTCCACGACTTGCTTTCTTCCTTTTCCTCATCTACAACACACCACAAAATGTCAGAAGCAACAAACACCAAACTCATGGACACGGAGCCCGGAGGCGAACAAACGCAGTACGAGGGCGCCAAGATGGTTACCTCAGGCACGTCCTCCTCCTTGTCTGCTCTCCTCTCCTCTCCTCCCTTCCTAACATCTATTCTATAGACTCTTCTTCTTCGGGCCAAAACAAGAAGCAAGATGAAGCAGATAAGTCAGAAAGAGGCGAAAAAACAGCCGAAAACATAAGATACGGCGAAGCGATCTCAGAGCACGGGTTTGGCGGCGAGACGGTGGGGAATGGGGGGAAAGCAGACGCTGCGGATGGGTTTGGGGAGATTGAGGATCAGAGTATAGAGGGGCAGCAGAGGAGGAGGGAACAGCAGGGGTATGAGGGTGCGGGGAGTGGTGTTGGTGGCTAGGGACGAGGGTGTGAGGAGGTAGGAAGAGTAAAGGAATGAATACACTTTCTAAAGCTCTGAAGAGTGGAAAATGGAAAGATGGGGAAGCGGTGCCCTACTGGGAAGAATGATTACCTACCTACCTATGGTTTATCGTCAAGTCTGGCTTCTGTTTATACACAAAAGTCTCAAAAGCAGATTGATATCACAATCACCCCTCCCTACTACCTATCCTCTTCATAACCCCCTACTCTTTACACCAAACACCCCAAACCTAGAACTCCATCCATACTCATATATTCCCCTCTCCCTCAGTCATCCTACTCTACATTCCTAATACATAGCCACCAAAAAAAAAAAAAAAAAAGCCAACCCCGAACTTAATTGATAAATTTTTCCATCTCTTTTGACTTTGCAGCAGCTAATCAATCAAATCATCAAACCAAAAAAAAGCCTTTATATATTTTTTAACACAACTCTCTCCTCTCCTTTACTTGAAATAGTGATTAATTTATAAACTTTGATATGTTTTATACTCCAAAGTTCTATCTCGAACTTATACCTCAACTTTTTTTTATTTATTTATCCATTACCTAATTATCACACCAAAACGACATTCTTTAATATGATGTTGAAAACAAAAATGGTAAGCAAAGTAGAACTTGATACTCATGTACGGTGGAAAGGGAAAGGTTGAGAGAGTAGATAGATAGGTAGATGGGGAAGGGAGGGAGGCCTTGGAGAGGGTGAGAAGGGGAGGTGTGCAACAAAGAGTTGGTTGTAGCTTGAAAGCTAAAGCTAGGGGAAGTGGTAAGTTTCGAAATCTGGAATTATGGGGATGTGATATGCAGGAGGACTTGCTCATAGAAATCTTCGGCGAGAAGAGTATATAAATTGGGTATTGAGCATAATATACAACCAGCTTTTGGTATCTTTACATTCCGTCTTTTCATACATCTATATCCACATCTCACCTCAAATCTTGATATCCCTTTTCATCTCATACATCTATCACCTCAACTCAACCCCCAACTTCTCAACCAACTTCCCCCTAACCCTCTCATGCACCTCATTCGCCTCTTCATTCGTCAACGTCCTCTCCAAACTCCTATAATTGATCCGATAACACATACTCCTCCTCCCCGTCTTCGGATGCGTAAAGCTATCCGTCATCCTCACATCCTCCGCCACATCTCCGGCCACATCTCGTACTATCTCCATGATATCATTTTCGTGGAACTCCATTTCTTTCCCTCCACCTCCCGCTGCGCTCGAGCTGGATTTCAGCCAGAAGGCTACGTCTTTGTAGCAAGCTGGGTATTTGGAAACGGGCACGAATTTGCGCAGATTATTGAAGTTATCGGAAACTCCTTTAAACTGATCCAAAAACCGAGGATCTTTAGACCAAAAAAGTCGAATGTCTGGAATCTCGAAGAGCAGCATGGCGATTCTTTCCAGCCCGATCCCGAACGCCCACCCAAGTTGATCCGGCACGCCAGCATTCGTAAACAAACTCTGCTTCACAACCCCACACCCCAAAACCTCCAACCAATCTCCCTGCCAAAACACCTCCAATTCCCAACTCGGACTCGTGAACGGAAAATACGCCTCAATCCACCTCACCCTCAACGGCTCATCCCTAAACCCCGGATCCGCAGCCAAAGCAGCCCGCTTAGCCCTCGTAAAGATCTCCACCACCACGCCCTCCAAACTCCTCTTCAGATGCGCAGCAATAGCCTCCGCCTCCTCCCGCCTATGTTCCTTCTGCAGCGGATTCCGCTCCGCATGCGTCGGCGGATTCGGATCCTCGACTTTCATATCATGTTTCGGCAATCTCTCGATATCGGCCCAGACGGCGGCGGCAATGTCGCCGTTGGGTACCGTCCTGCGGTCCCACATCCGCGCGCCTTCCATCTGATGGAAGATCGGATAGTGACTCCTGTCGATGGCGTCGCGGCGGTAGACGTCTGCGGAGATGAGGAAGCCTTCGCTTGCGTTTAAGCGGAAGGTGTCGGCTTGGTGGGCGGAGGTGTGGGTGCGGAGGACGGTGGAGGAGTTGATGTAGTATGTGTCTGTTTTTGAGCGGCCGGGGTGATCGAGCGGGAAGCCGAGGGAGTCGAAGTTTTGATGTGTCGTGACGATGGGGAAGAATTTGTTGTGGTATTTGTAGGTTGGAGAGGGGAACCGGGATTCGATTATTGAGCGGGTGATGGAGATTGGGTGGTCTTTGGTTGTGTGCAGACGGCGGGAGATGTAGAATGTGATGTTTGGAGGGAGATTGTGCCAGGAGTCTTTGGGGTAGGATTTCCCTTCTATTGTAAATGTGTCGGTAGAAGCTGTGAGGATTGTCAGTGATGGTACGATTTCGAGACTCGGGCAACAGACTCGTAGAATTGTACCGGCAGGGAGAACAAGGTCCCCACCGTCTCGAAGTCGCATTGCTCAAGCCAATGAACAGAGCCAATGCTTCACTCCCCGTCGAGAATCTTTTCGACCTGGTTAGAGAACTCATGGTGAAGGTGTAGAGCTACTTCCCCTTTCTGGAAAGTCTGGTGTAGCTCAAACCCCAAGCTTCAGATGACAAGCGGGCAAAAATAGGCGTTATACTTTTTCCGATCCCCGAGGCTCCGGAACCGCGCGCTCAATGACGAAAGTTTCCCTCGCCCAGATTTGGTCTGGAAACCAGATATTCAGGACTGGTAAACTCAATTGCAATCTCGAAAACCTTGGGACAGACAATCAAACCTCACCATCAGAGTTCCTCATACCTATAGATCTCTTATTGTGTAGATTATGCCCATAAAATTAATTCCCCGCCCTTAAATCCGAGTCAAAGTCAAAGCGGGTACTTCCATCCCGTCAACTCCTGTCGTTTCGCAAGCTCTAATTTATTTCGCGTTTTCTACATCCAGCAACCGCATTCACCACAACCTCGCCCCCTCCTATATACCTACCTCTTCTCTCCCTTCTCGCTCCTGACGGAATGCGAACACACTCGCAAACCGAAATTCAACATGCCAGGTAGCGATCCCTCGAAACGCGGGCTGCCGCGCAAAAAGGAGTGGACGCCCAAGAATATCCGGTATCCGTTCTGGTTTGGAGGAAGCGCGAGTTGTTTCGCTGCATGCGTTACTCATCCTCTAGATCTTGGTATTTGCTCTCTGTTCCTACACCCTATATCTCTACTGACAAACTCTAGTCAAGGTATAATGCCTCCCCTCTCTATCACTATTGATCCCAAAGTGGGAGCACAACACTGAACGCGAAAAATTCTAGGTCCGCCTCCAAACCCGGCATGGAAACGCACCCTCAACCATGGTCGGGACCTTCATCCACGTCTTCCAAACGGCCGGGATCCGCGGTCTCTACTCAGGCCTGTCCGCCTCCCTCCTCCGCCAGATAACCTACTCCACGACCCGCTTCGGGATCTACGAGGAGTTGAAATCCGCCCAGAAATCTCCCGCCTCGTTCCCGACCCTCATCGCCATGGCCTCCACCTCTGGCTTTATCGGCGGCGTGGCCGGGAACCCAGCCGACGTGCTGAACGTGCGGATGCAGCACGACGCCGCGCTGCCGGTGGAGCAGAGGCGGAATTATAAGAATGCTGTTGAGGGACTGATCCGCATGACGAAGGAAGAGGGCTGGAAAGCTCTCTTTCGAGGAGTCTGGCCGAATAGTATGCGAGCCGTGTTGATGACGGCCTCGCAACTAGCTTCGTATGATGGGTTCAAGTCCCTACTTATACAGTACACGCCCTTATCCGATAACCTCACCACACACTTCTCGGCCTCGTTCCTAGCTGGCTTTGTAGCGACGACGGTCTGCTCGCCGGTCGACGTGATCAAGACGCGGGTCATGAGTTCGCACGAGAGTAAAGGGCTCGCGACGTTGATGCGAGATGTATATCGCGTTGAGGGCGTGGGATGGATGTTCAGGGGCTGGGTACCGAGTTTTATTCGGTTGGGCCCGCATACTATTGCTACGTTTCTGTTTTTGGAACAGCATAAGAAGATTTATAGGAGTTTAAAGGGGATTGATGAACCGGTTCCTGCTACACCGTAGACTGGGGGATGTACAGATAAAAGGACAGACGACACCCTCCCTACTCTTACGGCCTGCTTGCTCCTACCTACCTAATGATACACAGGATAGAAGAGGAGATGGAAGAAACATAGATCTCACACCAAGCCGAATAAGTAGCTCCTAATTCCAGGCTGTTTTTGGAACAAACGACTTTTGGGTTGACGGGTAATTAGATCATAGACGCATACAAAGACGGAGTTTTGGAGAATGTGTAATATAGGGTATCATGATTCATTCTGAAGATCTGCTCTAGACTGGCTGATTCTTTCCTTTCCCTTTTGCTCTCAATCAATCGATTCGCGGGAGTACTTTTTGCCTCCAATCCAACGCCGTGATATGCTGTGGTGTGGTGGTACATGTTCAGTATCTGCATTAAAAGCCAGATGTGAGGGGTAGGACAATATGTCCAAATGGTTGCTCAGAGTCGTAGTCGAAGCAATACGATCGTAAGCAATTTATGGGCAGCACAGTGAAATCTAAGCCCATCCGTTCGCCCCGTTCTGGCCATAAGGTGTAGCACCGTAAGGCGTAGCAGCACCTTGACCCCACTGTCCTCCACCGCCACCACCATTTCCATACGGCGTGGTATAACCGGGCTCTTGCCAAGCAGTATTACCATCCATATCGATATCTGGACTTCGAGGTGCATTATCGTAGCCATTCGCTCCATTGGCACCACTGCTTCCTTCTGTAAGATCCGAAATGACCATTGCAAGCTTTTGCTGGAGCACCTTGATTCCTTGCTGGATAATGGCGTCCGGTTCATGGTTGCCCACACTCTCGACCTCGAAGTAGAACCTATCTGGGACGGCATCGTAATTAAATGGCTCGCCTTCTTGAGGAGGATCCTCCCAATCGGCATACTTGCTCTTTGGCCTGGAAATATCAGCATAGCTCATTATAGGGTGACATCAAACCTACCATTCAGCAAGAGCATCCGACTCGTACCACATATCCATATGCCGCAGCTTGTTATGAGGGTCGTACTCGAACCCAACTGCAGATGTCGGTGCCCACTTTGCGTGTTCCTTAGCAATGCCCTTCTTGGCAATGCACTTCAACCGCAGTTCCTGGCCCTTTCGCAGCTTGGCAATAACAGTCCCAAGTCCATCTGTGTCGGTGATGACAGGATTTCCAACCCATTGATTCGCCCGCTGAGAATCCACCACCAGATCGCGCGCATACACCTTCATGATCTCGTCACCGGTACATCGTGCGTGAAGTGTAAGTGTGACACTGCATCTCTCGCAGTACTGCTCGCATTCACAATCCCTCGAATATTCCACCTCTTCCACATTCTTCGACACCAAAGGCACAAGACCCAATCGATGCGCAATAAACTCATCTGCGAGCACAGATGTATTTGCCTCAACCTCTACCAGATCGATAGCCATCGTGGGAACCTCAGCCATGATGACTCGGCGAATCGAGTTTGCGAATGCGAGATCCACGTTCGAGAGCTCGAAGTCGACATGATTTGCTCCAGCCTGTTCAGTGCATGAGTATCAAGGTATCGCATACTTTCCACCAGCAGTAGCATACCTCTGTAATCTTGACGGAGGGCCCCATCGCCTCCGTATCCATCATCATCGGTTCGAAATCCATCTTGACGTGCCCTGCGCGCGCAGATTCGAAGGAGCTGTGAGGGAGGAGGAATTACGTGACGGCTTCCTCGAAAGGTTCACGCCAACGTGGGCAGTCTGCGAGGCTGACGTGTCGAGATTAGACTCAGCCTTTGGAGTTTGAAGATTTTGCGGCGCGGTTGAAGGTTTGAGGAAGGCGTACGAAGTTGTCGAGAGGCTGAGAAATGCAGGCACGTCGAAGTGGACCCCTGTCGCACCCTAGCATGGGGTCACGTGAATACATTTTTTGCCTTTGCCTCTCTTCTTGCCCGAGTCTGAGCTTTGTGTAGAGGATCATGGTGAATCAAGAGACCAGATCATGGTTCATTCCATTGTACAACTATCAGTGGGGCAATAAGATTGTATTGTGGCAGAGCACAGGAGCGACGTTCCCCCTTTCTCGACATCCGAGGGCTAGAACGCTAGGTATACGACTATTACGACTCAAGCTAACCAGCATCTCGAGTTGACAGCTCACTCCTCATGCAAAGAAGATCCTAGATTTCTGGAGTTGTAAACACGTCTCAACAAAGCAGCCATTCTATCCGAGCTGAGTCAAAATTCAAATCAAATGCCGAGGATTGCTAGCAGGTTCCAAATACTGAGACTGCTTCAGCCTCGCTCAACAGTATCCGGATGACCCGCAAGATACTTTCCATGCCCAATGTTTATCCGTAGAAACAAAGTACTCCGCATTTCTCCAGGAGCCAAGCCTCGCCCAAGGCAAAAGACCAATACCCAAGCATGACGGTGCAGATCCATCCTCATCTCCTTTTGCGGGCAGTGTTACGAGACACGCACGTGAGCTCCCTGGAGACGCTCCAGAAGGAAGTCGGTCGCACATTCAAATGCCGCTCTCTGCCGGGGGCTTAGTTATGGATCATGAGTCGTTGGCATTTGTCGTTTGAGTTCCAGACAATCCGTAAGTGACGCGTGCCGTCCTCCATTGCGGTTGGTTGAAGTGGCTGAGGCAAGGAAGGAAAAAATCCAGTCGGGAGCATAGCCTCGCGGGGAGGCGAACGAAGCGCCGCCAAGCACTTTCTCTTACGGACAAGCCGTATCAAACTCCCATCTTCAAGAACAATAAAGCCACCGACACAACCGCTCAAGCCGACAACACAAACACCACTTCTACAACACTCTCGATACTTTCTAGATAGATTCTAGGAATTATTCTCTACCGTGACGAGAAATTCAAAGTCAAGATGTCGTCGTCTCCAGAGCTCTCTCCAATGGCGCTCTCCCCCACCTCTCCCACCTCGCCACCCGAATCAAGACCAACATCTCGAGCTTCTCGAAAGAGCAACATGTCCATCGACCTCTCCAACATCCCGCCTCTAATCCAACCCACGCCCCCCTCCAACACCCTCCTAATAACCAACCTCCAAGACGCCTCGATCTTCCGCGCCGACAACCTCCAAACAATCAAAGACCTCATCAACGCCTCCGCACCCATCCACTCCTGGGCCCCGCTCAAATCCTTCCGCCGCATCGTCGTCTCCTTCTTCAGCGAAGACTCCGCCATCCGCATCCGCCAGATCCTCGACGGCGAAGCCATCATGGGCGAGCGCGTCAAAGTCTACTTCGGCCAGCCGACCTCCATCGAGACGAAAGACGAGCACCTCCCGCTCCCTGACGCCGGCAAGCTGTTCTTCATCTCGCCCCCTCCGTCGCCTCCTCACGGTTGGGAAATGAAGCTGGAAGACGCGCCCAACAAGCAGGTCCACGCCGAGGATCTGGCGGAGGCGTTGGCGAAGCTGCATGCGAAGCCGAATACGGATTTACCTGCGAGTCCCGTCTCTGCTGTGTCGGACGGCGGCAGACAGAGGAGCGGGAGCGCGACGACGATTTATAATCCGAGTGAGCATGGGTTTAGTCCTAATTTGCCGGCGATCTCGGTGGAGGATTTGACGATGGGGGAGAATGAGATTAGTCCGATTGAGAGCGAGAAGCCGATTTTGGCGCATACTTCGAGACCGCCGGTGGAGTTGATGGAGCGGTAGAGGTCTTACTTTTGGGGCATAGCATGGCGTTTTGGCGTGGTAACAGATGAGTGAGCTCTGCGGTTGCATTGAGCTGTTTTTGTGTGTGCTGGCGTTAGACAGAGAAGGCGCAAGCATGTGTTGTATTAGATTCTCCTGAGCTGTACCATACGCTCGTTGTAGTTATACCAGAATTCATTGCATAAGACACATTTCATCTTCCATATACTGCCAGCATCAGTCCACGAATGTCGGTCACGGTTCAAGGAACGTGTTTTGGTAGTTGCAAAACCAACAGTCTAACTCCCAATACTCACAGAATTATTATTGAATCAGAGTTGCCAACGGGCTTATCACCTCCTATTTCTAGAGACAAAAGAGTTTATGAATGAAGACTTGTACTTAGTTATTGCTGCTCTACTTACTAGTAGTAAGTCTGTCCGGCTTACAGGTCTTTATTGCGGCTGTTTATCTTCTTGCCGGGACAGAGTTTATGAATGAAGACTTCTACTTAGTTATTGCTGCTCTACTTACTAGTAGTATGTTTGTCCGACTTACAGGTCTTTATTGCGGCTGGTTATTTTCTTGTTGCCACTCGGGATTTAGAGTTGAAATAGCTGGGCGGGAGTTTAGTGGCAATGTATTGAAATTGCTAACTTGCCCGCATGTTATAGTATGCGAACATGATATGTCCGGCAGTGTTTCCGTTCCACCTCCTTTGATGAGTGGAGAAAAACTAGCGTGGTTATTACGTTTAGTTCTTTGAAGTGGTGGATGCCAAGGGTTTATATGGTTGTGAAAACTTGGGTATGTGTGTGGTTACTACTTTCTGAAATACATTGGGAGGGAGGTGGAGGGTGAAATAGGGAGAGTGGCAGTTGATTTGGTCATTTACTTGCTAAGTGTGATAGCGAGGTGAACATTGAGAAAGTATTGAGAAAGTGTAGAGAGGTTTGAAATGGACAAACAATAAGCAGCTGTAATGTAACCTGATCATCAAATGGCCGTTAACATCCAAACCACCTTTTCAAGCACCATCCATATCCCCAACAAACTCCCCCCAAATCCCACTCCAGCTCGTATACCCCGCCTGGTCCGTAACAAACAAACCACCCACCCCTGCTCCCACAACACTATCCACCAATTCCATCTGCTGCCCCACCGTCCCCGTGAAATTATACATAATAAACAAACTCCGCTCCTCAAACCCAGTTGGAATCGACGCCATAATCTGCGGTGTATACACCTGATACGCATCCTCGAACACATCAACATAATCCGCAACCCCGTACCAGTTCTCCACCACGATTTCGCCCGGGTTAAACACTGTCGTCGACGTCCCATTCCCACCCAGGGAACCTCGAGCTAGGGTAGTGATGTTAACCATATACGCCTCCGTCGCATTTGTATACTCCGCAACAGCTTCATCGAAGAAGAATCCCGATACCCGGATATCGGCGCCTGTGTATTTCACCCAGTTCGCACAAGTGATACTATCGGCGTCTACGTCGACGATGGGGCGCGTGGCCCAGCTGGTATGCACGTAGCAGATGGGGATGGCGTTGGGGTAGGTGTGCAGTTGGGTGAGGGCGGCGATCTAGGATGGGTCGGGGTAGGTGTTTGCGGGGCCGGGGCCGGAGGAGGGGTTGATTATTATGAGGAGGTGGAGGTTGGGGTTTGTGGATAGGGCTGTGTAGAGGGGGGACCAAGCGGAGGGAGTGGGGTAGATGTAGAGGGGGAAGATGACGGTTGCTGTTGCTGTTGGGGTGGTGGTGAGGGTTGAGGAGGATGAGCTGCTGATTTTGGGTGAGGTCGTGAGGGATGCGAGGGAGCTTTTGGGTGTTGATGAGGTCTTGAGGCTTGAAATGATGGTGTTGATTTTGGTCGAAGACGTTGTGCTTGAGACGGGAATTGTATTGTTGCTGAGTTTGGTCGTAGAGATTGCGGTAAACTTGCTGGTCGAGGAGCTTTTCAGAGTAGAGGAACTGGAAGGACTGCTGGGCTTGATTGAAATGCTGGATATTGGTTTGCTTGCTGAGGATATTGATGAACTTGAAATGGGCGATAGTTTGACGCTTGTGGATACAGAAATGACATGTCTAACTGAAGTGCTTGTCTTTGAAGCAAGACTCGAGACCTTGGTAGATGTAGTTGAAGCACTGGCCAATCTGCCAGAGGAGGAGCTTGACGCAGAAGAGCCAGATACAAGCAAGAACGCAATGCCCAACCATCTAACGGGTAACATCCTGACCGATTATATCGTTCTCAACGTCAGTTCGACGTTGATGTGTGATATAAATGTTTGGATCTGTGGAAGCGAACTGGAAGAGAATCATCCCAAGGACTCGAGAAGTGGAGAGTAGCGCCTGAGGTGGAACAACTCGGAAGTCTCTTCTACCTAGCCTCAAGTCTCGAAATATCTGTCTCACGGTGATTCTCTACTCAGTCGATGAGTGGCATAGACTGGCAGCGGATTGTCCTCAAGATACCAACACTTGGAATGGAAACTTGAGCCACTTGTTCCATTTGAATGGACTTTGTCCAAATCCAATCTTCACAATGAGGACCATTCAGATCCAAAGCGGGTATTATTGAGAACATCAAGTTTAGTGAATCTAGATTCAGCTGAATGTCTTGGAATATTGTTGTACAGAAGCGACTTGCACAGCTGAATATGTTTGAGAAATGACTGATTATCTGAATCAGCTCCAGAAGTGACTCCATCTCGGGAAATGCGACGGGAAATCCGCTCGATTTCCGATTTCATCTTGAGGCTTGTGATAGGGCCGAGCTGTGCTGTTGATCTAATTTGAAGCAGATACTGAATAAATCAAATAGTGCATTTGTGGCAAGATTGTGGACCCCGACCCAGGCTTTCGATGATCGAAGGGTTCAACATCTCAGAGGAGATATGGAAAGCAAGCGACATATACATAGAGAATGATAACAACGCGAGGGGGGTCATAGAACAAGGCGTTGCATCAAGTTGGAATAGCAGTTGTAGTGGTTGTGGAGGAAGGAGGAAGGAGCGACTTGCTTCCTAATGTGACACTTGCCGAATCTCTCCCAGCGGGACGAAAAATTTCTTTTCTCCTGTCCAACTTCTCACAAAAAAAACGTCTTCCTTCTTCCATATTTCGTGCTCCATTCGCAATTACACCAACGTCAGGTATGCAAGTGCTAACAACCTAAGACGGCGGAAGAAAAACACAAACAAATCGCGAATTGTGATTTTGGGTGAAACGATGCGAGGACTGTACTTTTCTTTCGAGCCTAACCTCGAATCTTCTGGAGGAGAACAATCAGAGAGCCCATAGAATTAGCCCAAGCTAGTTTATATTTGCTCCATCTCGGTGCATTATCTCATGCATGCATGGTACGATGTCGTCTCCATCACCCGGGACATCCTGCCATTTCCCACTCAAACTCTCAACTCTGAAAGCGCTGGCTTCTTCAAAATGAAAGCACATTTCATCAGAAAGGCCGCCCTGACCACTTCGTGGAACATGGATATATATTGTCACAAAGTTTCAAACGCTATCACATGTATCGACCCATCTTCTGCACACCCATCACACCAATGCAGGACAATATGCAGTCACGGACATCTGCTGCTGCATCTCGACCGAATTATATCCAGCCAACGAAACCAACAGAGTGGACGCCGGACGGAAGGCGCACTTTTACTTCCTGAGCTGCCCTATTGGCCCTGAGACGCAGCCATTGATGAGATGAAGGATAGATCCGATTACAGATCAGGTCCCGAGTCAGCAATTTCTCTGTCTGATGAAGCATTCTCGGAATTATTTGTTTGTGAGAGAGATATTTTCTCCTTGGCCGATATGATAATAAAGTGGAGAGGAGAAAGCAGGGCGCATCCATAACCTGTGCCGGTAGTGCCGTGGGCCAAGAAGCTGAAAATGGAGGCGAATGGAGTCCCCAGAAGAAACCCGCAAAGAAAGTCTGGAGTGACCTTCTCGTCCCCAACACACCCCATGGAGATGGGAATTGGTTATCCGGCACCATATCCCTTCGAGAATCGCCGCAACACCCACGGAGAGACTCGCGAAGGGGTATTGGTGGAATGAAAGACAGACCCCGGGGCGGCTCCGCAATGTTGCGGTTGAGATAAAAGTTCCACGAATGAAACGGGCCGAATGAAAAAGCCAAGATACCCTATCATTCTTGATATTGCAGATCTTGGGGCACGGCGATAATGTAGGGAAGTGGGGAGGAGACTAATTGCTTGGAGATGTGTGAGATATTAAGATAGGATGGTGCCCAGGTTGCTTTCTGAGGTTGAAGAGCACCGTCGAGACGACTTGGAGACCATAGCCACCAGGCAGTGAAAGTTTCGAATACTCAATATGGCGAATGTTTCGTTCTTCAAGGTGAGTTGAAGCTATAAGCATTTTTTTCATTCTTCCTGAGATCGACTAATCTTCAATGTCTTCGTTGAAAACGTCAGATTATGGAATTATGCTAACAAACACAGAATTACAGAGTTTATCTCCTAACCAGTGTTGCCTACATGGGCTCACTGCTGTTTGGTATGTCAACCACCTTCTTTTATCCTTCGAAAGGTCTGACAAATCTGCAGGTTTCGACACTGGTGTTATGGGTTCTGTTCTGGCTTTGACCAGCTTCAAAAAAGACTTTGGTCTGCCAGAAGGCTCGTCTGGATTTGCCAGCTCCAAAAATGCCAAAATCTCCTCCAACGTCGTCTCATTGCTTACCGCCGGCTGTTTCTTTGGTGCCATTGCCGCTGCCTTCCTCAATGACCGCTTCGGTCGTCGATACTCCCTCATGGGATTCTCACTCATCTTCCTCGTCGGTGCCGCTGTCCAAACCTCAGCACACCACGAAATCGGTCAGATCTACGCAGGAAGAGTCATTGCTGGTTTAGGTATTGGTGGCATGAGTTCCATCACCCCTGTCTTTGTCGCCGAGAACTGTCCACCAGCAGTCCGAGGTCGAATTACTGGTCTCTTCCAAGAATTCCTGGTCATCGGATCAACATTCGCATATTGGCTGAACTATGGAGTTGCGCTTCATATCAAGCCTTCTACCAAGCAATGGAGAATACCCGTTGCTATCCAACTCATTCCTGGTGGATTCCTTCTTATTGGTCTCTTCTTCTTGAAGGAGTCTCCAAGATGGCTCATGAAGCAGGGACGTTACGAAGAAGCTACGAACTCTTTGGCATACATGAGACGAGAGGATCCCAATGATCCAGATATTGTCAAGGAGATTGCTGAGATTAGAGCTTCGATTGATGAGGAGCTTCAGGCTACTGAAGGCGTGACGTGGAAGGAGTGTATCGCTCCTGCGAATAGAAAGAGGTTCTTCTTGGGTTTCTGCATCATGTAAGTCACAACTTATCCTTTATCCTTTCAATATTATCTTTCTTAGATGCTTGGGAACGGTTATGGCTGCTTGCAGATCAGCATCTCTTGCCCCGAAATGGTGTCCGCGCAATATGTTTATGTTCGAATTTTTAGTCTAGACAGTAGCTAATCATTGTTCGATTTGTAGGTTCTGGCAACAAGTAAGTTTTCTCGGAGCATAATACCCTCCCTTAGAATCTGGAGTCCTTCTCCAAATCATGCGCCCTAGAGCCATTTTTAAGACATCTATATCTACCTCTGAAGTGTATCAAATGCATTTGCTAACTCAATTCTTCTCAACAGTTCTCTGGCACAAACAGTATTGGCTACTACGTAAGTTCTCTCTCTTCCACCTACTCCCATTACTAACCCACCACCCCAGGCACCACAAATCTTCCAAACAGTCGGCGTATCCAAAACCGACAGTTCCCTCTTCGCAACCGGCGTCTACGGCACCGTGAAAGTGATCACAACAGGTATCTTCCTCATAATCGGCATTGACAAGCTCGGACGCCGCAAATCACTGCTCTTCGGTGCCGCCTGGATGATGACCATGATGTTCATCATCGGCGCCGTCCTGCACACCCACCCTCCCACTAACGTCAACACCGTCAGTCCAGCCAGCATCGCGATGGTGGTCATGATTTATCTGTACGTGATCGGGTATTCAGCTAGTTGGGGGCCCATTCCGTGGGTTTACCTCAGTGAGATCTTCCCCACCAGGTTGAGGAGTTATGGTGTCGGCATGGGGGCTGCTACGCAATGGTTCGTTATCCCCTTCCCTCCCTCCCTTTCCCATCCTATGTACGGTATCACCCAACTTACACATTCAAAAAGGCTTTTCAACTTCGTCATCACAGAAGTCACACCAAATGCCGTGGCGCACATCGGCTGGCGCACGTTCCTAATGTTCGGCATCTTCTGCCTGAGCATGGGCGTCTGGGTCTTCTTCTTCATCAAGGAGACCAAGGGGCGGTCGTTGGAGGATATGGATATCCTGTTCGGCAGCGTGGATGAGACGAGAAGGAAGGAGGATGTGGAGAAGATTGTGCATAAGACGTATGGGTTGGAGGATGAGGAGGATAAGGGGACTAGTGTTCGGTTGGAGGATGTTAGGAGTTAGGAGGTAGTTGAATGAGATGATGTTTGGTGTTGTTGTAATTGTGGACAAATTACAGCATGAGACTTGTTGTGATGCTCTCGAACCCATTCTTGCCTTGACGAGTCTCTTTATAACTTTGATTCTGAACAGTAGGATGAAGTATAGCACCAGTGCTTAAGACAAGTCAGGAAAAGCTCCCTGAGGAGCCTTCATGTATGGCCAGATAGTGGATGCTGATGTCAACTTTTCTGCCAGGAAACAAGAGAGCGTTCTGCGCGTTCTGCGCGAATCGCGCAATTCGCGCTGTGAGCGCAATTTGCGCTCTAGGCGGGGTCATGCAACTCGACGGACAACAGAGCCAACTATGACTCAGCCATTCTCCAGTCTCACTCGACGCTCAAGTCTCAATCATTGTCATGGGCTATGAGGCATCGAGGTGATGCTCTTGAAACGAGCAAAAAAAGTAAAAGGCAGCGAGTTTCGATGCAAGACTTCATGCTTGCTATCTTGTTCATGATCCATTACTCCACACATACTCCTAAGCTAGAAATCCATACTCATATCCCATTCCTCCAACACCCGCATAACCTTCGCCACGAAAGCCTCCAGATGGAAAATAACCTTCGTTCCCATCCTAACCCGATGTTCGTAAAACGCAGCCCATTTCACAATCTCTGCCTTGACTTGATCGTCTACCAATGGGATTAATTTGAACGTAAGCGTTTTCAGGATAGTGGTCGCGGGTATGCAATGAGTGAGGAGGTCGTAGAGCTTGGCGCGAATCTTGAGGATCTGTGCTGGGGAATGCTCAGCTAGGATTTCGCTCGCGATGGTACCGAGCAAGGCTTCCCAGTCTGGGGGTGGGAGGGGAGTTTGAGGTGTGATTTTCTCGCTGTTGTATATTAATATGGATGATAGAAGAGGAGAAAAGGGGATAGACATACTTCTGCGCATGCACCGCCTCGAACATCAAAAGCGCCCTCCTCAAATTCCTCCCACTCTCCCTCGCAATCCTCTCATTCAACCCCCTCTCCCCCTTCCACCCCTCCTTCCTGCCACTTCTTTCCAGCACATCCACAATCTCCTCCTCCGTCGGCGCCGCCACCCTCACCAACAGCGTCCTACTCCTTATCGGCGCAATAATATTCGCCGTACTATTCGCCAACAAAATCAACCTCAAATTCGGACTATACTTCTCCATCGTCCTCCTCAACGCCGCCTGCGCATCCCGACTCAAACTATCCGCCTCATTAATAACCACGACCTTGAAGCGCTGCCGCGCATTCGCGTCCACCTGCTGCGTCTGCGCGACCTCCTTCAGCAGATCCTGCACGACGACGCGGTCGTAGTTTCCGACGTCCGAGGGCGTGATTTCGAGGTGGTAGATCGAGGACACGATGTTGAATTCGAGTTTGCGGTTCGAGGTCGTTTGGAAGACGCGCGAGTCGATTTTGATCTTCTCGACGCCGGGCCCGAAGAGTGTTTTGAGGGTGCAGATTATGCGGGTTTTTTTGCCGGCGCCGGAGGGGCCGTAGACGAGGAGGTGGGGGAAATCGCCGGATTGTGCCTGTGTTGGAGAGTGAGTGTTTGTAGAGAGGAAGTGGGGAGGGGGAGGGGAGTGTACCAGTGAACGCAGTCTTTCCGAGAGGTCTTTGTGGTAGGTTAATTGGTCGAGAGAGCGAGGACGGTGCTTATCTACGAGGAGTGCCATCGTGATGTGCTGGTTGTGAGGTTGAGGATGTGTGGTTGTGTGGAGGTTTGAAGGTCGAAGAGAAGACGCGTCGATGATGTTTTGGCGTGTCGATGTCGCGTAAAGTGATGGCCATGCACGTGATAGCCCACCCTTAGGATGGACGAGACTTTTGTTGAAGATTGTATCGTTCTAGTAATCAGAATTTGGAAGTAGAATTATCTTACTGAATTATTTGTTGGCCTTCATTCATTCAGCCTGAAAATATTGTGGTTTCTTCAATTATCTCATTATACCTCCGTTTTCAGTTTTGCAACAATAGAAGAGACTTATCATTAGCTGAACGAACGCCTCGTTGAGTTTTCTCAGAAAGAGATAGTAAGTGGCAGAGGAGAAGTAAGCCTGCTCGGCTGGATCGCTATACATATGATGATTCTCCTCAGTGCTCGAATATCAAGGCTAATTATCCTAATGTCCATTTCATGAAGTCCCGACCTCTCCATGCGCTCAGAAGAGGACTTCTTTCGACTCTGTATGCGTCTCTGACTGTGATCTTACCTCCAGCTTTCGTTTTAATACCTGCCAGGGTCAAGAGGTGTAAGGGCCGGGCCTCGAAAACATCATCTTCTCACGGCCATAAAATCCTTTCCCATAGCAGAACTCAAGTCCTCAACCCAAGCAACAACCACCATCCTAATAATTCAACCCACCAAACCTCTCCCTCTTATCCTCCTCCTCCATCTCCTCCCTACTCCTCTTCTTGCCCGCCCCATCTCTGGCCAACGCCTTCAACTTATCAGCTTTCGTCTCCGAAGAAGGGATTAATTCCCTCCCAGCCCCATGCTTAAACATCCCATTCTCAATCTTCCATCCATCATTCATCATCTTCTTCCACTCATTTCCCAGCGCAAATCGCACCAGATCTCCTGCTGCATTTGCATCTTCCTTGCTATCATGTCCTTCTATTTTCCCATCGATCACCACTTGGATATGCCGATTGAGATGCGTGGCCATCAGGGCTTTCAGCCCATTGCGGAAGGGCAGTCCGGCTCGGTGTGGGAACAGGAGTGCGGTGTCGATTATGGTTGGGTGGATCATGCGAGTTGCGTTTAGGTCGTTTTCGAGGCCGTGGCCGATGAGTGGTGTTTTGGGGGAGAGGAATGAGAATAAGAGAGACCGCGCTTTGGCTGGAGAGTCGACGATCTGGAGCTTGTGTTTACCGTTCTCGCTGTCAGTCTTCGTTGGCGTCTTTTTCGGCGGATGATCAGACCATGCGGGTGCTTCTGCCATATCTTTGGGCCACACTCCTGAATATCGGGAATTTAGATCCAAGATAGGGCCCACAGGTCTGACAAGTACATCGAACAGCTCTTCTCCGTTAGGCCAAGAAGTTGCCGTCAATCGTATAAGCTCTAGACCATAGACTGTGTAGCCCATCTCGCCATCAATACAAACAGGCTTGCTTGAGTCCTTGGCCGGATTATCAGGCGTCTTCTCAAAGTTCAGTATGCTAGCCATTCGTTTGACTTCTGAGATTTTGAAGACGTGAGTGTCCGCCGTCGTGCACCCAGCAGATTCACCAACTACCTCATTACAGCACCGATACCGTTTTGCTCGCTTGGCTTTGGGGTCTGTAGTCGATTTGTCTTCCAAGTAGGGTTTGCCGTAATGGTGTGTGCACTTTCCGCCAGCTGTAAGAGCGCCGTCTTTTTCTCTCCTGCCAGGAAAGACTTGGAATCTACTCTTGCAACGATCACAAACTTCCCAGCCTTGGGCAGCTTCGACTCCTGCCTTGGCAGATTCAATTTCTGCAGGTGTTGGAATGTTGGTTACGTAGCCGTGAGCCGTTAACCCCGTGACAGGCGTGTGAAGTCTTGGTAAAAGCTTGAGCTCTTGCTCTGGAGTTAAACCAGTCTCAAGTGTCTTTGGTGGTTCTGTTGGCTGGGCAGCTGACTTACCCTCGCGAGCTTTCGTCGCAGCAACCTCCTTGGCTCGTTCTTCGACCCATGTTTTGACGGACATTTTCCGGTAGGCATGGACTCTGTTCTTGACTACATTTGTGTATATCAATGATTGAGTCATAGCCGCGTCTTCCTCAATATCCAAAGCTTTGGTAATAAGTGCTTGTGCTGACAAAACGAGCTCTTCTTCATCGTCCTTGGCATCCTTTTCTAGCTCATTATTGAGCCGAACGAATTCGGTATGTAGAAATCGTATTAATTGGAGTCTAGTATTATGTGCTGCCGGAGCAGGTATGCTGAGGGTGCGTGGGTTTAGATCTTCTACTTTCAAGGGAACCTTAACTGGTAGTTTTGGCTTGGATTTGGGTGTGGAAATACTGTTTGGCGTTGAAGCATGTTTGACACCGGCTGATGATCCATTCTCAGATTTTCGTCGTAAAGGAGGAGGAGAAATGGGCCGAGTCGCTGCCAAACTCTTCTTGTTCGATGCCTCAGCTAATGCTGACTTTGTTGCCAATGGTTTCGAAGAGACTTTATTGAGCAACGTGTTTGTTGCTGTTGTCTTGTCGAGGTCTCCATTGACAGTCTGCTCAGCCTCGTCATCAAGTTTGATTCTTTTCCTTTGCCCCTCTTGCTCGTTGCTTGGTGTCACATCGTCCTGGACTTCGAGACCTGTTGAACCACCAGCCTTCGTATCCGAGTGTTTGAAAATGCATCTGGGTAACATGCACGTGTCTTTGTGTGGACATATTATCTCCGAGAAGAGGCCTTTGGAGGTGAACATGATTGATATTGGCTGACCTCGTAAGTCGAGGTGGCTGAATCACGTGGACTTGTGATAGATTGCATGTGCACTGTGTCGTGGATTGTGATGCAGAATTTGGCGTGTTGAAGAACAAGAGTGTTGAAGTAGAGAAGAAACAAGTCGATACCGAAGGCTAATTGAATGATGTTGCACTTATGCCCAGGTATTTAAGTACGCTTCCTAGGTCGAAGCGCAAAGTTGTCAAACACTTGTAGCACCCGTTGTACAAGCTTCGAATTTCAGGCTACCCAGCTTCAAACCGATTCGAGTGAATGTCATGAAGTCTCTTCTAGATGCTCAGAGACCCTGTTGAAGATGTGACTTGACCTCGCGAAGAATGAGGGTTCAACTCCAGGGATGTGACAAGGCCAGCAAACTTCTCAAAGAACGGCTTCTTGTCCTCGAATGCGATATCAGCTTGAATAATTCACTTTTTGGCACGAGATCTTAGCTGAGAGCCTTAGCAAAGTAGAATCTCTTGAGTGACTTGGAGTTGTGGAGAGTTGCTGTAATGTTGATTGTCGGGTTGAAGAAGTCGTCAAAATGAAGTTCGTCTAGCGAGAGATCTTCAGCCTCAGGGGTCCATACAGGCATCAGTTCCCTGTAGCCCGTGAATTTCAGCCTTGTTTGGATATTGAGTTGTCTTCAGGGGACGAGATAGAGTTAAAATTGAATTATTGTTCTGTCTTCTATTCTAGAATGGGAAGAAACACACCTCTGGCTTCCAGAATATCTCCTCTTTCGTCCTTGTATTGTTCTGTTTACATAATATTTTCATTATTTCATATTTTCCATAATATTTCATTGCAGGCTCGCCAAGAGATCCATCCAGTGACAGCACAGCGCAGCGGTGTCCAAAGCGCTGGGTCTGTTATCTTTCGTGTTACCGTTATCGGGTGCCTCCACGCTAAATAAAGGTTAAATACCTTCATCGTGCGGATTTCTTCTTCTCCTCTTCTTCTTTCTTCTTACACAAATCCTTCCAGACGCTCGAAGTGAATTTTTCTCGCGAGATCTTGGGTTTCTAACCTCAACAGCCGTCCCCACCGTAGTGCAGGCCTTAAGCCGTGCCATATTAGACTGTGTCCTCGTCATCGTGCAGACTCACTGGAGCTTTTAGGCTGTGCAGAAGACCACCGGACCTTTCCTTGCGCCGTCGCCGCATCCTACCGCACCATCGGACTCGGTCACTCTCTCAGCCCAGTGCTTTGACTGGTCAACTGGTTAGAAAGTCTTGTCTCGAAACTACTTTCGAGGCAGACTTTCCGACCGTTTATTATCTCCATCGTCGCATTGCTTCCTTTCTCGTTCTCTTCTTTGGACCGGGCTTTCCTTATACCAAAAGATATGGATTATACCGGTACCAGCAGCCGTGAGGCCGAGCACCTCTGTGTTCTAGTCCATGGGTGAGCTTCCAACCTGCATATGCAGGTGCGCCGCAGACAACCAACAGAGCCTGTGTTGACTGATAACTGACAGATTATGGGGCAACCCTGCGCATATGGAGGTCGTGGCCAAATCCTTACGTGCTAAGCATCCCGAGCAGTCTCTGCATATTCTGGTCGCGAAACGCAACAGTGGCAGTTTTACCTACGATGGTGTCGAACGTGGTGGCGAGAGAGTCTGCCAGGAGATTGAGGAGGAGATAGAGAAGTTGGCGGCAGCAGGACAAGAGATCAAAAGAATGTCCATGGTCGGATACTCTCTGGGTGGTCTGGTGGCTCGTTATGCTGTTGGTCTGCTGGATAGCAAAGGATTCTTCGATAAGATTAAGCCAGTAGTACGTGCAGAAGCGTGGTCTCTCCTGGGCTTGGGAGAAAGAGGATTGAGGCTGACATTGTTCCAGAATTTCACTACCTTTGCGACCCCTCATCTCGGCGTACGAACCCCACTTCGTGGTTGGCATAATCATGTTTGGAATGTTTTAGGAGCTCGGACATTATCTGCTTCAGGTCGTCAACTCTTCACGATAGACAACTTCCGAGATACAGGCAAACCATTGCTAGAAGTACTCGGAGACCAAGAGTCAATTTTCATCAAGGGTAAGGAGATCAACCACCCCATTGCTTCCGTTACGAACTGAAATTAGGACTCTTACGTCTCCTACTGGAGCTTCAAGGATGTCTCCAATATACCCAATCCAAAAACCATAATATCCCCTCCTCTCTCGTTCGAATGCTTGCTGATCATAACCAGGCCTTGCCAAATTTGAACGCAGAACACTCTACACAAACATTATCAACGATAGAAGTGCCGTATACTACACGACTGGCATCTCCAAAACCGATCCATTCACAGATCTAGACAAGCTTAAGCTGAATTACCTCAAAGGCTACGAGGATGTCATTCTGGATCCAGCATCTCCGGTCGCTTCGACTCAACCTGAACAGCCAGACGAAACTTATTATGGCACTCTGATTCGCAACTCCCAGACGACCATTGGACGCTTACCTTTCCTCATAGCCATGGTGTTCTTCATCCCATTTGGCGTCGTTGCCTTTCTGATCAACTCAGGCGTTCAATCCCTGCGCTCGAACAGACGTATTCGTCTCCATGAGTCTGGGCTGGCAGGCATTCAACCAGGCAATTATCGTGTTCCACTTTTGATCACTGGCATGCGTGAAGCAGTCGAAGACGTTTACGAGAACCTAAACTCAGCACAAAGTAACGAGTATCTCGTTGCAGGCACCGAAGAAGAGGCTGCATCTGAGCCCGCTTCACCTGTTCTCGAGCGACCTCAATCTTCACATGCTATATCGAAGCTAAGTCTCGACAGTGATGAGAAGCCAACTCAGACTCATGATGCACCAACCTTGGCATTGGCTCCTTACCAGTTCCGCATGATCCAAGCTCTGGATAGTGTAGGCTGGAGAAAGTACCCAGTGTATATCCACAAGGTTAGGCATAGTCATGCTGCGATCATTGTACGAGTTGACAAGCCGAATTTCGACGAGGGCAGAGTCGTCTTGAAGCATTGGCTGGAAGAGGAATTCATTGCTTGATTACCTTCCGCCTCCCTAAGTTGCGATACTTCGCTGGCACGGGTTGGATCTAGTGGCGTTGATGGAGGAGGACATAATGACGAGATCAGAAGACGATGAGTAGAACTTGTTTTTCCTATTTCATAGCTCACTTTAGCATCAAGCGTGCATCTCCAGAACCTTTTGCTAGCGAGGCGTTTTTAGACGATTGTTGCTTGTTTCCTTTCTCGTTAGACGAGCTGTGTACTATAGCAGTAGCAATAGTTTACAAATTGACATTTCATGAATAATTTGCTCAGTACAAGCTTATAGTCTGTTTGTGCCTCTTTTTGGGTTTTGCCATACTATAGGGATTCGAGGAAGTTGCTCGACTGCCTGTATCTACAGAGTCAAGCCCATAACATTCGTTGTTAGAAGATTAGTTTTCCTATGCAGCCAATCTACATCAGCTAGAGTTTCCTTCAGCACAACACAACACCGCCGTCTCCTCATCATTGGGAATTTTTCATCGACCAGTTAGGAAAGTTTCCTTCATGCCCCTTCTATCAGCTTGAAAATGCTGAGATATAAATGCCCACCTCTGAAGCTATGACCCATAGTCAAAACATATCCTCTGGAACAGTCCTCAGGTTAATCTCAAAACCCCATTATTCCATTTCATCGCATGCACGTACTATCAAAAAGCGCCCTACACCTCGTACTATTCACCACATTCGCCGTGTTCCCCATAATCCGCTCAAACTCCTCCTCCTCCGCCTCACTCGCGCGTCCATTCCCCTCGGCCACATTACTAATATGCCCAAACTCCCTCGGCGGCACATAATGATGCATCAACTCCGGATTCACCACCACGCAACTCAACCTCTTCTCCTTACACCCCTGCATCAACCTAATATCATACGCCTCATTCTCCCCCTTCCCAGCCCACTTCAAAATCTTCCGCGCCCCCCGCCGCGTCACCGCAAACGCAAACGAACACACCGGATTCACAGCCCGCTGCACGACCCTCACCCCCTCGCTCAGCCCGTCGTGATACCGCGCCGCCCACCCGCTGTAATTCCCCATCGCCGGCACAGAAGCATCGAAATACTCCAGCCGCCGCGTATCCCGCCTCGTCGGCTCCCCGCAGTGTCCCAGCCACAACACATCCCACCGCTCCCCATACGGGCCTTCCTCTTCCGGCGCCGCGTACGTAAACTCCCTCACCGCGTCAGACAAAAGCTTCATCTGCTCCTTGATCGAAACGTCCCAGTCGACGTCGTCTTCGAGGATCAGCGCCGTGGTGTAGTCTTGTGCAGCGATCAGCTTCATGAGGTCCAGGTGCGCGAGCCAGTTGAAGGCTTCGCCGCGCAAAGGGTGTTTCACGGAGGAGGGCCCGAGGGATTGGAAGGCCGTTATTAGTTCGTCGGTGGGGAGGGCTTGGTTGGGGATCGTGAGGTCGAGGTTCGTGTGGGCGGCGGCGGCGTGGAGACCGCGGGTGCGCCAGGAGGGGCGCGTGGAGAGGACGAGGATTTTTTGGAACTGTGAGGGAGGGTTAGTGAGGGAGGAAATGGGAGGGAGAGGGAGGGAGAGACGCACGCCGAGGGTGGAGTTGGAGGCCGTGGTGTGGTGCGGGGAGGGGGTCTGGGGGCGGGAGAGGATTCGGAGGACGGGGGAGGAGGGGAAGAGGTAGAGGTAGGTGAGGATTATGAAGATGGTGAGGCCGATGCCGTATTTCAGACGGTTCTGGGTGAGGCGGCGGCGGGGTTTGAAGATTGGCGGTGGCATGGTGGTGGGAGCCTCGTCGGGAGTATGTGTGTAGTCTCAAGGTGAGGTTATAAGTTGATGTAAGTAGAAAGTCTCATATTGTCTGTTTTTGAAGACATTATTTAGGACTCAACAACAAAATTGTTTAGAGATTTCGGATGAGGTGAGGTGCACATATAATCGTCGAGAGCGGGGCTATGCTTAAGCCTCAACATGGATGCGAGGCTGCCAGGTCAGAAATGTGCGTACAGGGTAGTATTCAGCTTCTGCATGTATCCAATCAGCTCTTCCTGTGGCTTATGCATGGCCGTGAATGTGGGGGACTTTATTGGACTGGGATAAGAATTGATATGCACAGTCTCGAATTTTTGAGAGCTTTCATTGGGTGATATGCTGAGTCTAGAGTGCAGGTGATGTGGCTGGAAGCTCTTTTGGTTGATGGGCGATGAGTATAAGGGCGTGCAAATGTTGTACCAAAGCATGGCTGTACACGAATTCGAGTCGAGGGCGGGCGGGGAAACAAAGCAGAGTACTACACAACTGCATGGGCATTGAGTCGAGCAGCAAACAATATATATATATATATATATTCAACCCTCGCCTGCTCTTTGCTACCACGACTATATACTACTCGAAAAAACAAAAACAAAAACAAATCCCACGAACGACAGCCGACGATAGCGCAAAACATTGTCGCCAGCCGTCGTCCTTGTCCAATACGCCGATCCCAGCAGTAGCGCAGAAGGCATTTCTGCTGTCAGGGCCGTGGCCGCTGAATGATAGCATATCTAAACGCGTTATGGGTATCTTCGCTCAAACCAGGCATAAAATCATGTGATGTTGAAATCCCCGCTATTATATATATTTTGACAAAGGAGATCAAGGAAAGGAAAAATGTTTCGGGTGTCTGTTGAAGACTCGTTCCAGAGTGTTGAGGAAGGGGTTACTTGCTCCACCACATCCTGCCGAATCCGCGTTGCTGTAGTTCTCGTCTCGCGGCCGCGTCTTGGAATTGCTCGCCTTCGGAAGCAGAGCTGCCACTGCTTTGGATCTTGGAGCTAGGCTTGTTGCCTACGAGTTTGAGGAGTACCGTCATGACGATACTGCTAACAATACTCAAGCACAAGATCCCAATCATGGTCAGATTGCTCTTGCGGTATTGATGCGGTCCTTCCTTAGCGTCTTCTGGCCATCCGGTATATAAAGCGTAAGTAGTCATGATACTACCTAGGTTGCCGAGACCAGAGACTAGAGCTGAGGCGGCGGCGACGCCGACTTCGCCGTGGCGCCGTTGGAAGATCTCGTTTGTCCAGGTCATGCAGATGGGGACTGTGGGGCCGAGACCGAAGCCTACCATCAGGAGACCGCCGTAACGGGCCCAGGGTTGAGAATGAGGAGCGAAGGTGGTGGTGAGGAGACCGGCGATTTGAATGCAGACGGCTAGAGAGAAGAAGAGGGCTCGGTGATGGTGGAAACGATCTGAGATTGGTGTTACGAGGAGGATTGCGATGAGATCCATCTATAGCTGTTAGCTTTGACTACAGATATGAGAAATGGAGACTTACCACCCAGATAGGGGCGAAGAGCAAACTCAAGGTGATGCCCGAGAAGTCTGGATTGATCCCAGATATGATGACTGTCCCGTAGAGCTGAGTTCCAATACCCACACCCACAACTCCAAAGTACATGAGAACCAATGGCCAGAGCCGCCAATCAATCAGCACCAACCCAAGATCCTTAAAGTTCCAAGGTCGCGGATGATAGACCCTAGTGAGATCCCGGTAGTGAATCTCCGCATCCTCGCCAGTAAGAACAGGTGGAGTAGCAGGAAGCCACTTCATTAACCCAGTCCTCTGTCTCCGTTCTCCAGGAGGCAACGGTCTATCCGGTAACCACCATAAGAGGACGAAGCCAAGGATAACAGCACATAGTCCATAGAGCAAGAACATCCACTGGAAACCTACGAGTCCACCCAAGCCGTCCATTTTTTGGAAACCCGCAGAGACAAGTCCTACGACAGCTGCTGAAACTTGAGCAGCTGTGAAGTACTGCCCGATTCGTTTTCCGGTGCGGGAAGGTGGGTAGAAGAGCGTGAGGTAGTATGCCATGCCTGGCCACATACCGGCAATCACGACTCCTAGCAGGAATCTCAAAAGTCTGTAACAAGTCAATTTACCATTCTGTAAAAATCAAGCTTTGACGTAAAACTCACAACAAGCTCCAAGCCGCCTTCACAGCCGCAAAACACGCCCCAATAATCCCTACCGCAAGCACAATCCGACTCATCCACACCCTAGGACTTAACCTCGTCATGATAAGATTACTCGGGAAATCAAACACGACGTAAGCTACATAGAACAGTGCTAAAGCTGTGGAAGTCTGTTTTGCGGTCAAGTGGAGCACTTGTTCGAGGTCGTGACCTGAGGAGGAGTTCATGGTTTGAGCGAGACCGACATTGGAGCGAATTGCTGAGCAGAGGAAGTAGAGGATCCAGAAGGCTGTTGGTAATTAGAACATTATTCATTATGAAAATAGACAATGAGAGATGGTTGGACAATGGATAGTACCTGGTATGATGCGACGATCAATCTTCCTATTCTCTTGTTAACCACACATCCTCTGTCTCCCAAAACACAAGACAAGAAATGCATACCTATAAACCCTCTCAACCTTCTGAACATCAATCTCTTCCACCTCCAGACTCTCATTCGCGTTCATAACCCCCACATCCTTTCCCAGCCCCACTTCTGCGGTAGTAGCCATTGAGAGGAATGAGACTGAGAGCAATGGAAGCGCGTGCTAACAGTCTGCACCTTTTCCTTTTTGACTCAATTGGCTTCCGCAGTCGCGTTTGAGAGATTATGGGAGATGGGGGAGAGGTGAAGAGAAGAGAGAGCTTTTGGCGGGGTGAGATTTTGGACACCGAAGTCGGCGGGGCAAGCTTCACCTCTTGGGGACTAGTTTGATTTTTGGCATTGCGCATGAGGTTTTTGGGCTGGTGTTTTGACCAATTTATACCTAGGTATTTGAAGCTGTTTTGTGCTATAAGACATGTTTCTGGGTAGAATTCCTTTGTTAGAAGTTTTAGATTTCACTACAGTAATCACAAGGAGGCTTGCGCTGAACATGTAAGACCGGAAGTCATCTATTGACACAAAGTGCTTTAATTCATGGGGAAAACACAAATGTTGGAAGTATTAATGACATGTTAAACCAAGGTATGCTAAACAGGGGTATCTCTCTCAATCCAAAATCTCCGCAACGCTATGCATAGAACTTCCTATATTGCATACACCTCCCCGTCCTCTAAATGCTTGTCGTGAATCGTGGCTCGTGACTGATGATTGAATTGGGTCGTGATAAAGCGTGAAAGTGTGGCGAGTCTCATAGTATTCGTGATGGAAGTTGAGGCCGTGAGTGGAAAGAAATGGTCGTTGATCAGGACTCGGTGATGGTGTTGGGGCCGTAACGTTAGTATAAGACGTGTGAAATCCTCCTCTCTATTTGACGACTTTCAGGGTAGTCGTCTTGTGTCGTGTTGCTTAAGAGAGCAAACGTATGATGCCTGTGGCTGATTGTCCGGGAATAGAAAATCCATACCATCAACCCGCCTTCCCCATCGCGCTCTCAATGGAGGCGTGTCTCTTGTGCATCAGTGGAGAATTCTGCAATTCAGCCACTACACCAGCCCAGCCCATCCTCTGTGGGCTTCCCACATGATCGTTATGACCCATTGCCTGGGTCGTTAACCTCCTCAAGGGTACTCGTCTGGCATGTCCTTCCGTAACAGCATGCAATATAGGCGGCCGTCCTGGTGCCTTGGGAATATGTAGCTTCTCCAGACTCTTCTCTTCCTTCTCAGGTGTCCTCGTCGCGGCTATACATCCCATATAAACGACAAGAAACCTCATGCGCAGAAGATCCATCCTCCTCACTCTCTCCTCAAGTCGCTTCCTCTGATGTCCCCAGAGTAACCTCGCACCCGCCTTAATCTTCGTCCCTTCTTCATCAACAAGTAATCCATTCAAATCCTCTCGCAGATCATCGCCACATCTTTGGATCTCGCGCAACAGTTTCCCCAAGCGTAGCTTGTCCTCTAATCTCGCGACCTTCCCAACATCTTTGTCATACGACTCATTCTCCAAGATCGAGTAATCGACCGTGTCGATGAAAGTCGTTATTTCGGAAGGAGCGGCTAGATATGCCGACGTGTACGTTGCGCCAACCTGAACGAGGACCACGAGTGAAAGTAGACAAGCGGCGGTGAGGAGGACAATAGTTAGGAGGGGCAAATCACTATGCGCTTCTGCCATCGCATGGGAATTGCTTCAAGTTTTCAGTAGTCAGAGCATGGTGTAAGGTTTCCGAGATGTTGGAGACGTTGTACAATGGGATTAATGAGAAGAGGCAAAAGATGACGGAACTCATGGAAGGGAACGTGAAGGCGGTTGGGGTGTGAGAGTTGAGCGGTGTGAGCCAATCGTGACCCTAGCACTTGCAGGTCTCTGGTCATTGGCTTTTGGAGGTGTTGCAAAAGACATGTTCTGTATGATTCAGAGAACTGTGAGGAAATGATACGTTGTGAATGAACGATGAGATACTTGAGACATTTGATGAATTGGTGATGGATGAATGATGGAAGAGAGCTGAGGTTGAGGAAATGTCGCTCTGACTTGTTCATAACGCGCTTCATAAAACTTATGCCTGAGGCGTTTTCATAAAACGACCCCGCGATAATACCAAAATTATAGAAATTTGACAACAGCATCCCCGCCATACTTTCAAGGATATTCTCCTCTCTCCAAATATACCAAGATGGAAACCCCAACGGTACCACCAGAACCAATTGTCTCACAAACTTCCTCCACACCAGCAAATCTTCCACAAATCCTCACTTACCCCTCCAAAACCCCACCACAACTCATAACCCAAGGCGCAGAAGCCCTGCTCTACAAATCAACCTACCTCCTCCCAACCCTTCCCTGCGCACTTAAATACCGTCCCTCAAAGCCATACCGACATCCCATCCTCGATGTCCGATTAACCAAGCATCGAATCCTGGCAGAAGCGAGAGTGTTGGTGAAATGTAGGAAAGAAGGTGTTCCTGTTCCAGCGGTGTATGCTTTGGATGAGAGCAAAGGATGGCTGTGTATTGAATGGATTGAGGGCGAGGTGGTGAGGATCAGGTTGAATGAGTGGTTGAGAAGGAGGAAAGAGGCTGGTACAGAGGAAGGGAGTGAAGAAGAGGAATTGGTGGATTTGATGGGGAGGATTGGGAGTGCGGTGGGGAAAATGCATGGTGTTGGTATTGTGCATGGAGATTTAACGACGAGTAATTTGATGTTAAGACCGTGGGCGAAGGGGGTTATGAATGGCCATTCGAGTGAAGATGGAAAGGGGATATTGGAGGGAGAGATTGTGTTGATTGATTTCGGACTTGCGAGTCAAAGTACAGCTGACGAGGACAGGGCTGTGGACCTATATGTGCTGGAACGAGCCTTTGGCAGTACACATCCAAGAGCTGAGTCATTGCTGAAAGAGATGTTGACTGCATATGGGAAGAGCTTCAAGGGTGCAAACGTCGTGCTCAAAAAGCTGGAAGATGTAAGGATGAGGGGTAGAAAACGAAGCATGTTAGGTTGAATTCGTTACTCCTCCCAAGACAAAGTCCTGGCGTATCATGCAAACACATGCACGGCTCTGTCTATGTACAAATCGTCTTACGCTTATAATGTGCTGCTCATAACGCCATGCGCCGAACGCCGTATCCAAGTATCCCTCCATTTACCTCACTCGACCATCATTCCTTCAGCTCTGCAACGGCAAAATATCCCTTATTTTCGATTACACCTCGGTCTCGAACCACTGCAGTATATTTGACCACCCATTCCGGGGTCAAATCACCTTTCATCCCATCAATTCCCCTCTTCGTCTCAGAAAGGATTCCTGCTCCTCTAACCCCTTGGCCCAATAGTTCTCTTAAAGTACCGCTTGGAAGGATGTCCGTGCAATCATTATGTGTGAGCAGCTCGACTTGCTCCCGCTTTGCCAGCTTCATTAGTGGTGGCGGGACATTGCAACAGTCCTTGACATTAACCTGGTCGACTTGCGGTCGGACATTGACTCTTGCAAGAAACCTTGCTAGCTTTTCACTGCCAAATTCTGCGAGACCCAACCTCTTCACAACACCATTGTTGTGTAGTTCTTCAAGAACTGACCAGGATGCGATCTCCTCCTCATCATTGCCTTGCGCCGAATTCTTCTTGTCTGCTTCCCACTCGCAGTCACCCTCAAAGGACATTCCTGGGAACGAAACGATTAAGAGATCAATCGAAGGTACTCCTAGTTCTTTCAAGACCAGATTTACCGCATCTTTGGTATGCTGTGGTCTCTCCTTAACATCTGCCTCCTTCAAGTAGAACAACTTGACTGTGATATCGTATTGACTTGGCTCTTCCGCAAGACCAGACATTGACCAGTCTATCTTTGGAATGTAATATTCGGAACCATGACGCGATGTCCAGACCGAGGCTTGTGGCCGAGAGATTTGGTCTTCATCGGAACTGTCTCTAACGCTATTCGTTGCGGAGAGTGGAGGGGAATAATCTTGTTGCGCTGCCAGAAAATTGCTTCGGAGGGAGTTTGTGAGCTCGAGATTCGATCGGTCTGCCCCTGGTTTTCTTATTATAGAAGGTCCACCGGTCATAATATTGCTATACAAGTTGCGATTAGCATGAGATCATCATTTTTGGTGTAATGTTATACTCACGAAGTAGAGAGGATTAGGCGCGTCATGTTTACAACACTGCAGACAGCTAGTCTGAGACAGTGAAGTAAGAATTGGACGAAAAAGCCGAGTTTAAGTTTGGTGGTGGTAAAGGATTGGACGAGAGGGAGGATGGTGGGGGCAGATCGCGAACTCGGTGCTGTGATTGTCCAAAACTTAGATTCTAGAGTCCAAAATTCAATAGTAAAGATGGTTGTAGAAATATAGACATGGGAAAATAAGACAGGCCGTAAAGTATTTACAAGAGAAGGCGCAACCGGAGAGGTTGTGCAGAAAATGAATTAGTGAGCAGTCCAGATTTAATTTCAAGGTTATCGCGGCGGGCGAGGGGTCTAAAAGCCTTGCCCGAGACAATGCCGTTGTGCCATTCACGATCCCTGCAATTCTGGCTGAGCGCACACCAAACATCCACGAAAGCTTCGAGGAGCATTTCTTCCGCATCTGCCGTCTGCGAAGATGGCTATCAAGTGAGTCCGAGAGAACTATGCCGGAATGAGGAGTTGGGCCTGACATGATACAGCTATCTGATTCTGCTCTCGCGGCAAGGCAAAGTCGTATGTTACCATTCACATTCTTGAGCTCCAGGACACGATGCTAAAGCGGTCAACAGAGGCTCGCGAAGTGGTTCACCACATTATCACCGAAGGAGAAGGCCAAGATCATTAAGGATGTCTCCCAACTCGTACTGGCTCGGCGGACGAGGATGTGCAATTTCTTGGAGTACAAAGGTCGGTCTGCGCTATGCTTGCTCGTGCAAAATGCTTACAGAAACCCCGCAGATTCGAAGATAGTCTATCGACGTTATGCATCCCTCTTCTTCATCGCAGGTTGTGCTTCGACCGATAATGAGCTCATCACCCTCGAAATCGTCCACCGATATGTCGAGCAGATGGACAAGTACTATGGCAATGTGTGCGAGGTAGGCAGCAGCTCCAAACAAGTTTCATTGCAGACACTGACATCCTTCTAGCTAGATATTGTATGCCCATCGAAGAAAGCACCACCCATTCTCTAACCAAATGACTTATGTTCTGCAGATCTTCAACTTCCAAAAGGCATATTTCATCCTCGACGAGTTGCTGCTAGCAGGAGAAATGCAGGAGAGCAGCAAGAAGAATGTGCTCAGAGTAATATCAGCTCAAGACTCGATAGAGGATACTGAGGTGAGTGCGGTGTAGTGTGGCTGTCAAAGGGGTCGGCTCGAAGTTGTTGAGCAGTTTTCTACCCTATAAATATTCCCACATCCTCTCATACACTGACACGAATTACCCCTACACCAGGTCGATGAAGAGGTCACGAAAATCATGTGAACTATGATGTTGTTCTATGTATATCAAAGATATGGGCGCTGGCGTTAGGTGCTCAGGAAATACATATCAGATTCAAGACATTTTTCTCTATTATGCGTGCTAATTTGACTCTTCCCAATCCTCTAGGCCGAACAAGGAATCATCAACGGCCTGGTCGAATCTGGCATTCTCTGAAGAGACTTCGAACACTTCCACCTTCCATACTGTTCGTTGCATTAGAGCTGGGAAAACGAAAAGGGATATCAGGATCAGTCATAAGCGGGCGTTTCGGATACTTGAAGCTGGTCGGGCATCGAACCTGGGTAATGGCACTGCGATGAATCACGAGCAAGGAAGACTTAATGATAAGTACTTTTTGCAGACACTATCCTTTGACCCTTGAATCATGCTGAACGTCTTGAACTATTAACATAGCCCTATTCTTCACTGGCCACCAATTCTCGAATACTACGAGATACCATCCTCCTTAAAAAGAACCTACCCCTCTCCCACTGCCACCGAGGCATACCACTCCACGACCCAACATGGACCCAACCTTACGATGATACTTGCCCGAGAGAAGTCTGAAACGTGGAACATTCTGTGATATCAAAGAGAGAAATCTCACCCAGGCATAACCTGGGTCTTAATGATAATGTTTATGCGTGCAACTGATTCCTTTGAACACTCCCACTATCCAAGATCAAGCATCACCTGGACCTTCTCGGCAGATGAGGAGAAAGAACCGTTGCCGATCTCTCCTCAAACGAGCTTCATGCATGTGTCTTTGAATGCGCTCATTCTCTGGAAAGCTAATTTATCCACAGGAACCTGTGGTATTTTCTGATGTTGCGTATTGCATATTCGACCTCTCTTCTCTACCCCTCAGCCATGTGCCCGGATTCAGTGGCCACGGAAGTCGCCATTGTTGTGAGTTGACTAGTCCACTATAGGCTTAGCGGCCTTTCAATCAGGTCGTCGCAATCGACCTTCTCCTCATCCCATCATCAGCATACAACTCAACCTCGATCATACCCTCACCATCACGAACAACAAAACCATCATTCGATTCACTATGTCCTCTACCTGCTAGACGCGAGTCTAGCTCAAGTACAAATTGATTCGCCCTCCCCAGCCAGCGGAGGTCGTGTCATTCTTTGTCCTTCAGCCAAAGCAGGTTTCCTGAACGACTGCTCTCAACAAACACAGCTGCTTTCAAAGCACACGAACCTAGATAGGTCATATTACATCTGCGATACTCGAGGGATCAAGCCCTGGTTGTTATTCGCCCGAGTCTGAAAGATTATCCGCAAGGTGCCATCTTCCCCAGGACACTCGGCCTCTAACGCCACATCTTCCTCTCGACGACGCGCAAACCCAACACCCACCTCCTCTTGATCGCGTTGATACAAACAACTCTAGGATCAGGACATCATAAATCGCAAAGATGAAGTTTATACCTCTCGGCGCGTTTGACGACGTGTCGAACGCGTTGAACTTCACTTCTTCCGAATGCCAGGTTATCGGCTCTGTGGATTTGTACACAACCAAGGCAGCCGGATCTGATAAGAAGCTATATCGAAATATTGAGAATTCCTTGGAATCACAATATGAGAGTCTTCTCCGATTATCGGCGTCCGTTTCACCTCCCCACGATGAGGGACCATCACCGCTGAACTTAACCCGATCTAGTCCATTTGGCCCATTGAGTCAGGTTTCAAGCCGCCGAACGTTTGCATACCTGATTGCAACGCTTAATGCAAGCCATCCGGACTATGACTTTTCTCATATCCTAAGACCGAGCGATTTCCGCAAGGAACGAAGCCTCAAGGCCGTTATTAACACCATTGATTCGACACTCTACAACCTGCGTCCAAGTACAGCAGGTATGACCCTTCAAGTCCCATCGCAGACAAGCTATGCCACAGCATCATCTGCGTCTCCGAACTCGCAGGCATGGGGCCCTCAAATGTGGTCCTTGATAGACAAGGAAATGACTCTTAAGGAGTGCACGGTTTATTGTTGGGCCCCTGTTGATGAGCCTTTTGAGGAAGACGAGGGTGCCATATGGTCTCTGAACTACTTCTTTTTTAATAAGGAGTTGAAGAGAGTGGCATACTTCTACGTTCGAGGTGTTCCAGTTATGACTCACAGTCCCAGGCAACGAAGTTCTATGCCCAAAAGAAGCGCGAGTGGATATGATACAGGAGCGAATAAGCGCGCGAGATATTGGTTAGGTGATCAAGCGGCGAATGTGGCTAATGATCAAGATGCAGATTTGGACGAAGAAGAGGATGTTACTATGTGGAGTAACGACGAAGTCGACGCAGATGAAGTGGATGTCATGTTCGATGGCGACGAGTTTTGCGACGATTACGATGATGAAGCCGACGACGAGGCGGATGAGCAGGTTTACAAAGGTCCGGTTAGAGGTATGAGTGAGGAAATCTCTGCTTCGATCGACATGGACTACTGATTTTCTTATGTTTGTGTTACTACGGCTGGGTACTTGAAAGCCGCTGGCAACGGCTTCACAAGTACTCTGCTTCATAATACCAGTGTGCTTACTGTATGAACTCTTGTCCGAATGTAGGTATAAGGGGATACTCAAGGGCAGGCGTTCAATCTTCGGTCGGTGAGAGCGATTTGGATTGGCGTACGGAGTCTGAGGTCCTGGAACTTGGCCGGTTGACAGTACGTTGGAAGTATAATACCAGGGTGTGCGCAGATTCAACAAATATCAATTTGATTCAATGATTCAACTATTTGCATGGAGTGAAGTTTGGCAAGCTATCAATGTCCCACTTTGTTCGAAGACTTCGAGAAGTCTTGAAGATCTGAATTACCCCGCAGAATAGTGCATGTCATCCGAAAGTGCTGAGTAATGATATTCCTCCTTTATCATTCATCAAAGCACTAAGTTCATCTTTCACACATTATCTCTCTTACTTTAACCTATTCCTCTCTGTCCACATCCAAAAATCTATTCCTCCCAACACCAAAAATGGCAGAGTAAGCCCTCTCTTCTTCTTCCTTCCATCTCATCTCATCCTTACCTAAGTACTTCCTCTTAGAATCCCCACGTGATATCACATCACATCACCCTCTTCCCACCTTCTCCTCCCCCAACCCCATTTCAATGCCCTTTCCCGTTTTCCCCTCTAAAATCCTAACATCTAACATCTCAAGCCTCATCCCCCTCGCCCAAAAACTCTCCAAAAACGGCCCCGTAAAACGCGAATCCACACCCCGCCGGATACGGGGTCTCTTTGCCGGAGAATGGGTCTTTGATACGCTTGGGGCGGTTTATGTTTGGGAGGATGTTTATTGTGGGTTTCTTCTTTTGTATCTCTATCTTATTCTTCTGGGTTAATGTGGGTAGATCCATATTTCTACATCCCAGTAAACGAATTTAGGGAGGGTGTGCTTGAGAAGGTTGAGGGTAAGGGTGAGGGTGAGGACGGATTTTACCTCGCAAGATTGAGGGTTGGGGATAGGAGTACGGAGAGGGTTATTGTTTTCTCGTCGACGAGCGTGGAGGCGGTGAGGGGGTTAGTTCGGTAAGTAGATATTTAATGCATTGGAGATATTCTTTGTTAATGAATGGCGTTTACCTAGGGTGGAACATTCAACGATCGATTGGTTCGCGGAAGATGAGAAATTGCTGGGACCTCATCCTAAGGATCCGTATAAGAGAATCGAGACGCTGCCCAGTAGCAGGAGGGTTAGGATTGAAGTTGCGGGTGTGGTTGTTGCGGAGAGTTGTGAGTTTCCTTTCCTTTCGTGCTGTGGAGAGGAAGGCAAGATGGGGAAGGTGGGGGCTAATGATGAATGGTAAATCCAGCCCAGAATGTCTTCCTCTACGAAACGATGCTGAGGCCGAGGTATTATCTTAATGCTGGGGATGTTAAATGGGAGTTTTTGAGCGAGAGTGGGACGATTAGTTATTGTCCTTATAAGGGGATGGCGACGTGAGTTTGTTTTTATTTCCCTCTATTTGTTTTTCTTTTTGAATGATAAAGGGGATAGAAGGGAGCTGATGTGGAGTAGTTATTATAATGTTAAAGTTAAAGGGAGGGAGATCAAGGATGCCGTGTGGTATTATAGGTATCCGACGAGCGAGAGTGCGTTGGTTGCGGGGAGGTTGTGTTTTTATAATGAGAAGGTGGATGTTTTTGTTGATGGGGTGAGGGAGGAAAGGTATGTTAATGCTAGGCTTTAAGTTTGAGGTTGGGTGGAGTCGTCAAATCTGACTTTAAGCATAAGCCCTCGTTTGTTTAACATTCCGTTTGTACAAAAGGGTATGTTGTAGGTGAATTGACAGCCTTCAGCCAATGGCGTCTTGTCAAGTCTATGAGAAAAGCTATAACTTGACAGATATTTGAATAGAAGTAAGTAAATGGACTAAGCCAATCGACTTTCGAGAATATTTTTTCTTGTACGTTAGCATTTTTGACCAAGCAACGTTTTTGGCAAATCTTTAGAGCAAGGGGACAAGTTATACCTGAACTCACAACCTGAGGCCAATAAAACTATTCAGATTCTTCTTTTATTGCATAACATAGGGCATAATCCAGCTCTGCCCGAGCTATAACTAGTAAGTCTTTAGTATATGAAGCCAACAAAACTAGCAGATGGGATATGAGTGTTAAAACTGAGTTGGTCTGAACAGCCCGTAGCCATGATCCTAACCACCACGAAAAATTTATTCCCACAAGCATACCCACACAGAAGCAGGAAGATTAAAGAAAGCTTATGTTTCATGAAGAACTAAACTCCCACCTCTTTTTCGTATTACATACAGAACTGAACTCCTGTGAAGCACAAAAAGTCTAATCTAAAACTTCTCCCGAGTCTACAACCACTGACTCCACAAGAATCGAAAACACATTCATAGCAAGCCCATCTTCTTAGCACCTTTCGGTAGCTAAAGAAGTGGATCAACCATGACCTGATACGACCAGACCAAGCTCAAAAGAGCCATGGTCATGATCATACCTCCCAATTAAGTCCTCACCTAACACCAATATATTACAAGCAAACATAACACTCCACCAATACCGTTCGATCCGTCCTCTGCATCAACATCTTCACTCCACATCGTCCCTCAATCCAAAAAAGACCAAAGTCAGTGCAAGATCAGACACTTGAAACAGCGAACCCGAACCCAACCCATCCTCCCAACCGTCACCGTCCACGAATTACCTCCGCGCCCGAGCTGGCTCAGTCGCTAGGAGGAAATCGATAGACAAAGAACAATCAAGAAGAGAGCATTTACAAGAGAGCAGCGACACCACCGACAACGGCGAGGGCAGCAGCAGCCTTTCCAGCGAAAGCCATGGCACCCTCGTTGGCTTGGACGGGGCTGTTGGAGCTGGAGCCAGTGCTGGAACCAGAGTTGGAGCCAGCATTGCCAGATGGGGAAGCAGAGCCGGCGTTGTTGGAGTTGGAACCAGAGTTGGAGGAACCAGAGTTGGAGGAACCAGAGTTGG